>NC_083349.1:20248062-20570062 GCF_030254825.1 Meriones unguiculatus
GACCTCTGATCAGACACTCAGGTTCCCCCAGGCTTTTCAGGACAGGACAAGGGTCCCTCCCCCATTGCCTGTCCAGTTCGGGCCTTGGGGCCCAGCTTCACGTATCCGGGGCTCTTGAGTAACAGCTAGGCAGACAGTTCAGCACAAACAACTTCAGGGCTGAAGGCCTGGTGAAATTGTACAACCTGTCTCCCAGGATGCCTTATCTCAAAGGTTTCCTAGTCACTCGGCCCTGCAGCTCCAGGACTCCAGACTCCCAGCTGGGCTAGGGGGACACAGGAAGCCCTGGATAGAAAAGGGAAAGCCAGTTGTCCCTGCCGAGGGGAGTGGAATTGGATGCTCACATGGGGCCATGGGGCCTGGTGTCTCCAGTTTAGAACAACCACACTATTTCCGTGTTTTAGGGAGCCATGAGCATTCTGGAGCAAGCACTACGTGCGTCCTGCATATTGGGCAACCGAGGGCGTGGCCCCTGGCTACAGGCCAGACATGCAGTCCAAGCTCAACAAATCCCCACTGAGCAAGTCCAGGAATCCTGATGTCAGGTGTGGAACTATTTGGCGGGCCCCTGATTAGCTGGCCAACTACCAAATGACAAACTGAAGACTCCCACCAAATAGGAAGCCTCCCCAGCTGCCTTTCCTTCTCTTTCTGCTTGTTCACTGAGGCAAGGGTGGGGCTTCAGGGACCCTGGTCACTGTTGCAAAGAATCTTGTGTTCCCTTCTCACTTCCAGCAGAAAGGTTATGTGGTTCTCTACATAGCATTGTAGAGTATGACCAGCAGTGACCATCTGTTTAGAGGATGTGGAGTGAGATGGCCCCAAAGTGAGTACGTGGACAGACAAGCCCCCATGTGTTTCATCACAACCCACCCTGCATTTGCTGTACATTCAGTCTCCCTTCAAATCTTTATCCAGATATGGGAAGCCACAAAGCAAGAAAAATGATGACTTGCAGGTAGCCAAGCAGAACTCTCCCTCCCTGCCTCCATGCCTCTTTCTCTTCCTATCAGGGCAACGGAACATAACTATTTTCATACCAGCTCTGACATTAGGACAGGTAGGAGAGGACAGACCCAGGAAGTTATTGCTTCTCACAGGACTATTATTTCCTAATCTGGCCCTGCTTTCAGGAACATTTTTGAGCCCATATTGCTGGCTCTCTAACTTTGTTTAAACACAAGATTTTGTAAGAGTGGGAGAGAAGAGACCTGGGCAGCCAGAAGTACAATGAGCGGCAGTTGGAACAAAGGAGAGCCAGGAAATGGAGTCAGAAGAAGAAAAAGCCCTCTGGATCTCAGGGGAAAGCATTCTTAAATTCTCACTAGTCCAGGTCCCCCAGAATCTGTTCCTTTAAAGACATAGCTCAGCACCCTGGTTCTTTATAACAAGTTGTGTGTATGTGTGTATGTGTGTTTATGTGTGCATCTGTGTGTGTGTCTGTGTGTCTCTTTGTGTATATATATGTGTGTCTGTGTGTGTGTGTGTGTGTCTGTCTGTATGTATGTATGTATGTATGTGTGTCTATGTGTACACCACAGCATGTGTGTGAAGGTCAGAGGACAACTTGTAGGAGTTGGTTCTCCCGTTCCACCGTGTGGGTTCTAGAAATCCAGCATAGGTCATCGGGTTGCTTGGCAAGTGCCTTTACCCTCTGAGCCATCTCACTGGCCCCTAACATCCCAGTTCTTTAAGGATCATGGGGAAAGAACTATGTTCGGCTGTGGAGTCTTGTTTCTGAGGCTAGGAAGAGCTCATTTGTTGAGAACCTAAGTCTTGTTTTATTCTGATGACAGGGCATCGCCTCGGGGTCCCACAGTTCAAGGTCTGAGGGACTGCTCCCTCCAGGAGCTGAGCACCAGGCTGACACAGAACATGTCCCATCCTGGTCTCCCTTCTCAGATGAACTCCAAGTTGACAGGGCTGACATGCCCTATTGTGGCTTAAACCCTTTGAGGACTCTCCCTGTCCTCAGGGAGGAGCTGGGAGCTCTGCTCCAGCCAAACATGTCTTCATCATGCCTTCCTTCCTCTAGCTTCCTCTGCGTCTCCCTCCCCTGTGTTACCTTTGCATGTTCTGACCTCATTGGCGCTGAGCATATACCTGAGACCTGATGGCCCCTATACTCAGAGAGCTTTATCTAACCCTGGCTCTGACCGAGGCCCCTTCATCCTGTTTGTTTTCACGTCATTTTTCTTGACTTTTCACCCATGGCTGGACCTGGATCCCCCAGAGCCAGGACCACATGCACTGTTCTGCTGACTCCTCCATCCCATCCCTCCAGGGTTCAGCTCTGGATACAAGTGAGCAGAGGAAGGGACTCAAATCCTTAGGTCACAGGACTTGGCCCTGGGGGCTATATGGGTAACTGGAGAAATGAGAATAATGGTCATGCTCTTTGCAGCCTCTGGAAAGACTGTACAGCCTGGGCCTTCTGGGAATCTACTGCATGGCTTTCTACAGGCATGAGGCCTACTCACTTGCCTCCATACCTGGCAATCATGCTCAGGGACACTGACATCTGTAAAAACAGTTGGGGAAAATATGGGAAGCACTATGCTGAGGAAACACTAGGGGATCTGTATCCACCCTGATGTTGAGTGACCCCTAACCCAAGTTATACAGAGCATCCATCCCAACATCCTGGTCCCCATTTCCCCATGAGTGGCTAAAGTGTAGTGCAGCTCAGCATTCCAGGGGAGCCTCAGCTCAACTCCCATACATATACCTGAATTCCCAGAGAGCCTGTGAAATACACACACGCACACGCACACGCACATACATGCATGCAGGCACTCACACACACACAGACATGCATGTGCACACACACACTGAACTTCTGAATCTTTAGGATGGAGGCCATGGCTTTGTCACACTCACAGATACTGTATTTGGCTACTACAAGACTAAACCAGGAAGTCAGAATCTTCTGTTCCTTAAAAAAAAAAAAAAAATCCCTTTCTCCTTTTTGTCATTCCAGAGCCAAATATAGCTCGCTGACAGGTGAGCCTTCAGGCAGCCCTTTGGCATCTAGGAGAGCCGGCTGCCCTGGTAAAGAGTTTTGAGGCTGAATGTGCCTCGCGTTCAAGATCACAAACAGTCCCCACCATGGCCATGACCTCTTGGACTCATCTCTATTTTCTAGTCTTCCGTTACAGAAAGATAGAAATAGATACAGCCCAACCCTATCCGGTGTGCAAACCGCACTGCTGATGGGACCCCGGGGCCTGGCCCTTTGTACACCTGGTTGAAGGTAGGACGGTTCTGTGGTACACACAATATGCCAAACCTCAGACTTCCCCAACTACCTGTGTCCCTTAAGGCTAGGATCGCCAACTCGCTTGAGGGTTACCAGGAGGAGCTCTAGTATGTTAGATAGTACAGGAGTATGACATGAATTGTTAAAAAAAAAAGGTTAAAGACTCAGGACAAGCCACACTTTCCTTCCACATTTTATCTTTAGACCCGTTGGTGTCTCTGAGGCATGTGTGTGCTGGCGGTGCACATGTCAGGCCTATTTGTATACACAGACGCAATATCCCTAGCTCAATTGCCTTCCGGGGCCAGGCTGGGGTCAAGCTTCCTTTAAGCTAAGCCCACACTGGCCTTGTGTGGGGACAGATGAAGGCCAGGAGGAGGCCATTTAGCCTTGGGAAAACTCCCAAAGCAGAGGCAGCCCCCGAAGGTCACCTGGCAAAGAAGAGCCAGGTTGGCTAGGACCTCCATGCTGTTAACCTTTGCATGCCCGGAGCCTGGAGCCATAGCAGCTTTCTTTGAGAAGCTTCCATTAGAGATGTGACAACTTGGAGGGCCAGTGCCTTCCCAGACACTGAAAATGGGGACTGAAACATGCACTACCTATGGACATTTCCTCCTTAATCACGTCCGTACAAACTCCAGAACAAAGGGCCTCCAGCCAAGTAACACTCACTTTCTCTCCCTATCCCCCACATGGTCCTTTCTTCCCTCTCCTGATAGAAAGTTGTGACTGGATTATGTGTGGCCATGGCTCTCACATCCTCTGTTTCCCTCATTGAGTTACATGGGGTTGGGACTGGGCCTTGACACAGTTGGGGCCCAATCTCTGAGGCTTCCCTGGAGTCAACTGCCATCTGCTTGTCTGCTCACCACATCCCTTTGGTAGCCTTTGTTCCTTGCTATACAGGGAGATTCCCTCAGCAGGGCTCTCTCAAGGTACTCATCAGCCTCAGCTCCACTGCTTCAGGGACACCCTCTCTGTAAACCTGGGAGGTTTAGCACCACCCGTGTCACCACAGAAAGTGGTGTAGTACTTCCCTGATCCCACACATTGACTACCTTGCTTTCACAGGATCTCACAGCCAGAGGCATCCTGGGGAAATGGCTGCTGTGGGGAGGGTTTACACAGAGTCCACACTGCTCAGCTTCCATATTGAGGGCAGTCAAGAGAATAGGAGTTGCTGCAGGCAGGGAGGTTTCTGCTTTGGAATAACTCCATTGAGGTGAGGTCTACTATGAGGAAAGTAGTTGAGCAGTAGCCAAGAGAAATGAGCTGAGAGGTCTCTGTCTCTCCTTTTCTCCTTCCCTTCTGTCTGTCCCATCTACCACCTGATAGCAACAGAGATGACAGCATTCTCATTGACTACTAGGACAAGAAAGAGACATGGAGACTCTAGGGCTTCCCAAGGAACATTGGCCTGCTTAGGGGATGCCTCTAGACCCCTAGCTCCATTCTTTAGTGAGCCTTGATAGCCTTGTCTATAAAGAGGAATATGAGAATACCTCTAGACAGAAGACTTGGTGGGTGAGGCCAGTTGGTTAGTCAGAGACCCCATGGTCACACCCCCATAACTGGTCCATGACTCTGGGGTGATCAGGGGACCAGAAAATAATAGCATTTAAAGCGAAATCTGGGGCCCAAAAAGATGATGCCATTCCCAACCCTGGTAATTCAAAGGAACTTCTGTCAATCATTGTCTAAGTTCTTATCAATTGTTGGGGAAGGTTGACCGGCTTGGACTGGGACTGGCTTGGGCAAAGGACAACCTTGTGCACAAGCAAGGTTTTCAGCCACTCTACATGTAGCACTTCTAGTGTCTTATGCCATTTACTTGTGACCTAGTGGTTAAAGCAAGTCGAGGGTGGGTGAGTAGCTGATATCTTCCTCACCAATTATAGGTGTGAAGAGCTCTGTTCTCTGGCTGGTAGGAAATGTGGATCTGACTTTTGTGTCTGACACAGAGCCCACCTTCTGTAAGGCTCCCCTCCCCCTCTACACATGACCCCTTGGGGGCTGCCTAGGGCCCCATCCTCTTGATAGAAAATCACATCTGGCCCCGGATGCTCTGATAAGATCACCAGGGGGTGGGGGCCACAGCAAGGAGACCAGGAAGGAGAGCCAGAAAGAAAAACACACACACATCCAGGCCCACATGATATACAGTCCTCCTGCCGGCTCCGAATTGCTTTATGGTGTCACCTTTCAGCATGGAACCACTTATTCTGTCAGAGTGGAGAGCCCTCCACTCAGCCAGGTGACAGCCCTAAATCGTGAGGAGCGACAGCCGTCCCCCTGCCTGGATTGGGTTTCCTCACAATGGAGCAGGGCTGGTGGCCAGGGTCCCATTGCTGGCTCTGGGGCCAGGCCTTCTCTGTGAAGATAATACCATTTGAGGAAGGGCTGGTAAGAGGGAAAGGGGGATGTGGGAAAGGGGAGGTCAGGCTGCCTAGGGTTTATCTGCTCCCTGGTCAGAAGCCTCACCCGCTATGAGGGGCCTATCTGCCAACCCTCCCCATCTCAGAGACTGTACCCTCCTGAAGAAAGGGGTACTCAGGAGGGCATAGATGTGATCCCAGACAAATGCTAGTCTTCTGCTGTTAAGCTCTGTGCCTACTGGCTATCTCTTGGCATACTTACCTGGGGTGCACGGAGGAGTGCTGTATACCAAAGTCTTCTATTTAAGGGAAAGAGTCATGTGTACTTACTAGTGATGGCCATTGGGACTGTCATCTTAGGGATGGGGGGGGGCTTGTATTCCTGTATGTATGTGCACATGTGTGTGAAGGGCACAGGTCAACCTCAAGTCGTGTTCTTCAAGAGCCATCTTCCTTGTATTTTGAGATAGGCTCTCTGATCTGAAGCTTGCCAATTAGAAGAGGCTGACTGGCTAGCAAGCCCCAGAAGTATTCCTGTCTCCATCCAACTTACCCCCAACCCTAGCTCCAGAATTATAAGCATGTGCCACAATGTCAAGCCCTTTTTCATGTGTGTTCTGAAGATCCGAACTCAGGTCCTCATGCTTACGTAACAAACACATTGCCTGAGGATTGTCTGTCTTCTTGACAACAGTGTGGAGCTTACTTCACACCCCACAATATCCTCCTCTGGCTGTGTGACCTAAAACAAGACTCTCCAAGGCCTCCATATTCAGAGCTGTACAATGGAGGTATAGTAGACTCTGTCACAGGGTAAGGATGAGTGATCCAGTCAGCTATACCAGGTGCCAAGTACAGCTTCGGCCCCTGGGCACCCTGCCCTAGGCTGCAGTCCAACAGGTTTTTGGTGTTCTAAGAATAGTCAGAGGTGTCCCCCAAGAACACACTGGCACTAGACTTGGCTCTGACTTGGGTAGGGTGGAGACGATAAGCTCCTGGGATGGAGAGGAGGACTCTAGAGGTATGTGCAGATACAGCTTTAGAGAAGCTCTGAGTTGGACCCCACATAAACAGGTGGACTGCTGAACATTTAAGAGAGCAGGTGGCCCTTGTCAGGCACTCTGTGGCTACTTGATGCCCTGTGCTTCAGGCTCTGGCTTCCTAACTGTGGTGCAGCAATTCCTGCCTTCTACATCAGAAGACCACATCAGAACGCCACAGTGGAGGCCCCCAGCATTTGTCTTCTGAGATGCTCCCCGACCCCTGCCCCCAGCTTCTCTCTGAACTTTGAAGTAGAGGGCATGTTTAACTGTGGCTGGAGGTCCCTAGGTCTCAGAGTCTGTCCCTTGATCCAGAATTGCCTGCACACTCACACTCTTCCCAGATGTACCTTTTCCCAAGGGTAGGTGTCTGGCCTGTTAGCAGCACCAAGAACCCCAGCCTGAAGGCTCTAACTCACACTAACAGTTCAAGGTGACCCAGGGAGGTCATTTGGGCTGGGGGGTGGGGAACACATCAGCTTGTGTGAACACTGCCTCCCCAGGCTCCCCTACACTCAGAGCCAGGGTCACCTGCCCAGGAGTTGTTCTGGACTCTGAGAGCCCCTGGGGCCCAGCAGGTCAAGTATGTTCTGACTTAGAAAGGCAGGAGGCCAACTCCTCACTTCTCAGATTCTGCTGAGCTCACTGAAACTCTAACCTTCGGGCTTCCCCACTAATTTGTGATAAGGCTGCGCCAAGAAAAACAGCAGCTAAAGACCCCAGATTTCTCTGCAAATTCCAAAGCGCTTGGTTCATTCCAGCGGGGAAGGGGCCCAAAGCAGCCGTGCATGCAGAGCCACCTCTGCGTGGGTGCGGGGCTTGGGCTGGCCTCACTAAGGGGATGGTCTGCTAAGGAGGACCACCTGCCGCTCTGGGGAGATTGCTTCCAGCTGGCCCCAGCAAGGACAAGGACAAGGGTGGGTTAGGGCGGTGGCTTGGAGAAGCTGAGATGGCTCTCAGGGTATGTGCTGACATGGCAAACTTAGGCAGGAGTGAGTGGAAAAAAGTCCACCCGGTCTCCTGACTCAAGGACCCCTGGATCCCTGGACAGATTAGGTAACCTGCTGGCATCTCAGATAAGAAGTGAATGTTGTTTATTTGGGGGGTGATGTGTGTGTGTGTGTGTTGCTAGGAATTGAACTGGGGGTCTTATGTGTACTGGGCAAGCATTCTACCACTGAACTATGTCCCAGATGTGTTTGAGTGAGGGGCACACCCTTCTTGGAGGCAAGCCTAGAGCTAGTGACAGGCTTTCAAAGAAGAAGGAGCTAAGGAGATGAGAGCTCCTCTGGCAAGGCAGAAGAATTAAGGGCAGGGAAGCGACCCACTCCAGGCTCTGGCAGCCTCCACCCCACCCTTTCTGCTGATAGGAGAAGGAGGTGGCTTGGAGTCCAGAGGGGCTTTGGGTGGGACTGTGGTGACAAGCTAATGGAGCAGGGCCAGAGAGAAGAGTAAGGCCATTTCCCAGTGGGGAAGAATATAGTTTGATTTTTTTTTCCCCTCCCAAGTCATGTCAGTTCTGTATTATCCCAAGCTGGCTTTGATGTGGGAAAAGTGGGAGTTTTGAAGCCATTGAGGACCTGTGCTTATCTTTCATGGTAACTGTTGCTCCCCTGCTCAGTGCCTATAAAGGCAGAAGACTTCTACTTGAGGCCGGAATGAAATGCCCTAGGCCCTTCTGCAGAGGTGAGCAGGGTATTGAGAACCACAAGCCCCTGCAGGACCCTGGGCGGTGTTAGATCCTGCTCCAGACTTAGGCACCCAGAGAAGAGAGTTGGAAGATCAGGAGAACGAGAGTCCAGTGTCCTCGTCATCTTGAGAGAAGGTGTGAGGACCCAAGATGTGGGTTACAGCCAGTGGCTTCGTGGCAGGAAGTCTTGTGCCTCAGGGGCCTCATTCCTCCTTCCACCATCCTCCTAAGTATCTCGTTGGCTAGACCCAAGTGGGAAGCCATGGGGAAGGAGCTTGGGTGTGCAACCAAATCAAGTCAGTCTTCTTCAAGCATGAGCAGCAGAAGAATGCCATCGGGCCTGGAATACGAAGAGGTGGCATCCAGAGTTCAAGGCTATCCATGCACAACCCTGAGACATGGACTTTGTGTAGTTGGTGAGGAGAAGGGACATTTGAGTAATCTTCTGGGAATTCTGCAGGGCTTATACTGTAAATAGAGGGGGTGCCTGAGTCCAGGAACTTTGCACCAATCCCGCTGTCTCACTGCCCTTGTTCTACACAGTAACAAATATAAACCTCATCTTGCCTAAGGCTCACATGTCAGCAGTAGCCTCACCGTCTTCCCCATCCTCTCCTTACTCTTCCTAGGAACTCTGTCCTCTCCTTCTTCCATCTCGTTCATGTCTGAGGGCCTTTGGACATGTAATGTCCTCTGCTTAGGCCACAGAATGGTGCCACCCTCCCCTCAGGCAGGTGCCAGCTATCTTGTCCCCTCTGCCAAGAACATCTTTGAAAGGTTGCTGGCCTCTTCCCTCCACCCTGGATATAGTTGTAAGCTTCTTCTGGTTTTTCCTGGCTTCCCTTTAGAGAGTGTACTGGGCAGGATAGAAGCGTGCTGCCCTGTGGGAAACTGGGGGAAAGGCCCACACGTCAGCTATCTTTCCTACAGGAGCATCCTGAAAAGTTACCCCTGTAACTAGGACTGGATCTTTAGTGGCTTGATATTGGGCTGGTTTCCCACAAACTCCACACACCAGAGTCTAGACAACATCTTCTAGGAGAGTCAAACCCCTGTTGATAGAGCCAGGCTTGGGGAAGGACAAGGGCCAAACTGGGAGGCTGGAACAAAAGCTACTGTACTAGCCCAAGCGAGAGAGAACTGGGTTGTAAAAAGGAAAGTAGTGAATCTGGCATTTTATTTTAATAAAAGAAGAATTTTAGGTGTAGCATACTCCCACCAACAGAGTATACAGCAAAGGGCTCTGAGGCTTGGGAGTTCACAGTAGAGTGAAGTCAACAAGTGGTTGGGTCTCAGCAAGAGGATGGCACTGTAAATCCTCTCAGCTTTCTGGCTCCTGATGCATGGCCCTCTTCCAAGCTCCACCTCCATTTCTTCAGACCCTTCTACCTAGCTATCCCCATTGCCTTTCTCCTTCCTTACCAGGCTCACAGAGGTTCACTGAAGTATAGTCAAGGTAGCAATATGGCAGCTTATTTGTGGGGTCAGTCATGTAGAGGCCCAAGAATAAGATAAAGTTTTATACAGCCAGATAGGGAATGGTTAGGTGCCTGTTAAGGATTGCCATGGCAGATGCTAGGTTTGTAGTGACTGAGGCTTCAAGAGGCTAAGTTGGACAGAGGATGAAGATTCCAGCCAGACTATTTTAGTGTTGGTCTTTGGTGGCTGTGTCTACCAACAAGCCCAAGCCTGAGTCTACGTGCACTAGAGCCCTAACTCTGACTCCTAACACCATGGCTCACTGGTAATTCCCCCTGAGAGAAACGTGGAGACCCATCTTCTTGGGAGATGAGCAAACATGAATCTGGAGTCTGAAAGCTAAACACAGAGCCAGAGATAGGCACTGCCTGGCCTGGCAAAAGAAAGTAGCCTCACAATGGGTCCCTCACCAGCTCCCTGTAGGCATAGCTCAGGTTCCTCCCACTTGAGGGGTGTTGAACTTGCCTTGGTGTGAGCCCAATCCTTGTTTCTTCACAAGGACAAGAGGTTCAAGTGGGTTCTAAAGGTTCCACCCACGCCCTATGGTCATTGTCCAGAGGACAATATAACATACCCATATCCCATTGTTAGAATGGCAAGACCCTGAGGAATTCAGGCCACGGTGAGCCTGGCATGTTCTGGTGGTATGTCAGTAGTAGAGTCGTGAGACTGCGAGCCATTGTCACAGGCCACCCACCTCATCTTCTGGCTATGATGCTGTGCCTCTACCCTCCCCTGAGGGCATTTTCCCACTCAGCAACAAAATGGTCCCTCTAACCTATTCCAGCCTCCAGGGGCCCTGTGACAACAGGTATCTGCAAGAAGCAGGCTGTTTTGGTCTAGTGGAAGGAAACTTGCACCAGAACGGTGGCAGGGCAGTGAGATCCCTGTGTGTGTCATTCACTCTCAGGGCTACCTCCCTTTACCTGGCCAGGCTTCCTGGGCTTTGCCCCTAGTGGCTGCTGGACTCTCTCCCACAAGACCTGTTCCTGCCTCTTCCATCTCCCAAGTGCTGGGATTAAAAGCGTATGTCAACACACCCAGCTTTATAAGTACTGGGACTGGAAACCCAGGGCTTCATGCATGATAGGCAAGCATTCTACCAAGTAAGCTATATTCCTGGCCCAAAGAGCAGGGGCGATTCTCTATAACGTCTATCTATAGCAGACTTGGGAGCCTCCTTAAGCCACAGTATCTAGCAGAGAGGAGTGATAGCTGCTCTGGCCTCTAAGAGTGGCCTGCTGACCATTGTGTACTTCTCTCTCTCTGTCTTGTACCATGTCGGCCCTAATATCTAGGCCTATAGTCAGCTGAACAAATTAATGCAGCCCCTCAAGCACTGGCTGCCCCTCTGCCTGCACTGGGGCACCGCTAGGGCCTATTCTTCTCACATCATTCTACTGCACCCCTTGAGCTGGACAGGTGGACTCCCAGCCTCATTTCTCCCCTCACCTCATCATTTCTCTACTCATGCCAAGGCCAGAGGCAGGCTGCACGCGGGCGTTACAGGACATCATGGCAGGGTGCAAGCAAAGGGGCCCGAGGCACCGGGTGCTTCCGACGAGGCCTGAGGGCCGTCTGACCTTTCCGGCCATGGGGCAGCGGTTGCGTGAGCAGGAACAATCACCCCAGTGTGCAAGGCACAAGCAGCCTTTTCTTCCTCAGCAGGCCGGCGCACACAGCTCCCAGCCTGGCTTCCCTTGAACAAACATATTTATTGTGGCCGCCACTGAGGGCCTCGCCTTGCAGCCGGAGCCTGGGGGCCTCTGTCCCACCCACTGGGGCCCAGGGAGGGGACCCCTGCCCTGGCAGTCCCCTGGCCAGACCCTCTTCCCTATGGGCCTCAGCCACACTGTGCTGTAGCATGGGTGGCTCTAGTCACAGCAGGCACCAGAGCTTAGGGATTGTGCTAGGAGCTTGTGACCACCCACAGGCAACAGGCCAGCCAGTTTCCCTGGTGAGGAACAAACACAAGGACACCTGAGACCTCATCACACGTGGCAAGCCCTTCACCCCTGGGAGCCTCAGTTTCCTCCTCCATAAAATGGGAGGCATGACCCAGCCTCACACATCCCCAGAATCACAGCCCAGCATCCAGGAACTCAGAAGCGGCAGCTGCAACTCTGTCTTTTCCCAGGCCCGCTCCTAGTCTCAGCCTTTCCTCCCGTGTCCAAGGTGAGTTTTCCCACTGTCAGGACTCACCACCCTCAGGGCCCTCAGCTGACCTCAGTAGAAGGGGCCTTACATTCTTCTCTCTGATGACCCCAAGCCTCAGTTCTCGACAAATCCTCTAGCATGGCAGCCTTCTACCCACCACACAACATGGAAAGCCCAACTGAGCATGAAATTCTCAGTGAGGAACAGGCCTTGGTTATAAAAGTATGACAGTTGGGGAAGACTCCAAAGAGTAATGGGGGTGCCCCAAGCTTCCAACCAGCAGTTCCTGGGAGAAGAGGTAATCTTTCCAGGAGAGGCCCTATCAGAGGGACCAGACCAGACCCAGGCATCCCTTAGCTGTAGGAAAGCTAAGGGATAATTTATTAAGTGAGATAAAGCTTAATTTATCTCACTTTCCCACCTGAAGCTGACCACCACCTCAACCGCCCAACCCCCACCCACAAGCCAGCCAAAAACAGAAGTGGCAAAGTTTCTACAGGACAGGAGGGAGACTTCCGGGCCTATTGTTTGTTCTCATTTCCTACCTCAGGGCCTTTGTGTGTATGCAAGGGTACACACACACACACCTCTTTCCTCTGGCTGAGTCCTGTTTTGTCTCCAGGTCTCTGGAGCAGCTATTTCTGAGTTCCTTCAAAGACAAGTCACATGTCATAAATCAAGGCTGCCCAGGCTTCTAGCAGGCCTGACATTGCCTTCCTGGTAGTTCAAGATGCCAGTAGATTGCCTACCATATCTCTGTCTCTAGGAACTGGAATACTAAGGCCCGGGGAAGGGTGCTGCTCTGTTTCAGGGGCTTCACTTGTAAGAGGGAAGAGGAGCTATTAAGCATTCAGAGAGAGAATGAGTGAGCACTGAAGCAAATGACTAGATAGTCGCACCAGGCCTCAAAGTGAGTCAAGATGGCTGAGAGGAAGGGAAGCCATGGGTCCATGTTCACCTGCTGCTACATATGGGGATGACGCAGGGAATAGAGGCTCGGTCTTCAGTGACTTGATGGAGATGGTATCAGCAGGCTTCGCAGTGAGTGAGATGGGCCTGAGTCAGGCTGCTTGTGTGGGATACTGGGTGGCTGGAGAGTGGGTTACCCCTGAGACTAGGACCTAAGAGTTGAGAAAAACATCTAGGAGCAGTGTCCTGGCTCCTCCAGTCTCGTACCTGCTGGGTAGTGATTCCAGAAGTTATTGGGTGGTAAGGAGCAAGAATGAAGTTGCACTGTTTCTTTGCGTCTTGGAATAAGCCTCCTGCCTCATGTTCCTCTTCTGTAAAATAAGAATTATGGCCTCTACTTGGGCCTGGCAGTGGTTGCCTCAACGCCAGACTGAGACATCAAAAATGATGTCCAGTGCAGGCTTCTAGGTGATGGCTCTGTGTGCCTAAGAGCAGCCATGTGGCCAAGCCTATGACATGCCTGCCCTGGGCCCAGTGGAAGTGAGTGCCTTGAGTGGCTAACACACGTCACATGTGCCGTGGAAGCCTCCACTTGTCATCATTCAAGCTGTGACTGTCTGCACACATCTGGCTTAAATTGAACCTCCCATGAAAATGTGTTAAATCTGACAGTGCACATAGAACGACACAAAGGGACTGGACTTAAGAGTTCAAGAAGCTGAAAAATGTGTCGGTGATTTAGTGGTAAAATTCTCACCTGCTACGCAGCCAAGGATACATAGTGAGACCCTATCTCGAAACAAAATAAAACAAACACAAAGAACAAAAACAAAACAACAACAAAAACTCAAGAAGTGGACTGCTAAATTGCTGTCCCTAAGATGGTCACCTCACCTCCATTTCTCTCTGTGAAGATGTTGCACTCACCTCTGTGGTCCAAAGGAGAGGGCCTAGTCCCTGAATGGAGGAGGTACCTGGAGCCTGTGAAATAAGATCCTGTCTTGTAAGGGGGTGGATGTGACCTCCACAGCTGCCTCCAACCTAGGACTTTGACGTGGAGGTGTGCCTAGGTCATGCCAGGCAAGACCATGGAGTGAGAACTGGGTCAAGATGGGACACCTAGCACTCAGCCACAAGTGGAGAGCCCAGAAGGTGCCAGGTCATCTTCAGGCTGCCCCTGAGGTGCCCACAGGAGGTATTCACACCAATGCTTCATTCTCTCTGCCAACCCCTTCTGAAGGCTATACTGAATATGCTGGCCTGATTTCCCAGGATGCAGTGCTGAGGTGCCACATCCTTTTAGCAGGGTCTAGAGAGGACCTAAGAGGAAAGGGTAGTTTCAGATGGGGCCTGGGTACTAGGCAGGACCCCTGATAGGAGAGGAGGGGCCAGGAAGGACACTTTGAGGAAGCAGATTCCAGGAGGGGCTAGATCTTGAGCCTCTCTGGATTTATCGGGGTTCAAGAAGGACAAAGAAAAAGAGGAGAACCAGGGTGGGGAAAATTGCTATGCTTGGGGGATGGAGGGCCAGTCCCTGCCTAGTCACCATCCTGCCCTATGAACCTGCTTTCCTGGAGCCTTTGCCCTCAGCAGGGAGAGCAGGCCCAGCAGGCTCTAAGGCACACACTGGCTGCCTGAGAACGAGAAGGGGTTAATTCCCAACCTCGTGGGCTGGCAAACTCTGAGTCACAGAGCAATAAAATTCCTGTGTTTTAAAAATCAGTATATTAGCTTAATTTTATAGATTTCAGAAGTGCTACTTGAAAATAAAAGTCTCCTAATTATATTTATGATCCCAACGTGAATCTATTTGACTCCGCTCACGGCGAAGAACCTTTGTGTAAAATGCTGGGAAGGCTTCATGCGGACTCGGCCCTAACAGGCCGTAAAACACCGGCTGGTGGGTCCAAGCCCAGCAGGAATCTGAGGTCGTGACGAAGTCCCTGCTAACACCACAGCACACGGGACTCCTGGGTGTCAGTGAGTATGAAGCCATGGTTCAGATGGCCATGGGAGGGGCTGTCACAGCCTTGACATGTACCACACATTCAGTGTGTAAAGGGGGCATACGCAGGAGACACAAAGGGCTTGGCATCCATGCCACCCAGAGAAGGGGCATTTCTGGAATAGAACCAATACTACATCTAACTCCTGCCCTAGGCTGGGGCTCAGGAGCTCCAGGGAGAATCCACATCTTACAATTGCCTTGACCAAACTCCCCAAGAGCCTAAGGTATGGCCAAAGCAAGAAATTAAAAATATGAACAAAAGAAGGAAAAAAAAAAAAAGAATTCCTCTGGTAGGGAGGGGAGGGGAGGCTGAGGGGAACCTCTACAAAGTGGAGGCTTGGGCTGGAGAGGGGTCCTTATGACATGGTCCTTGATAGTAACAGTGGGTAGCAATGTTGTCAGGAAGCCAGAACGAGCTGGGAGGGCCGTCTGAAGAGGTGACCTTTGCCTCAACCATGTAGAGAGATGGAAGGACCCTACTATGAAAAGGTAACACCAGCCCCTGGTAGGTTGATAAATGTTCCAGAGAGTGATGCTCACCTCTGGGCAGAGAAAGCATTGTGACTGCCTTGCCTGTGCCTCACCCCCACCTGCCTACAGCAGAATGTGCTTAGGGGGTGCAAGGAGGCAAAGCCAGGTTTGTTGGTCCCTCTAGGGTCCAGGAGTCTCTGGAAGGGTGTCATTTAGCTAGGCAAGGGGCTTGTGGAGCCTTGGTGTTGAGGGCTGGGAAATGCTGCCTGGGCCTGGGCCCGGGCCCTTGGCCGGGCCAGGCTGCCCTCTCGGCAGGCCACATGCTGCAGTGCCAGCTGCATAGACACTGTGGGGATTGTCCTCCTGCCCAACACGGGCCTCGATGTGCCGGCTTTCTGGAGGAATTCAGAGCAGGCGGTGAGGGGGCTGTAATCGGATGCCGACACCGATGCCCTGTTGTTGCAGGTGCAGTGTGGGTGCCAGAGGCCAGGTGGGCAGCACAGCACAAGGGGCCCTGTCACTCACCAGATGGGGCCCCAGGAACCCCTGGTATGAGTGGAGGCCATAGATGATGGCCTGGCATTGTGTTTGTTCACCAAACCCCATCCCCATGTTACTTTGAGCAAGCATTGACTTTCCTGCTGGTTCCGTCTATCTCTATGGGGGATAGATGTGTCATTAGATGGGTCTTCTGAAGTGGCCTTCAGGGGCAGCCTTACCCTGTATTTCCCAAGCTGGCACCCTATATTCCTCCTGTGACAAGCAGCCATGGTCAAAGGATGAAACCATCCCAGGGTAGCCTTGCTCCCCTAGTGCCTGCAGGTGACAGCTTTCCAGCCTCCAAATGAGGCACACATGGACCAGTTGAGGTGATATAAGAACTGTGGTGGGTTCAAGACCACTGATGACTGGTGATGCCAGGTGATAAGCTAGTCCTGGCCACAGATGGGATGGAGTTGGCCGGTGTTTTATTGTGTAAAGGAAGGCCTCTGACAAGACAGTTTTGCTCTATCACATGTGGCCATTTTTTCTTCTAGAAGGGTTTAAGCCCTCCTCTCAGACTTGGGAGCTGGTGGCCTAGGCTTTCTCTAGTAGGAACTTGTTCATATTCAGCCAGGCCCACCATCAGCCCTACCCCTTAGCTTTAAGACAGTGAGTCCCACAAAGCTTGGGAAAGGGGCTGACTACCGTCCAGTCACTGTACTCCCTTGTGGACACCAGAAAACATCTCCCAGAGCTTTGGGATCACCCTAAGCCCACCTGGCTGTGTCAGCATGGTGTCCCTGTTCAGTCAGTATCAGGTTGAGCAAGTCCAATCCTGAGGACAGAGGAACAAAGGAGGGACAAGCTATCTGAAGCTCTCCTGGGAATGAGATTATGAGATAGCTCCTAAGGGCAGTGACCATAGTCTTCCTGTGTGGGAGCCCCTTCTTGTGTCCCAGAAACTAAAGACATATGACAGGGGTGATAGACAAGACAGATTCAGTGTGAAGCTACCCAGAACCTACTATCCTGTGGTCCCATAGCCATCACCCTATGCCCGCAGCCAGGTATGAATAGAACCTATAGGTACTGGCTGTGACTCCCGCTTTACTTTGAAGCCATGAAAAGCCACCGACTTTTTTTCTTTCTGTGTGAGACAGGCTTCTTCAGGGTGTTCCTATGGGAACAGTACCAAGAGCAAGGTTGGAGGATGTGAACACCTTCATCTTTCAGGCCAATTTGGGGAAACGTGAACACATTCCATCAAATTTACTTTTAATTATGTACGTTTTACGACTACCTTCAACACAAAGTGACATTTTCTGGCTTTTAAAACACACTCAGATAAGGAAACAGAGTTTGTTTAAGGAACAGTGCTAAACAAACAGTGGTACAGGTGTTCAAAGATATCAAATGAGTGGCAGATATGGCAAGGGACCCAGCAGTGGAAGGAGGCAGGGCATGTGGACTTTGAAGGCCTTCCTAGCAGGTTCTAGGTTTCTTGAGTGGACCTAGTATCCTGGGAGTCCCAACTTTGATGGAAAGACTTTCAAGGCTACCCTCATGTTTCCTGTCCCTATTGTGAAAGAAGACCCAACGAGCTGGTAGCTTTAAACCATACAGAATTACCATCCTACTGGCCTGGAGATCAAGTGTGATGAGGGCTGATTTCTACTACAGATGGCCCACATCCCTTGGCTCATGGGCTCTGCAAGGATAGAGATGCCAGTGAACATGTCCCCTGCTTCCCTTTCTTATCCCCTACCTCCTCTGTGACCACATCTCATCTCTACCAATTTTTGTAAAAAGACATTTATGGTCACACCAGGCACCCCATAGTCCATGTTGATCTTACCACCCCAAATCAGCTGATCAGCAACAGTCATTCTGCTTTGACAAATGACCTATGTACAGGTTCCAAGCATTAAAACATGGACATTTTCAGGAACCAATAGCCTACTACCAAACACAGTACTCAGCTCCCTGTGTCTCTTGTACCCACAGCTTGTATTCATGAACCAATGGGGCTACTATGCCTCCTAGGAGGCCTGAAGGACACCACAGTGGTCTTAGGCCTATATAGGGAGCTTCAGAATTGGGGGGTAATCTCTGTACCTGGGGAAAGTGGGGACAGCGGGCAAAGAAGGATGAGAAGCTGGGTTTTAACTCATTCTGTCTTTGAAGAACTGGGGCCCTGGTGGCTCTGCTGATGGCAATCTATCACACTGGGATGGTGATGAGCATGGCATAGTTGGTCCTAGACACAACTTCTTCCTCATCTTTGTCTCACTGTCCATCCTTAACAAGGCTCCATATGTCCTCATGGGACTGCACGTGAGTGGGTATGTGCTTACCGCCTTGCGATACTGTACTAAGCCTCATGTGCATCCCATGCCCCATTCTAGCTCTCCAGGCTGTTCAATTCTAGCCCCAGGCCTGAGATCCATTTGGGTCTCAGCTGTTTAGCCACAAGTCCCATCTTTTACTCGATGAAACATTCTAGAAAGTTTTATTGGTGCGTACATACCCTCTCTTGGGGAGTGGAAAAGTGCCTACTTTAGAGGAGCCATGCCCAGCCACCAGAGGAGCTGGGTACTTTTCAATATTGCCATAGGTATATGGATAGTTGAGGGTTGGGAACCCTTCCCAAGGCTCCTTGGCCTACAGTTTTTCTGGCTACCACTCTTGAGAGGGTCTAGCCCCTTCACCCAGGCATGCCAAGCAAAGTCAGGGTGATCGTCAACCATAGAACTGCTGAGGTCCCAGCAGCACCCTTCGTACCCCTATCTCCTTGCCCTAAGGCTGCCACTCCTAACCTCTTAGTTACCTCCTGGAACTCTTGGCACTGGCACTTGAGAGTCAGTGTTGACTGTTTAACCTGTTCAAGGTACTTGCTGTCACAGTGCCAGATTTTTCCACATTAAAAGTTAGAAGAAAGAAAAAAATAAGTTCTGCAAGAAATAGGCTTTGCCCTGTCTACACTGCCCTTGAGGTAGATCTTTTTCATCCAAAATGACCACCCCTCTCCTCTTGACCACCAAGAGTGGCTTGGAGGACATCCCTGAAACTGCTGTCCCTAGGAGACAGGCAGATTATCCTGGCTTGGACTGTCCAGGATGACTTAGCTCAGGAATGATTGACATATCAGAAAGGCAGGGGGTGGTGGCAGATAGCCTTTGACTTGAGCTAGTCCAAAGGGCGCAGTTGCTGCATGCCTGTGCACTCACAGCTATCTGGCCCCTACACCGCAGCACTGTGACGAGGACCACAGTGACTGCCCACTCAGCTGTGCCACTGCCATGACAGAGCTTTCTGAATGCAGTTGGGCCTGGGCTCCCCTTGGCCCTCTCTCAGGGCCGTTTGCACTCTGCAGCTGAATCAATGCAAGGCAGAAATTCGTGGCAGGGGAGTGTTTACCGGTAGAGTTTCTGAAGCCAAGGATGCTCAGTGTTTGTCTAGGCTCCGTCCCACTGGGTCCTCCTGAGCTCTGCAAACAAGAGCCTTGAAACACAAGGGGCCCACACCTCCCCAGAGTGCTGAATCCAGCACACCGGACCTCGGTGCAAACAGCCAGCTGGGGCTCTTCTACAGCACTAAATAAACGTAGGTCAAACAAAGCAAATGTGTCCTAGAGACCCCTGTGAGTAGGCAGCCTCAGAAAGCCCTGCGTGAGGCCTTTGCTGTAATCCAGAATTACTGGGAAGGGCAATGTAGACATTTGCCTTCCCCAGGTGGCTGCCAGGAGGCCAGGAGTTGAGGTCGTTGATTTTTTTTTTCTTTTTTGTTCCTAGGATTCAGGAAAGTTAGTCTTTTGCTGCCCTTCCCCCTGAACTTTTCAGATTTTCTGAGTTCTTTGTGGGAAAGGCTGGCCTGGGTGTTCCTTAATATGGATCAAAACTAAGGCAGGTCTTACTGGGGAAACCTAAGCCAGGGGCACAGCTATATGCTGCAGCAGAGAGGGGTGTCTTAGCAATTATGGGCAACTGGAGTGATTCATGGGCCTCCGGGGATACGGGGACTATTTTTATCTGTAGGGGTCTTGCAAGCCAGGGACCCTGCGCTCCTCTGGTGCAGGAAGTCTGTGGGGGTTGTTCTCTCTGCTGCTTCAGAGCCTTCGTTCATCCCGGCCCAGCTCAGGGTTCCCAACCACTTCTCACTGTTCAGCTTCAGAGCCTGAGATATATCAGAGCCTAAGACTCAGGGCCTGAGATATATTAGAGCCCTAGACTGGCTGTCATTGTACCTTCTCCGTATTCAAACCACCCTACACTCAGGAGCCTGTGTTTGCTCACCGAGCCCCAACCCCCACCTGCCTGACTCTCCTTTTGCTGAATTCCCAGAGTCTGTACAGCTGGCCCGTGGTGCCCTATGTCTGCCAGTGGTGCCCAAGTGAGGCAGAATGGATGCTTTCCTAACCAGTATCTTCCTGAACGATCTCTCCAAATGCCCACTCAGTTCTCTCCTGGAAAGTTGATGTTCACTGACAGGCTGTGAGATTTGTATCCTCTCTTAGCCACACATATGCAAACCCACAGCCTAATGTACTGTGATATTTCCCATTTTAATTCAGCCTAGTCTTTTAAAGATAACCCTCATTATTTTAACAACCTCCACAGATGTTCCTTTCCTTATCATGGCGTCATGTCCCGATAATTCTAACATAAATTGAAATTATTGTAAGTCAAAATGCATTGCAGTAGCTGGGGAGTTAAAAGTCAATCCGTAATGCCTTGCAAACACAAGCATCTGAGTTCTATCCCAAGAACCCAGGTTAAAAAAACAAAACAACAACAACAACAAAAAAAAACAAAACAAAACCTAGGCGTGGCAACGTGCTTGTAATACCAGCACTGGGGAGGCAGAAACAGGCATCTCCTTGGGGCTCTTTGGCCAGCCAGACCAGCCTAGCCTGCTTAGCAAGCTTCCAGGTCAGCAAAGAGACCCTTTTTCAAAAAATAAGGCGGATGGTGCTTGAAGAATGACAACTGAGGTTGTCCTCTGACTCACAACCCCACCCAAACACATGTAACACACATACTCACACATACACTCATACACACACACTCAGTCTCTCTCTCTCTCACACACACAAACACACACACACACACACACACACACACACACACACACATAGTGTTTGATATCTCTTACTGGATACAACAGTGCAGCCTCATGGTGCCCTATGGAGCTCACCCTGCCTTCTTGGGGCTGGCTGTGGGTTGTACTTTTACTACTGTCCGTCATCATGAAAGATGACCAAACATGAATGTAACACTAAGAATGGGTTGAAATTCAGCACACGGGATGCAACTTCTGATGAACACAGGCCTATTTTGCACTGCAGTAAAGTTTAAAAGTCATAAGTTAAAACACTGATGAGCCATCCATCATCTTCAGATTGTAACACAGAATAGTGTAATAATGGGTAGTCTATTACTGTAACGGCTTTTAAGACCCATTCTCCCACAGTCTGCTCATGTGCCCCCAGATGTGTGTCTGTGAGCGGGTATCCTTACTGGGGTTTTCGCTTAGGTGAGTGCCCAGCAGTGGAAGTCAGACTTTGCCAGCAAAGTGGCTGAAAATGATAGGACAGTATAGCAAGAGATTCTGGAAGAATCTGGGGGCCTCATACCATCACCCAGTTGCCTTCAAGCTCTCTTTTCACCTAGGAAGAAAGCTTAGGCCAGCTGTCCCAGCCACAGCTCAGGAGGATGTAGGCGAGACCTGCATATACATCTGGTTTGGGGCAGGCCTGCTCTAGCCTGAACTCTGAGCTCAGAGAGCATTAGTCACCCTGTCTCCAGCTCTTCCCTACTTGGTTATTTTCTGATTCATTTGCTTATCCTGCCCTGGAACATATACCTGCTCCCAGCCCAGAGCACGAGCCCTGGGGCTAGGCTGGAAGAAACTAATCTCTCAGCCCAGCAGGACTCAAGGAGCCTACGTGTCTTGTCAGCACTAGTCGGGGCCTCAAGGAAGGACCCTTTTCCCCAGTTTGCCCAACTCTCAGGTGCCTGCTGCCACTAAATATGTCCATCTGCCTATCTTCCTCTCACCCACTTCAATTTTCTGGACACCAAAGGACATTTTTTTTTTTCTGGAAGACAGGAAGGGAGTGATGTGGCTGTTCCTAAACCCAACAGCCAGATAGTGTTGCATTACTGTGGAACCAGCCAGGAGCCTGTCCAGGCAAGGGGAATTGGCCAAAAGTGATGGCTGGTACCCCACCCACTTAGGACACCCCGTGTCTTCTTCATCTTGTTCCAAGCGGAAGGCCAGGTGGGTGTTGGGGAGACAGCACAGAACTCAGCAGGAAGAATGTTCTAGCTAGGCTGACCCTGGCCCAGCATCTCTCACAGCACGTGAGCCCTTAGAGTCTTCTGGGCCCATGGAAGTGAAGGATGCATGTTTACCACAGCTGTGGTGAATGTAGGACACCTGCACGGCTCCCAGGTGTGCCTATTGTGAAAAGGGGAACCTGAGAGCAGATAGGACCTACACGTGCTCCAGAGCTGAGCCAGTGTGCAAGGGTGTAGGAACTTTTCTTTTTGATCCCTCACTTAGCCATCAATGTTTCTTGCCCCCTGCCCAAAATTCCAAGCACCAAACTAGTTTTATAGAGATAGGAAAAAAAAAAAAAAAAAAAAGAACAAGAGACAAGATCCTCATCTGTTTAACTCTGGGTCTTATAGAGGAGGTAACAAGTCTGTGACAGCTATAGAGAGAAGTGAGATTCTGGCCACCTTGCCACACTCATGAAGACAAGGCCTCAAAGGGAAGCCTACACACACCCTCAGCATACCGTGCATTATTTCGAAGAGAAAAGGCCCTCTGGTGTGTGCCACTCGGAGGTATTTCTCGGTATTTTCTCCTATCAAGACCTTTGGTATGTGTTCTGGTTAGTTTTAAGTGCCAGCTTGTCACAACCTAGAATCACTGTAGAAGGAAGTCCCAGTTGAGGAATTATCAAGTGCAGATTGGCCTGCGGGCACATCTGCGGGAGATCATCTTGATTGTTAACTGACCCAGCCCAGCGTGAGCCCCACCATTCCCTAGGCAAGGGGCCCTGAACTCGATAAACCAGTACAAAGCTAGCTGAGAGAGGCAGGCATGCAAGCAAAGGTGTATTCTTCTCTCTGCTCTTGGCTGTGTATGTGATGTGACCAGCAATTTGAGTTCCTGTCTTGACTTCTCTGAAATGACGGATCTGTGTGACTTGGAAATGCTAGCCACACAAACCTCCCTCTGCTCCCCCCACTCCCCCCCCAGGTGTTTTTTTGGTCAGGGTACTTGTCACAGCCACTGAAATGAAACTAGAACATCCTATCATTCCCAGGTACACTGTTGTTGCAGTTTAATCAGGCATCTTTTCCTTTATGGAGTGACTTTGTGTCAGGTCCCCACCCTCTCCATGACGGTAGAGAGAGTCATGTTTGTGTTCAGCCCTCATTCTTTTGGGAACAAGGAGTGTGGTGGGAGTACCTTCTTTAGTAGTCTGCCAACCACCCCTGCCCCCAAAACACACTGCTGTGGTGGGGAATAAGCTTCTAGAGCCTAGAAGGGCGCCTAAAGACTGTTGGTAGTGTTTGGGTTTGGAACCCTCGTTCCTCCATGTCAGCTTTGGAGTTCGATTTATTTGAAAAATAAGGCTGTCTCCAGATTAGGTTGGTTTACCATTACATGTGGGAATCCTGGAATCTATACTATTCTATCAACCCACCCCAGAGCAAGGAGTCTCCCTGCTGGGTATTGGGGCCCCACTTAGTCTGAAGGCCTCCCTCAGAGAATTCACTCCCATGACTCCGAGAGAATGTGTCCTTTCTCATGCTTACATTGGAATTTATTGATTGCAGGCATAAAGCAGCATTGTGGATTTAGCAGTGCCGATCTCTTTAGGCAGGTATAGCAGATGAGCTGCCAGTTTTCTCAGAGGGCAGCCAGTATGGACAGCTTGTTCCCCTCTCTCCACAATTCCTCACAGCACCTTTTTGCTTCTTGACCCTGACTGTCTTCAGGACCACCCTTAACAATGGAGACCTTGGGTGCCCTTGGCTGGGTCAGCTCATAGTGAAAATCCCTACGGTGTCTATTTGATGAATTGTTTGCTCCAGAGTTTGTTTATAACCTTTGCTGAGTTAAGACAGTTCTTTTTCTATTCCTGTTCTCTAAAGATTGCCTTTTAACTATAAGAAATAAAAGATGAGCTGGGTGAGGTGGCACTCACTTTTAATCCCAGCACCCAGGAGGCAGAGACAGGAGGATCTCTGAGTTCTGGGCCAGCCTGGTCTACAGATTGAGTTCCAGGACAGCCAGGGCTACACAGAGAAACCTTGTCTCAAAAAATCGGAATGAATGAATAAATAAATAAAACATACTTATCCGATGTTTTGTTTTGTTCCTTTTAGTTTTTGAGACAGGGTTTCTCTGTGTAGCCCTGGCTTCCCTGGACTCACTTTGTAGGCCAGGCTGGCCTTGAACCCACACAGATCTGCCTGCCTCTGCCTTTCAAGTGCTGGGATTAAAGGTGTGTGCCACCATCACCCTGCTTATCCAATGTTTTTTTGTAGTAACTGGAAGAATCATGTGCTTTTCCCCTTGATGTGAGAATCACACTGATAGAATCTGATATTGAACCATCTTTGCATTCCTGGCACACATCCTCATTCCATATTCTATCCTTCCTCACTTGTTTAATATACATTATTGGGTTTGATTAGCTGTTTCTTTAGGACTTTTGCCTCTACATAAGAGGCATGCAGTCGCATCTCCATTTTCTTATATTGTCCTTGCATTGATTTGAAACCATACTCATTAAACTGGGCAGTGTAGCTCTTGTCTTGTTTTCTGGAACCACTTAGATATTTTACGAAACTCTGGAAGAGGTCAACTACGAAGTCAGGCATGTTTTAGTGACATTTGTATTTCCTTCTTTTGTGTGTATGTCAGAGGAGGGGCTAGTGAGGCTTGACCACAGGGCTTCATGTTTTTGAGACATTTCTTCCTCATGGGACTATACTGAATTTCTTAAATACTTATCTTCTACTACTGCCTTTGAGGTTTGATAGAGTTCTAAGTGTTTATCCAGTTTCATTGGCATTTTCAAGCTTACTCATACACAGGTGTTCATCATACTTTATTTTCATTGTTTTTACAGCTTCTATTCATAAATCTTTGCCAAAGGTTGTAAACTGAGAAGTGCCACTTATTTTTGTGTGGCCCATGAACTAACAGCTCTTTACATTTTTAAATAATTGAAAAACTAAAAAAAACAAGAGAATAATTTAAAAAGGGACACTGGGAAAGCATAAAAAATTGAACATGCTCACCCACATGGTAAGCTGTATGGGTCCACAGCTGTGCCAGCCATGGCATTCATTGTTCACAGCTGTTCCCATGCTGAAGCGTACAGCCAAGCAGGTGTCTGCCCAGCAGATGGAACCGCACTGCTGTTCACATTCCACATCTCCTGTCATCCAAGGCTCAGTCAATCCAGCATTGTTGGTGTTTCTCACCCCACCTAACTCCTCAGCTGTCCCTTCCCTGTCATCCCCATCTTGGGCTGTGCCATATGTACCAGGCTTCTAGCCAACTTTGTCCAGGACCAACCTTATTTTTCTCCAGGCCCTCTGCTACCCGCTCTGTAGATCATACTCACCAAACTCCAGGGTAAAAACTCAGAAATTAAAAAAAAAAAAATGACTTGCAGATCTAGACATAGTGGTACACACCTTTAATCCCAGCACTTGAGAGGAAGAGGCAGGAGGAGCTCTGTGAGTTGGAGGCCAGCCTGGTCTACATAATGAGTTCCAGAACAGACAGAGCTACATAGTGAGACAGGAGGAAGAGGAGGAGGAGGAAGAAAGAAAGAAAGAAAGAAAGAAAGAAAGAAAGAAAGAAAGAAAGAAAGAAAGAAAGAAAAAGAAATGACTTGTGGATTCCTACTGTGCAGAAACTTGTTCCTACCTGACCTTGGCTATCCATGGAGCCACTTGAGCTCATAGCAATTTTGTTGACAAAGTCACCTATTACACAAAGCAGGATATAGGGGCTAGGGAGATAAGGAGCCCTCAGAGTCCAGGTGTTATAGCAGGCTGAACTCAACCCAGGCCTGGCTCTCCATATCTTCATTCAGCATTATTTCAAGCCAAGAGTTCCATAGTGGAAATGCCCAGAGGCACCTTCCCATGAGGAGAGAGTATAGCTTCAGGCTCCCGCATCTCTTGCCCAGTGTGGTTCCTCTTTCCTTCAGGTACTGGATTACAGGGGTGTTCTGGAGACTTCAGTGTCTAATTGGTTGCTGATAATGATCTACTTTGGGTTATCTCCTTCTCCTAGTTGATTACGTCTATGGTGGACATCTGCCTGCCTGAGCCACAGACAAGAGGGGATGATGGGAAGGCCCCTCTCCCTCCACAAGCCTCTTATCTTTCCCTATTATTGTTTTTAATGCATTTGAAGTAAAGCATATTGTAGGGCAGTTTTGTAATTACAAGATCATTGCAAGGTTAGTACAGAGTCTCCATATGTCCTGTCCGGTGTCTGTCAGGAATAGAATGTCTCAATGTGTGTTCGTTACTGATGGTCAGCAGTATCCAGCAGTACCTACCATGCCTCTCACAATTCACTCTCTTTGTTTCCTCAACATCCCCTTGTGTCCCTTTCCCAATCCAGGACCTGTCCAGGATTCTGCACAACCTTGGGTCCTACCTCCTGAGGCTTCTCCAGGCCAGAACTATTTCTTTTTCCTTGATGTGTTCATGGTTTTTATAAGGGTTCTGAGGGATGCCCTGAGCTGGGCTATGTCACATTTTTTCCTCAGCATTAGGTGAGACTGTAGGTTAGAGAAGGAAAATGGTTCTC
Source organism: Meriones unguiculatus (assembly GCF_030254825.1). Taxonomy (NCBI): domain Eukaryota; kingdom Metazoa; phylum Chordata; class Mammalia; order Rodentia; family Muridae; genus Meriones; species Meriones unguiculatus. Next base: position 20,274,794 of record NC_083349.1, read on the forward strand.
TCTTCTTCTCTCACTAAGATTTCCAACTGTTTACACAACTTATCCCTATACTGGGGTTGGCTATCCTGGCTGGGATATGTCTATCTAGCATCTCAAAGTATATATTGCTCTGTTCCCTTTTCTACACTGTCCTTCTAGAAGCCACCAGGGCCCGGCCCTGTGGGGCTCTGGAGAGACCCCAGAACATGGATCACACAGCTAACCTTTGTGGGCCCCAGTGGAGGCTATTCACGAAGGGACCCCCTGAGAATGAGGTCTGGCCTCCTCCTGGATCAAAGCCATAGGCCCTGTTCCCCGGGGACCGGGAAGCTGAGCAGGCAGACAGGGTAGCAGGCCATTGCCCCAGGCAGGCGTGGGAATCCACACATGGCCCCTTCTCAAAGGCGGGTGCTGTCCCTGGGCCCCGGCGGGGTCCTGGAGCCTCTCTCATTGGGCACATCGGCGCCCAGCCTGGCCCATGGTGGAAATGCAAATCTAATTAGTCTGGCATTGAGCCCGTCTTAAAGCATTAACAGGGCCTTAAACTGTGCTGTCGGATGGGGGTGAAGAAACGCCTTAGAGAGAAATTACCGGATGGTGACAAAGCCCCAATTTATTAGTCTTCTCCAATGGGGACTCTGCAAAGGACATTAATTACTTTAATGGGACTTATTTTGCTTCGTTGCCCAAAGTAATTGGTTTATTAACCTCTCCTTCCCTTTAGGGAAGAAGGGAGGGGTCGAGGGACCGGGTGGTGGCCCCGGAGGGCCCTGCCCACTGTGTTGCTTCTGCCCAGCAGGCCAGCTCTGCACCCTAGAGCAGTCAAGCACTCTGTCCTTGCTGGTTCTGACTTAAGCAGTGTCAACACCCCACTGTGCGCCAAGTTCTGGGCACACAGGCCTGAGGAAACAGAGCCCTCAGAAAGAAAGAAAGAAAGAAAGAAAGAAAGAAAGAAAGAAAGAAAGAAAGAAAGAAAGAAAGAAAGAAAGAAAGAAAGAAAGAAAGAAAGGAAAAGAAAAGAAAAGAAAAGAAAAGAAAAGAAAAGAAAAGAAAAAATGTCCCTGAGTCCCTGAGGCCATCAATTCATTTTAATTACAGGTATCCCAGGAGAAAGGTACATGGCTCTGGGGAGGTAGACTGATAGGGGCAGGCTTCCTGTAGAAGGGTCAGATCTGAGAAGATCGGGCAGGATAAAGGACACAGGGAGAGGAAGTGATTAGCCAGGCCAGGCTGGGGGATCATGGTGGACAGTGTTCAGAGGCCAGAGGAAAGGTCCTGGGGAGGAGGGAGATGGGACAGGGCTATTCTGAGCAGGTAAGGTGGCCAGCCCTGGGGAACCAGCTTCCTTGTGCTTCCCAGATGAAACTAGATAACGTTTAGTTTCAAAGCAATCCCTCTGGCTTGGAGCAAGCCATCTTGGACACACATTGTGGAAAAGCAGCTTCTCCACACAGACAGGACACCCTGGAAGTCAGCTCAGCCCAGGATCTGAGAAGAGTGTTGAGTTTGCAGGACTTCACAATCTACCCATAGGGAAGGTTAGGGACTAGTTCTAGGCAGGAGGCTAGCTCTTTCTTCATGGAGCAGGCCTGAAGGAAGCTCAGGACTAGGCAGAAAAGAGCCTGAATCCCCAGACAGGCAGGGACAGGGCAGGAGCTCCTCTTGACCCCAGCTCTTGGAGGGGCAGAGAGAAAAGTTTTCCCCACCTTTGAAGGCATAGGTTGGACTGGTGTGCCCACACATACACTTCACACTAGTGAGGCTCAGGGAGAGGATACACATGTAGATCCTAGAAGATAAATGTTATATTTTGCACAGCAAGTGGGAAACATGGGGAGATGGACTAGTGCTGAGAGGTCTTCATGGGCTGTATGAGCATGAGCCACCTCAGAAAGTCCCTACGAGGTCCCACAGATGAGCCTCCTCAGCATCCTGATAGACTGTTCCTTACCTGCCCTCCACTTCAACCCATGCCCCAGCCAGGCAGAAGCATAAGGATCCTAGGTAGGGCCAGCTTACCAAAAAGGACCCAACTATAGGTATAAGAACCCCCAAGCTGGGCGTGGTGGCACATGCCTGCAATCCCAGCACTTGGGGAGGCAGAAGCAGGTGTTTCTCTGTGAGTTCAAGGCCAGCCTGTTCTACAGGGCTAGTCCAGAACAGCCAAGGCTGCACAAAGAAACCCTGTCACTAAATTAATTAATTAATAAAAATTATAAATAAAAGAGCCTCAGAAAGCCTGAGACATAGGGCCTTGGAGGCCACCAGAGCTCACAGTGGAGACCTTCCCTCCCTCCCCAACACCAAGCTCATTTCATTAGTGTTCAGAATAGGCTAAACCTCTACCCCTCCCTTTCTGGACCTTGGGAATTCTGTGTGAGAGGGACAGACTAGGACCTAACCAAGATCTCAGGGGCTATGATCAGTCCAGGAAAGCAGAAGTCAATAGACCAGCATCCCTCCATCTTGCAGGCTTCTGGGACTTCACCTTTGGGAGAGCCAATTCCCTCTTTGCAAATGTCACCTTGTCATTGATTCTATCCTTGACTGAAGGGTAGCTCTTGGCCCACTCAATTGTGTGGCAGGGGATATTTAAGGGTGATGGGGCTTGGTTCAGGCCTCTGAGATGAGAGGAGGCTTTAGGCCAGGTCAACAACACCTTCCCCCCAACCCCACCATTCTTAGAGTGATAGTAAATGGGGGATTCTGGTGAGCATTCAGTTCATAGCTGGGCTTTGGGGGGGGGGGAGGTTCTGTCCCAGACAAGGCTCATAGACCTTGGTCTGATTCCTTCATCTGATTTGGAGGCCCATTCCTTCAGCACCCACAGTAAGGTCCTACATACTCCAGTTTCCAGTGTAGAGCCGGGACCCACCAGCCAAGTCTAGAAAAGGATACAGGCTCCATGGAAAGGGGCTTGGGGACAAGAGTGGGGAACCTTGGAAGTGGGGGCTGTTAGAGAGGCCTGACCCCAGGGCGTGAGGCATAGGAGGAGCTAGAGATGAGAATGAGCAACCTGCTCTGCTGGGGAAACACGAATCCTGAAGGCTGTTTCTCTTCCCCATCCAAGGCTGTATGACCTGAGGCCAATAGCTGAGCCTCTCTGGTCTCTGTCCTTATTTGTACAAGGGAGAAGATTTGAGACGTTAAACGTGTCTAAAAGCACAGGAACAGTGGCGCCTGGGAAGCTTGCAGCAAAAATGTATTAAAAGGGGTTAAGGGAAGGGGAAGGAACCTAGGCAAGAAGCCAACAAAGATGCCAAGGGCCTGGGATATCTTGCTGGAAGCTTGGTGCAGGGTAGGGTCTGCAGGCTCCCTACCTGAGGCCTGCTGGGTCTAGAGTCAGTGCTGGAGAATTCCATATATTTCAGGAGAAAATGAGATTGGAATAAGTCAGGGCCCTCAGCCCAAGGCCAACCCCTTGGGAGTTGGTCACCTGGTGAGCTTGTGGGTGACCTGGCAGGTTATGGAGTCTGTGGGGAAAACATCCGGATGCATAGCAGAATGTTCCAGAGAGACAAATCCAATCCACCATAGACACACTGTGGCAGATTCACCCAGGATTTTCTGCCCCACCCAGGAAGGCTAGGTCAGAGGTCCCAGAGACCTGGGACAGTCTCACACAGCTTTGGGAGTTTTATGCTCTTGGGTCCTAGTGCTCTGGGTCTAAGTCCCTCTCCAGGAACCTCAGAGAGCTGCCTCCTGAATGCCCCTAGTTTAACTCCTGTCTTTGCCCCTCCTGCTTGTAACCCAAGTGGCTGCTGAGGCCCTGCTTGGGCCCAGGTTGCTGTGTAGTTCACAAGGAAATATGCGCAAATCACTTCTCTAGACGTAGCCCATGTAATTCTTCTTAGACATTAGGAGTTTTCTGTCCCTTGTTTTAATCAACAAGTCCCCAATAAGCCATTTCAGTGAGGCCATTACCAACGGCCCCTAATCTCCCGGGGCTGCTGAGCGAAATGGGATCTCTCGGCTCTTTCGCTGAAAACGCTTTTCTTGTTTTCTTTCTCCAATGTGCTGGAAACTGGCCAACTCGCCAGTTCCATTAACTTAATGAGGGCTGACAGTCTGCAACAAACGTCCTCATAATCTCCCCAGGACTGAAACAGGGTCCTCCCCAGCGCTTGTTCATACCCCAACCTTCCTGGCTTCACCCCAGGATTAAAATGGGTCCTCTCCAGTGCCTGCCCACACCCCAGCCTTGCTAGCTTTTCACCTCTGTGCACCAGGTCCTCCTGGTACAAACCCAGACAAAGACATGTCTCTTTGCCATTCCTACCCAGCAGCTCCACACAGACTTTCAGGCCATCGGTGTACCCTGGGGCACTGGTACTCCCGTATCCCAGTGGGCCCAGAACCACTGTGTGATTCTCAGAGCTACCAGCATGACTTGTCCTTGGTGTTCCTTCCTCTCAGGATACTTCTTTATCAGCATGAAAACTTTCATCTATTCTTTCTGCACTCTCTAGCTCCTGAGACTCCCAGAAATCAAAGAGTGTGCTGCAACCAGCTGAGGCCCAGAGTAGCAATGGGTTTGGGGCTTTTGTTATATGGCAGGAGGCTTCCCTCTTCATCCTAGCTTACAGAAGCAACGGGTGCCACCGTTTTGGGAGAGGGCCCAGGCCTGGAACGGCGGTCTCTATTAGCAAAGAAAAGGGAGGGCTGAGCTGATACCCAAAGTGGCTATCCATCCTATCCTAGCAACCCCTTCCCCTGTTGTGAAAACACAAGCCTCATTAGTGCCAAGAGCTGTGGGATGGGACTGAGCACCCACCTGCATACCCAGTGGTCCCAACTCTCAGGTCAGCAGCTTCCCACCAACCATCCTTTCTGTTATTTGTTCATTTTGCGTTTTTGAGCCAAGGTCTTACTCTGGGGCCTTGGCTTGTCTGGAACTCACTATGGAGACCAGGTCAGCCTCAAACTTGTGGCAATCCTCCTGCCTCGGTCTCCCAAATGCTGAGATTACAGGTCTGTGCCACCAAGCCTGAGCATTCTCCTTTCACCAGGTACACATCTCCCAAACCAGGCTGCTGTCCTGAGACAAGACTTGTGGTTGTCCTGAATTGACACTCCTTGAGTGTCACCCTTATTCTTCAGCATGGGATGAACAGTCAAGGAACAGGATTGGTGATGCCGTGTGCCTGTACATCTGTGGGAGCTACCATATGGGAGTATGAACGTGCAGTCAGTCTGTAAAAAGGAGCCCCTCAGGAACACTCCTGAGGTCAGCATGTGGACAGGGCGTGTTCAGAAAACTAAGGCACAGTGCTTGGCGTGACTATGCTGCCTGATAGTAGTTTCCGGGTAACGTGCATTTTTTGTTTTATCTGGCCCTATTGGAACTACACAGAGCTTCCTCAGGCCACCCTGCTACACAAGCTTTATTTCCACGGGCCACCATGCCTGGATTTCTTACAGCTTTCACCTCCCATCTTGCGCTCAGCTCTCCCTCTCCCACCCTAATGGTGCCAACCTCCTTGGATGAACATTTTCTCCACTCTATCTAGTCTTTTTGAAATAGCCCTTGAAAGTGTCATTGCATGACTACAATAATGTCCTTTGTCTTCTTCAGCTCCCCTCTCTGCCTTCCTAGTTACTCCAACTACAGTCAGAAAATATAAAAAGGAAAATTCTAGAAATAAACAGCACATGAGTTTTTAATGGCTTGTCATGCTGATAATTTTATTAGATTCATGCCATCACACTTTGTCCCACCTGGGATATGGGTCGGGGTCGCTGTCCACCATATCCACACAGATTATTCTACCTGCCCGTTAGTCACTTAGTAACTGTCTCAGTCACCAGCTCTGCCATCTAGGTGTCACAAAGCTGGCCATTAATTTCGCTTAGTAGTAAAATATGATACAAAAATAGTAAAAAAATACACCAGTCATGGTGCTGGCCATTCAGATATGCAGAAGAGAGGCCACAAAGTATGTCCTTTGAATGAAAAGAAGAAAGTTCCTAAGTTAACAAGGAAAGAAAACAGTTGCATGCTAGGTTGCCAAGACCCACAGGAAGACCAAATCTGTAAAACTGTAAAGAAGGAAAAGGAAGTCAGTGCTAATTGTGTTGTCTCTCCTCTAGCTACATGACTGCCCGTGGCTTTGGGCTTCTGCTTGGCATCTTAGAGCTTGTGCCTTCTAGATAGGGAAACTGTTACATTCACAGAAGTGCTTGGTTTATGTTCATTTCACAGGGCAGATTGCTACGGTGTCAGCCAAGGGCCCCACATATATAGCCTGGTCCCCACAATCACCCCCCACCCCCCAGCCTCAGCTAGGAGGAATGATTGGGGCTACTTTCACAAACTGGGCTACTCCTGGCTGCCCTGTTGTCTCCAGATTCTGCCTTTCACTCCCTTCACTTATCTGGCAAAGGCAGCCTGTTCTGGGCCTGGGTGTCCCCACTGATGGCCAGGCCCCTTCCTGGTTGGTTCAGCTCCTTAGGAAGCCCTTTCACACCAGCTTCCTTCACTCTTACCAGCTCACTTCCGGGTGTCACCCCAAGGGCAATGCTGATGGCATGGGATGGAGTTTACTTGGGGTTTTCTGCTGGTCTTAGAGCAGCAGAGGATAGGGTAGGTCCTAGTATCCTCCGCCTGCTTTACCCCCAGAGCATGCAGACTGGCCTCAAACTCACTGTGTTGAGGATGACAGTGAACTTCTGATCCTCCTGTCTCTACCTCCTCAGTAGGGAAATTATAAGTGTGCATCACGTGGGTTACATTATGGATGAAACCCAGGGATTTGGTGCATGCTAAGCAAAAGCTTGTCAGAGCCACGTCTCCAGCCCCTCAGACTTCTAATCCCATTCATGAGAGCTCTCCCTCAGAACCTAATCCCTTCCCGGAGACTCCCCTTCTCAATGCTACCACACTGGGAAAGTGCATGAGACTCACAGAGAGATTGCAGTAGAACCACCCAGATCATAATATTCAGACTTAAGCTTCCTCAAATTCACATCTTTTACACATGCTTGCACAGTCATTGAATCCCCAGAGCCCTGGAAATCTTATCGTATTCCGGTACTGACACAAGAGTCTCTCTCCAGCATCCAAAATGAGTGAGCCTTGAGTCAGACTCATCCTGAGGCAGATTGGTCTCCAGAGCTATTAGCCTGTGAAATCACAAAGGCTATGAGCCTCCAAATTACTATAGTGGGGCTGGCCTGAAGAAGATGTCCCCTTCCGAAAGGAAGAAATGAGCAAGAAGGAAAGAGCAGCAGGTCTCAAGAACATTCAAACCCCAGCAGGACAAATAGCACTAACATGTAAGGGCTGAGAATCATTAGTCTTTGTCCCACTTTCTGGGTACACTAAGCCAAGACTCCACATAGCCGTGACACTGTGGCTTGACTGGTATATGCCCTATGTCATCCAGGATGGAGTTCAATGCTAGTGGCTCTGCCACTCTGGGCTTTAGGGATAAGCCTACCCCCATGGCTGGAACATTTCTCTTACAGCCCCACCCTGCATCAGCGCTGCCTCAGCTCTGTGGTTCTTTAGGATATCTTCTGAATCTGAGTGGAGACAATTCTGCGCTAAGCTCCTATACCCAGTAGACATGGCTCCGCAAAGGCCACCAAGACTTGTCACCCACTAGAGGGGCAGTCACTGTGCCAAGACTTCACCTGGCCACTGGAGGCCCAGTTAGGGCATACCAGAGGCCCTGCCCTTGGGAAGCAGAGGCTTGAGATATAAGGGATAAGGTGGCCCTGAAGCTCTCTGAAGTGCCTCTTGGTCTCTGTGTCACCTGTTCGGGCATAGCACCAGCTCCCCTTCTGTCATTCCATGCTCTGACCACCTCACTTTCTGCTTTCTTGTGAGCATGTGTTTCTTTCTTATTCTTTCTATTTGCCTTGTTGGTTTGAAAGAGAGTCTTACTGTGTTTCTTGCTGTGTAGCCCTGCCTGGCCTTATGCTAGCCCAGGCTGACTTGAACCCTTGGCAGTCATTCTGTCTCAGCCTCCTGAGTGCTGGGATTAGAGGAGTATGCCACCATGCCTGGAGCCATTTCATTATTTTCTTCCTTCCGGTAGCTGAGTATTTATCCAGATCAATACATTTTGCTTTCCTTGTGATTGTCACTAGTCTGTGACTCTCCTTTCAGTCTGTACTGCAAGCAATCAAGAGAAGGTAAGTAGCATCACCAGCAGCACTTTGCTGAGAGATGTCGTCTGCTAACTCACCTTGTTCATTCCTCAGAAGTACCATCCTATTCAGAGCATGAGGGTCCTGGAACACAATTGCATGAGGTGCTTCACTACTTCATGGCTCTGTACTTCCACCAAGCCCTCACCAGAACATCCTTTTCTGTCTCCATTTCTGCCGGCATCCTAGCTGTAGCCATTGCCCATCCCCAGGAAGACCAAAGCTGAGACTTACACCCAGCCCATACTCAGTCTCTCTTCATGTGCTTCAGAACCCTTCTGGCCCCTGTCTGATCCTCCTTCCAACACTGCCACTATATCTGTCATCAGCACCCATTCTCAGAGTCAAGTTCAGTACTAGCTCTAACTGTGACAAAATGCCTTAGACTGGGTGATTTATAAATAATGAAGATTTACTGTGCACAATTCTAAAGACTAAGAAATCCAGAATCTGGCAGATTTAGTGTCTAGCGAGAACTACGTCTGCCTCTTAGATAGTGTCTTCTGTGTGTCCCGTGGCAGATGGCAGAAGGGCAACAAGAGATAACTAAACCCCCTCAGGCTTCTTGCATAAGATCATTAACCCTATTCATGTGGGTGCCCCTCTCATGACCTAACGTCCTCCCAAAGGCCCCACCACAGTCTCCTTGGAGATAAAGTTTTAGTGTATGCAGACATTCAGACCCAAGAGCCTTGACTCTGGAGAAACAGAATCGCCCTCCTCTTTCAGCTCTGGGACAGTTGAAATGGGTGACCTTTGCATTGCAGCCACCTGCCCCTGAGACCCTGCAGAATGTTAGTGCCAAACAAGAATGTCTGCTATGGCTGGCCCGGGCGGGGGCCCAGTAAGGGGTGGCTCATATCGATGGCTGATATGGACAAAGACATGAGAACCATCCATTGAACACTCTACGTGATGAGACATCACTTAGACCTGCCAAGAGAGTCAAAGTTCACTGTTCTGTTTCTTGATACCGAGCCGTGGGCTATCCTGAGAATGTGGGTATCACTGGGTGTAGCAGAGAGCTACAGCAAGGACTGCAGTATGGAGTGGGGGAAGTCACAAAAGCTGTGCTTTGTCCTTTGGAAGCTTCCCCTGTGATCTACTGTCTGGGGATTGAGCAGAAGGGATGAGGATGGGCTGCTGTGCCCACAGGGAAAGAACGAGAACAACTTCAGGGCACCCTGGGTGTCTGCCTGGGTTCCTGGGAGAGAGGTTCTCTGAACCCTCTAGAGCTTTCCTACCTCTGTAGTTGAGCTCTCTGCAGAGATCTGCAGGGCAGCCACTGCTGCTACAGTGCCCGCCTCAGTGCACACTTCAGCATGGTCGCACTCTGCACAGCCATCACCACCAGCTAAGCGTAGAGCATTTCATCACCCTCAAAAGCCACCTTCACCCATCAGCAGTCACTCCCTATACTCCCCGCCTAAAGATCCACCAATCTCGAATTTTCACAACGTGCTGCTATTCAGAGTATTTCATAGAACTGGGGCTCGGTGGCATGAGATCCATCGTGGCTGGCTTCTTTCACCTAGCACAATGCCCTGTGGGTTTATTCATTTTGTGATGTGTGTCAAGATGTCAACACTCTTAGCTTGTCTGACTGAATGATATTCAACTGCATGGACAAACCATGTTTGTGTGTTCCTCTGTCTACTGTTGGATTTTTTTTAAATCTATTCTGAATAAATAACACTACTGTGACAATCACATCTGAGTTCTTATATGAATTTTTGTCTTCATTTCTCAGGATATGTACGTAGAGGTGAGGTTATTAGGTATCAAATATTTTTGAAGGATCACCAGTCTGCTTCTGCTACAGCAGAGGAAGCACATTTGGCTGGCCAGTGTACAATCACCACTTTGAAAACGTGGCATCACCTCTGAGGTGGGGGGAGGGGTCACACAGCCAGTGAGCAAGAGTATGTCTGGCTTTGCACCCACAGGAAACTCTGGTATTCTTATTATGACCTTGAAAAGTGAATGTGTGTCCAGTACTATCCATAGGCCTGAGGCCTAGCATTAGCCACACCCTTGTCACGGGAAGGACAGTTAGTAAATGTGATGTTCACACTAAGGAGAACTTTATGACAGCTCACACAATTAAGTCAGCATCAGACAGCCACGTAAGGGGCTTTCAGCAATGGAGTGATAATACTGAAACAGGGCTGAGTAGCCTTTGCTCAAGTTTATCTACTCCTTTGTTTTGAGACAGGGTCTCCCTCTCTGGCCTCACACTCACAGCAATTCTTCTGCCTCCACTTCCAGAGTGCCGGGGTTATAGGCATGTGCAACCATGCCCAGCTCTTTTATTTCATTAAGTCACCAAAATTAAAACAAAACAAAACAAAACAAAAAACCTGTGCCTTCTGGAGACGCATATATATGAATATAGATATATATTCATATGATTATATATGAAAACAAAAGCCAAGAGATGAAGAACCGAGGATTCAGGTCGGTGGTTACTATAGCCAAGACTTAAGGTTCTCAAGAGCACAATCATGGTGGAGAAGGGGTCCTTCCCGGTGAGATACCGATGGAGTCACACTTTTCACCCACTTTCAGGCCTTTTGGAGTGATGGAAAGAGACCAGAGTCATATCTCCTCAGGCCAGGCCTGGAATGAAGGGTTTCAGGCAGCCTCCAGTTTGTCAGGCATTTTTCTCTGATAGCTCATGTTCCCTGGATTCTGTGCAGAAACCTTTACCTAGCCCAAGGCTATGCAGGCATCCTGTGCCCTTTCACAGCCTGATCTCTCCACCTTCCTGCTCAAGGCTTGACAAGCCAGCTTTGCAGCTGCGGTGAGGGAGCAAATTACAGTGTCTGGCTCTTCTTCTGGTGTCCAGGCTTCAGTGATAAGCCCAGAGACCATATATGTGTTTATAACCTCTAAGGTCTTTACTCTTCTCTGGTCGCCCTTCCCACCATGCAGCTTTACTTGGATTTTTCTTGTGCTGTGGATGTGTGGTTTTGCGTGTATGTGTGCATGCTCTCGTGTAGAAATGCAGGCATGCAGGCCACGGTGCACATGTGGTGCTCAGAGGATGGTCTCAGGTATTTGCTCTGTCTTCCACCACTTACCATGCTCAGCTGCAGGCTGGCTGGCCTTCCAGCTTCCAGGGATTCTCCCGCCTCTGCCTTTTATCTCAAATATGGATGGGAGCACTGGGATTACAGAGATGCACCACTCTACCTTGCTTTATGTGCATTCTGAAGAGCCAAACACATTCCTCATGCAAGCAAGCATTTTACCCCTGGAGCCATCTTTTCAATTTCCATTGTTACATTTGTTTGTTTGTTTGTTTGTTTGTTTGTTTGTTTGAAGACAGGGTTTCAAATAGCCCCAAGTAGCCTCAGACTCCACATTATCCCAGGATCACCCTGAGCTTCTGATCCTCATGTCTCCACCTCCTTAGTACTAGGATGACAGGATGAGTGGCCGTGCCTGGCTTATGTGGTATCAAACCCAGGGCCTCATGTGTGCTCAGCAAGTGCTGTACCAGAGAGGCACCTCCCATGTCAGGGTGACGCTTGGGCTCTGATTGTGTAACTCTGCAACTTTACCGCTGTTTTTCAGAACTACTGTGGGGATGGTGCTTGGTATTTTCATAAACGTTTTAAAATCAAATCGTCCATTTCAAAAGGTTAAAAAATTAAAAAAAAAATAAGAACAATAGAAACTGGAATAAGAAATCTGTACCAAAGTTAGGAGAAAATCATCTTGAAAATGAGAGATTTGTTGTTATTTGTTTGAAACGGGGTCTCATTGTATGGCCCTGGCTGTCCTGGCACTCACTCTGGCCTTGAAATCACAGAGATCTGCCTGCTCCTGCCTCCCAAGTGCTGGCATTAAAAGTGTGTGCCACTCTGCACTCTATTGAGGAGTTTTTAAAAATGGTTTATTAAGTGTTTTTAACTTTTATTAATGTTTTATTAATGTTTTAATATGTATGGGTGTATTTATGCATGCATATCTATGAATCATGTGCATGCAGTACCCTTGAGACCAGCAGAAGGCTTCAGGGACCGTGGGACTGGAGTTTCAGATGCTTATGAGCTGCCATGTGGATGCTAAGAACCAATCCCAGGCCAGGCAGTAGTGGCACATGCCTTTAATCCTAGCACGCAGAAGGGGGAGGTTGATGGATCTCTGCTGAGTTCGAGGCCCCTCTTGGTCTACAGAGAAAGCTCCAGGACTACAACAAAGACTACAACAAAGAAACCCTGTCTCGAGGGATATAGGGGAGCAGGAACATGGGGGAATCAAATCCAGATCCTCTGGAAGAACAAGCCAGGGCCCTTTATCAAGGAGCCATCTCTCCAGCCCCATAGAAAAGAACACGTTACAGCCTCCGTGAATTCAAGTCACCTTCAGCTTTTCACTGGGCGTTCAGTGCTTGTCTGCCTATGGGTGTCAGCTGGGAACAATTTTAGTAGCTGTATTAGCTTTGACACTATTAGAGTTAGCATCTTTATATTTTGGTCTAATTATTTATTGCTAGCAGATAGAAAGATAATGGGTTGCTAGCTTTCAATTTTTACTAAAACTAGGCTTGGCCCCTCTTCCAATCCTCATTTATTAGCCTCCAGATTTCTGGGATTACATACATGAGCTACCATGTCCATGCCCAACAAGGTCAAGGTTCTGCTAAATCCATTTCTTAATTGTTTTTTGTTTTTGGTTTTGGTTTGGTGGGGTTTTTTGTTGTTGTTGTTGTTGTTTAGTTTTGTTTTGGTTTTTTGTTTTTTATTTTTTATTTTTTCAGATAGGGTCTCTCTATGTAGTCCTGTCTGTCCTGGAACTCAATATAGAGCATGCTGGCCTTGAACTCAGAGAGATCTACCTGTTCTTCCTCCAAAGTGCTTTACTCTCCTTTTTAATTACATTTTATTTATATAGGGGAGCCTGCTATAGCATGCATGTGGAAGTCAGAAGACAATTTGCGGGAATCAGTTTCTTCTTATAACATATGAGTTCTGGGGATTGAACTCAGGTCACCAGGCTTGGTGGCAAGCCTTTTTACCCATTGAACCCTTTTGCCAGGCCAATCCTTTCACCCTTTCTCTCTTTTCTCACTTTACTGCACTGGCTGGGACTTTATGGACTCTCTTAGAAAATACAGGGCGCACCACCTCAGGAACAAGGTGATTTCTGAAAGACATGGTGTATGCTCAGTGTTTAGAATTTTCTGTTTGTTTCAGTTTTCATTTTTCTTATCCTTTTTTTTAAAATTGCATTTCCTACTTTGCTAGTTGTGTTTTTAATTAGGACTAGACCTTGAACTTTATCAAGTGCTTTTCTGCATCTTTTGAGTTGATTATATGTTTCTCCTTGTTCTGTTGATGTGGTGAGTTCTGTTGATTGATTTTCAAATGTTAAGCCAGCCTTGCATAACGGAATTAAGCCACGCTGATCCTGCATCGTGACATGAGCCCTGGATCGCACTGGCTGATTTTAGAGACTGCCTCCACATCCATGACAGACATTGCCTTTGAGTTTTCTTTCGGGAATATCCTTGTCAGATTTGAGCATCAAGGCCAGACCACCTCATAAAAGCCCCTTAAGAAGCTTTGTATATAGTTTTGAGCTTCTTCCTTACATGTTGGGATGAACTCACTGGTGATGTCATCTAGACCGACTTCTTTGTAAAAAGATCGTTAAAATTCCAAGTTTAATTCCATTAATATTGGGCCGCTTGTATTTATTTCTTCTTTTCTTAAAACATGTTTTGATGAGTTAATCTATTTTGTCTATATTATTGGAATTATTTTTGTTCACATTATCTTCTAAATAGACTTTTTTTTTTTTATGTCTCTAGCTCCACAGTAGTGTTCAATTTTTTTTTTTAACTCCTACCATTTTGGTGATTTGTGATTTCCCTCACCCTGCTCCAATCTATCTTGCTAAATTTTATCAGTTTTTTAGTCTCTTTGGAAAGCCAAATGTTAGCTTTGTTGATTTTCTTTAATGCAATAGTCATTTTTTTCTTTCATCAACTTATAGCCTTATCTTTATTATCTCTTTTCTTCTAGTTCCTTGGGGTTTAAATTTGTTGGGTGTGAGTGCATGTGTGTGAGTGTATGTGAGGGTGTGTTTAAGTATGTGTGACTGTGTGTGTGTGTGTGTGTACATGCATGTGTGTGTGTGTATACGTATGTCTGAGTGTGTGTGTGTGTTTAACCCGAGCTAGGTCTCAACCTCTCCTCTAGCAAACACATTTAAAGCTATATGTTATCTCAGTGTCCCTATTTCAATGAACCTCCAACATTTACTTGACTATATTTTTGGAGACATGATTTTTACATTTTTATTATGTTTATTTTTATGTGGGGGAAATGTGCTATGGCCCATACGTGGGGGTCAGAGGAAAACTTTTGATAGTTGGTTCTTTCCTTCCATCATGCAAATCTAGGGGATCAAACTCAGGTCTTTGGGCTAGGAAGGGAGAACCCTCACCCACTTGAGCCATCTTGCCATTTTTAAAATCAGCATCTTCCTAGGTAGCCTGGGTTTAAGACTTGGCATCCTGAGTTGCTGAGACTAGGTATACACTCCGCAGCAGATTTAGCTGTAACTTTTGATAAATTTTTATTATTCAATTAAAACTAGTTCCTAATTCATATAAGATTCTTCTTCTTAGACCTTGGTTACTTACATCATTTAATTTCCAAAACACTTAGGGATTTCCTAGTAATGTTTTTTGATTTGTAGTTTAATTTTATTGTAGTCAGGGGAGTATGCTAAACATGCCTTAATTTCTTTGAAATTTGTTGAAACTTGCTTTTAAAACCTAGCGCTTGGCATCTTTGTGAATGCTTGTGTGTGCTGGCCCTGTGGTGGTGTGGTGTATGTCCCTGTCGGTTAGGATCAGCTGACACACTGTTCAGATTTGGCTCTGCCGATGCCTTGGTATCCACAACCAAGAAGGTATACGCAAAGCTCTCATCCTGGTTGTGGATTTTCTTTTCTCAGTTCGGTTTTCCCAGTTTGCTTTCTATGTTTTAAGATTACATTTGTATGTGCATACAGATTTGGAATTGATCTCTTCCTTTAAACTGACACCTTTTTCATATAGTTGTGCGTGGAAACCCTTGAGTGCCATTCTTCAGGTGCTGTCCTTTTTTGTTTTTGTTTTTTGTTTTTCTGAGACAGGGTTTCTCACTAGCCTGGAACTTGCCAAGTTGTCCTAGGCTAATCGACAAGTGAATCCCAAGGATCTCCCTGTCTTTGCTTTCCAGCCACAGGATTACAAACAATTACAAACAATATCCCTGAATTTTTGTTGTTGTTGTTGTTGTTTTTTAATGGGGGAATCTAGGGAAGGGAACAAGCACTTTACCAGCTAGCCCAGAACTGATACTCTGTAACTCTGAAATTTTCTTTGTCTAGTCTACTGTGCCTGTTGTTAGTTTGCAGATGTCTGTGTTTAGAGAACTAGGTCAGGGTACTTTTTCCTCTCTGCCCCTTTCTTTTTAGTCTCTGTTTGTTTATGCTTTTAGTGGGTTTAGATCATCATTTTTAATCCTAACTGACATTATGATCTATTTAATGGAATATTAATTCACTTACATTCACATTCTTTGCCATCTTACCCCCCCTTTTTTTTTACTATTTTTCTTTTTCTTTTTGTAACTACATTGCCTCTTTTATCGGACTACCTATTTCATTCTTAATTTCCACTACTGTGTTGCCCTTTCTTTCTCTCTTTTTCTTTTTTCTTTCTTTAATGTATTTACTTATTTATTTTTGAGAGGGAACCACAGAAGGAGGTTGAGACAGCATCTCGGACTGGCCTCAAGCCCCTGTAGATGACCTTGAACCTCCTGATCTTCCTGCCTTCCCAAGTGTTAGAATTGCAGGCATGTGCCACCATGCCTGACTTTTATAGAATTTCTTTTTCAGTATTTGGAGATAACTTTTATCGCATGGTGAAATCCCTCATCTTTTCATCTACTTTCTTGACTCTATCCATCACGGTTATCTTAAAGTTCTCATCTAGAAAGTCTGATGCAAACCACAGCCATCTATCTACCACTGACTTCGTAGGTCAGACTCTGGGCTGCTTGACTGGGCGCACTCCTGGGGGCAGAACACTCTTTGGTGGCTGAGCAGTGTCAGCCTCACATGCCTGAAGCTGTCAGCTGTCATCCCAACCCTTCAGCTCTCCTCCTTCACTCAGCTTCTCTAGCAGGCTTGCTTGGACTTGTCCAGAAGGCAGAAGTTTTCTGAGAGGGTAAAAGTGAAATCTGCAGGCCTTTTGAGGCTGAAACTCAGAACACATGGTCTGCCTTCATCACGGTAGAAACAGACCCAGATCTTTAATAGCAGGAACAAGAAGGGATTTTCAGCCATCTTTAAAAGCCACCATATTGATACTTTCCCCAACTCCTCCCAAAACAACGTTCTTCCTCCCTTCAACATGGTTAGAGGTCTCAGCAGTTGTAAACAATACCACACATCCAAGCTTCTGTCCTCTGCCTCTTCTTTTTTTTTTTTTTTTTTTTTTTCCTTCTGGTCCTAAAATCAAAACCAAATGTTATAAAAAGTTGATATCACAATGTCACACCTCTGAGTTCTAATTAATAACTTTTTACTTTCCTTTCTTCTTCCCTTCCTTCCTTTCTCTCCTTTCCTCAATGCTAGGAATCAAAGCTAGGACCTAGTTCATGCTAAATAAGCAGTCTACTATTGATCTATGTTTCAAGTACCAAACCCATTTTTCCCTTCTTTTTGCCTCAAAAAGTTTATTTATTCAAAGAGAGAGGAAAAAAAATCAAAAACAAACAAAAACCCAAAGAACAAGATGTCCATCCCTTGGCTTCTTCCCCCTCTCCAGCTGTTCCTCAGCCCCCCAGGACTGAACCCTTGCTAGGGCCAGGTAGCAGAACAGCCCCTCAAATGAGTTCAACAGCATTGAGGGGCATCTCTTCAAAGGAGGTGTTGTATCCCAACCCCATTTTTTTGAGACAGGGTCTCACTATGTAGCCCTAACTGGCCTGGAGCTCACTGTTGTAGTCCAGGCAGGCCTCCAGCTCACAGAGATACATTTGCCTCTGACTCCCGAGTACTGGGATTGAAGGTGTGTACCAACGTGCCCAGGTCTCCTGCCTTCTTCTTTTTAACTTTTTAGAGTTTTGTTTATTCTATGATAGAATATATTATATCATATAATATATATTATATATACATACATATATAATATATATGTATGAATGAGTGTTTTGCTTATGTGTATATATGTGCAGTATATGTGTGTCTGGTGTCCTTGGAATCCGATAAAAGGTGTTGGATCCCTAAAACGGAAGTCAGAGATGATTGTAAGGTACCATGGTGGGTGCTGAGAACTGACCCCAAGACCTTTGGAAGTACAGGCAGCAAGCACTCGTAATTGCTGAGCTCTCTCTCTATCTCTTCAGGTATGATCTCACTAAGTTGTTTAGGCTGGCCTTGAACTCACTTTGTTCCCTAGGCAGGGCCTGAACTTGTGATCCTCCTGCCTTCTAAATATCTGGCATTACAGGCAGACTTCTAATTTCTTTATCAGCTACCTACTACTGAAGAGCAAACCATAACCAAAGGTTGTGGTCTAACAGTTATTTGTCTTGCTCATAGCTCCATGGGTCAGGGGCTTGGACCCAGCCCTGCTGGAAGGTGGCTCTGTGGTTATGCTTGGGATGACTCAGGCAGCAGCAGTCGTCAGTAGCTTGCATAGGGCTGGGTGGTCCAAAATGACTCAGTCACATGCCTACAATCAGTGCTGGCTGGCGGCTGGACACCTCCGCTCACCTCCCTACAACAACTTCAGCCACACTCCCAACACCTGTGGTTTCCACACACACTGAGCTCCCTAGAACTCTAAAGTCACATTAGGTCACAAGGTCAGCTCAAATTCAAGCAGTATAAAAACAACTCTATCTCCTGAGGGGTGGGCCGCTAGCACTTCAGACTGCAGAATTCATCACACCTGCGGATCTCTGCCTAGAATCTGGTGGGGAGGGGGGGTTCCCTTATTTTTCAACTTTAATGTATGGACAAAACACACACACACACACACACACACACAAAAAAAAAAAAAAAAACAGAAAACAGAAGTTCCAATATTCCTTTCTACAGATGAGTAGCTTTTTCTCTAATATGAAAAAGAAATCTGGGCTAGTTTATGCCTGAGACAATGTGAGGTTTTGTTGGGGACCTTACACAAAAACCTTTGGACGTTTCCTGGGGCCCCATCCTAACCTCCTGTCCTCAGTGGCAAGAGACTGCTGGCTTTTCTCTGCTTTATTTTTACTCCCTCCCAGCAGCCACTACTGCTCTGTGAGAACGCACAGCTATTTCCAAGGGGGAATTGTGTGAAAAAAGATACCCTGATAGCCTTTGTTCTCCGGAATCTTGTCACTTGTATCCTGGTGGCTCTGGAGCCCGGGCTCACTGTTTTCCTCACAGCCCAGGAAGCCCCACCATCCCATCTGGTGTAGACATTTCCCACACTTCTCTGAGAAGGAAGCACAGCCTGGAGAGTAGGCCGGCTTCCTCTTGCCTCTTGTTTCTGGGCTTGGGGCCCTTTGAGTCTTCACTTTCCCAAAGGCTCCCAGCAGCTCTGTTGCCAGTGCGGTTTAGTTTGACTGGTCAGATTGGAGCTTCACAGACAGGAGACTCTCGCAGTTTCTCCATTGCCCCGATGCCTTCCAGTCTTATTTCTGTGCACATAGATGTCTGATCACAGACCCGCTTTCTCCAGTGATGTTTCTGAAAAAGACCTTCTTTCTAGAAGGAGCTTTAGAGGCAAACCAACAAAGTATCCTGAGCAGTCTCAGGAAATAGTCTCATTAACAAGGCTGTGGTCCTTCCTCCTCCAAGGGCCTTCCCTGTCTCTGCTGTTAGAGGTACGACCCTGACGGTCTAGTGTTGCAGACGGCCACCCCAGGTCTGAGATACATGCAGGGAAAAGGTATTTCTCCCCATCGGTGATGCAGCACCCCTCCTTTCCCCCTGTAAAACTCCTTGCCTCCAGCTTCTCTAGCCACGGGGCAAGCCCTGAATAGTCCATCCATGTTCGGCAGGGGTACCTTTGACATGTGTGGTAGAGTTACCATCGTGAAAGCTGTTCACACTCTGATCCCCCTCCTCCACAGACTTCGGGAGCACCATCGGGCCACCATCAAGGTGATCAGGCGCATGCAGTACTTTGTAGCCAAGAAGAAATTCCAGGTGAGACCATGCCCTGTGCAGCTGATCCCAAGAAAACCACAGTGGTAGTATGCCCTCACCCTTAGATGCCAAGATGCTGTGGCTATAGTCCTTGAATCATCATCATCATCATCATCATCATCATCATCATCATCATCACTCCCCAAGACAGCAGGCTCCTCCAAGGACACTGTACCCAGTCCTCACCCAGGGACCTTTTGTCCCTCCACTTTGATTGTTGGAAGTTAGGAACTTTCTAAGCTGAAAAGTTGCAATAGTGACAGCCTGGCAACGTCACCTGGACAGGAAGTAGCATCTGTCCTCAGCTAGCTTGGAGCTCTCTGTTTCCTGCCCTACCCACACTGGATCCTGCAGAGTGAGCAGAGAGGCTCCTGAGGTGGCAAGATTGCAGCTCTGGGATCCATTTGCTGTCAGTATGCCTTTCTCCAGGGTTGTTCTCCTGAGGCCCTGAGTCCACAGCTCTTGGAGAATTAAGATTAACAGGCTGTGTTCCTCCTCTGCTGTGGGACAGTTGTAAACAGAAGCCATGGGTGGGGGTGGTGAAGCAGAGCCTTATTCCTCACCTTGAGAACATGTCAATAGAAGCAACGAGTGGTAGAGGGCATTCTCCTTGTCTTTGGGCAGAAAAGGCTGGGTCAACCTGCCTTAGGACAAGTTGCCCAAGGACAATCTCAGTGGAGGCTCTGTGTCTTGTTACAGGCCACACCTACCACACCAGGCTGTGAGATTGACACGGACTTCCACAGTTCTCTCAGCCCAGCCCTGACCCCAGCCCCAAAGCAGCCAAAAACTCCTGACTCTGCAGGAGGTACGGACTAAGGCATAGTCCCCATCCCAAGTTGTCTGCACTGTATTGAGGAGGACGCTATTGAGAGGAGCCTTGGGTGACATGAGTCTCACTCACCGTAGTCCTCAGCTCAACTGTTGCTGTTCCAGCCTTAAAAACAGCCCTTGGGCTGGCCCCTGGCCCTCCTGCCAAGCTCCTGACACTAATGGGAACAGCATGTGGCTCCTCACCCTTGATACTCACTGCCACCCTGGAGGGATCCTGTGTACATTCAACAGTGCCATGGTGGCATTCTGCTGACCTCTTGTTAGCCTGCACTCCCTGGTACTGTCCCAACTCAAGTAGACCAAGTTATATCCAAGCTCCTACAATGCTAGGGACTTCATGTTGTCAAATGGAATAAAGGTCACACTCAGTAGGGGCCAGAGCCAGGAGGCACCTGGCAATGAGTTAGAAGGGTCCAAAGGCCCTACAGAGATTGCGCTTGAAGCTGTTTCTCCCACTACTTAGTAGCCATGTGCCCCACAGTTCCACTGATGAGGCGCTGAGGGAGAAAGGAGATGAGGCACCTCTTGTAGAACCAGCTCTTCCTGGGTTGGCAAGGAGCCACAAGAACCCCATGGGGAGTCACATCTTGACAAGACAATCTCTCGGGGGCAAAGGAGGGGCTAGGGTGTGGCACTCCTGCTGGGAAGCAGTGTAGCTTAAATTGCTAGTGTTTAAAGGGTCATGAGGAATTGCTAGGTTATGGAAGTCCCCAGGCTAAGAAGTGGGCCTTTGGGTGTTGGAGTAGGTTCCACATGAGACCATATAGGACCTGCTGGGTTATATGGGGTTATAGTGGGTAAGCTCATGACTCCCTGAGGTTCACTCCTAGAATCTGGGTGCCCAGTGGAGCACAGGGACCCTCATGGTTTCTGAGCAGTTCCTGTTTAAGTCAGAGTCATCTTAGTGGTCCACGCAGACCACAGTTTCTATGGCACAAACATGCCTTCTGACATGTTTGGAGGCTGAGGAAAAAGAGACCCAAAGCCCTGCACTTCCTTTCAGGCCTCAGGACACTAGCCAAGGCCCTAAGAGTGGCTCAAGAAGCTGCCAGAACAGGCCAAACAGCTCCTACCTTCCCACTCTCTGCTTCTCCCCTATACACTCAGCCCAGGTGGCAGAGGGGCCTTGTTGGGTATAGAGGCTTCTAAGTAAAGAAAAGTAAGGGTTCTACAATGAGCTGGCTTTATTGCTGGGGACACATGGGCAGGTGGTGGCAGCCCTCCAGGAAAGAGTGAGGTACTTCTGAAGAGGGAGCTTTGGCGGGAAGGGCTCCACTAGGGTTCCAGGCCACCCTGGTGACCCAGATTTCTTGCCTCAGCCATCCACCCACCTGCTCTCCACCCACCCCTGCTGGCCTAACTGTAAGTTGCCTGCCTGCCTTGCTGGCCGATAAGTCCTTGGCCAGCCGCCCTTGTGTCTGACCTGAGGAGCCAGGGCCTCTTAGGCCTGAAAGTTTGTCTTGAGCACCCATGTCAGTCAGTCTGGACAAGCAGCATTATCTTGACTCATCTCTGGCTTCCACTGCCATCAGGGGACATTGACCCTAGGAGAAAACCGAGATGGTCTCTTACACCAGCCCCAGGCAGATTTGACAGAGGCCCCTCAGTCCCCAACTAGATCCTAGAGGAGAACTTGGTGGCTCCAAGATAAGTCTCAGCAAGCCTGGAATGCCACTGGGCATGGGTGGTGGGTTGGTGAGGTATCTCTGATCCTTCTGAGTTTTGTTTGCTTGCTTGCTTGTTTTTGTTTTGTCCTAGAACTCACTCTGTAGACCAGGCTAGCCTCAAATTCAGAGATACACCTGCCTCTGCCCCCCAAGTGCTGGAATCAAAGGTGTACACCACCACTGCCTGGCTCTCTGGTCTTTCTAAACAGTGCCCTGCTTACAGTGCCCTACCCTGCTCCTGCAGGCCTGCATACTCACATTTCCCCACTATATATTTGATCACATGTGTGTTTACAGAGGTTATCAAAGGTATCCATGCACACTTGGGCACAGTGGCCCTGAGACTCTCAAGCTGTGCACAAACCAACACAAGTTCCTGTCTCCTCATGCAGGCCTGCACTGTCTCAAGGTGTAATTTCTGCCTCCCTTGCTCACTTACTCCATGTGACGCAGGCATGCCTAGAGGTGCCACACACGTTCTAAAGCATTTTGGCCCACAAGTCTCTCCCCTATTATTCAGGGCCATTTTGAGTATGCACCGAGGAGGGCCCCAGGCCCTGAACTCAATCATGGCCACCTTTGACTGGTAAGGTACTGCGTCAGGAGTCCTTGATGTTTCTCATCCTGGGTCCCATTTTATTCTCATTCCCTCCCAGATGTAGCAGAGTAGACTTCAGCAACACATTTCTCAGGGAAGAGGAACAAGACTCAGTGTCCTGTTTTACAGAAGACAGGAGCCAGGCTCAGAATCTGACCTTACAGAAGGGAGGATCAGGGCTTACATCTCTATCTTACAGACAACTGTAAGACAAGCACGGTTCCTTAGACTGTCACAGCTATGGAGGCACAGGGCTAAGGATCTGCCTACATGCCATCCCAAGCTTGGACTCACAACAGCCCTTGGGTGTGTCACGCTGGGCGTGGTAGGTCCTTCCTTCATGGGGGCTACACTGTCTTACGGGAAGTCTGTGCAGCATTGGGAGCTATGTAGAACACATGACGTTCTACCTCCCCTCCCAGCTCTTCCTGGGGAGGCTTGGAACCATAGCCAGTAGAAGGTGGCTAGTTCTGCCAGTGAATTGACAGGAGGCAAAGGCCCCCATCAGGCTGAACTGCTACTTTGTATGTCCTAAGCCATTCCTCCCTGCCACTGCACCCTACCCCCATTGCTGTCTGAAGTTAGAACTGCACCTACCTGACCCGGGGGGAAAGTGACACGTGTCTTTCTATCCTGCAGCAAGCACGGAAGCCCTACGATGTGCGAGATGTCATTGAGCAGTACTCTCAGGGCCACCTCAACCTTATGGTGCGCATCAAAGAACTACAGAGAAGGTGGGCACAGAGACAGGTGTGGTGACATGGTTCCAGGAGCCCTGCCCCAGCCTCACAGGGAAAAAAAAAAAAAAGAGTTCTTAGTGAGACCTACCTCTGGGTTACCCTCCATCCATGGACCTTCTGCCACTGGGGTGGAGCTCAGGATCCTGACCATTTAGAGCCAACATGATCTGAGATTCTGGCTTGAATCTGATTTCCATCATTTGGACCTAGGAGATCAGCTTCATGGGATAGCTTGCAAACCTAGCTCTGTGTGTATCATGTGGTACAGCTGGGAGAATGTGACTGCCCCTTCCAGAGACAAGGTCAAAGGTTCAGGGCCTCCCTGTTTTGACTCCATTTATCTCATCTGGGGAAGAAGTCTCAGTATCCTGGCTTCTGCCCCTCATTTTTGAACTTCCTGCCTGGCCCTCTCAGGAGCATGGGCCCATGGGGCCTTGGGTGCCTCTTGGCAGGTCTTGGAATGGCAATGGAAGATACCCCTGGAGTGACATGCTGTCCTCTTGGACACAATGGCCTGTCTTTGTGGTGCCCAGGCATCATGTGAGCTGGTGTTCCTCTCTTCTCTCCCAGGCTGGACCAGTCCATCGGAAAGCCATCTTTGTTCATCCCCATCTCAGGTGGGTAGCTGCACTGGTACCTGGGCAGGGCAACCCACAAGAGACTCTCTTTCTCATCCCTTCACCCTTATTTGCTCCTCTTCTTCATCACTAGAGCCTCATGCTTGGCAATGTGGCTGTAGACAGGCTATATAATGAAATGTTTTGGTGATGACAGAGCCTACTGTGTCCCTTTAAATGATAGATTTTTAAAAACATTATGGTCAGACTCTGGGTACGGTAATGGGAACCACGGGCACATTTTTCTGTGGTAGAAGGACATGGAATGAAGCGTGGGTCAGATAAGCAGCCAGCCCAGAGTTTTTGGGACCATGATGGGGTCCTCCCTAGCTCAGATCTTCAGAATGCATCATAGCATGGTGTGAGCTAGTTCTTAGCTTGGTGGGAATCCTCAGGTCCTCAGGACATGGGGCTAAGCCACACCAGGGAAGAACAAAGCAAGGCACATTCCTGGTGATAACACTAGCTGAGGTTCAGACAGGATCTTGGGCCATAATCCCAACATTGGGGACCACTGAGGCAGCAGACACCCTGGCCTTTGATGGATCAAAGCCCAGCAAGTATCACAAACCACTTGAGTAATCCCCTGGACTTAGAGTTCTCTGTCCCTCCTAGCAGACTCTCAGGAGTTCCAACGCCAGGAGAAGCAAGGCTGGAGCCCAGATCCACTCTGTGATTATAGTGTCTCCCCTGCCCTCAACGCCTGGTGTTCTAACCATGAGAGTTTTTTAAAGAATGTCTTGCAGAGTCAAGCCTTTGCTCACCCCTAGCTACTGATTTCCCCTGTCTTCCACTCCCTAGTGTCCATCCAGGCTCACCCATAGTGCATTTCCCCTGACTTTGTGTTTTACCCCATAGAAAAGAGCAAGGACCGTGGCAGCAACACCATCGGTGCCCGTCTGAACAGGGTGGAAGACAAGGTAGGCTCTTGCATCATCTCTGTCAGCTCTGATAGTCACCATCCTCCGCCAGTGCAATACCCCAAGTGCCCCACCTCGTTCCACGCTCCTCTTGTCTCCTCCATGGAGTTCTTGAGAAGCACTATGCATCCTGGGTAGGCATTACCCTTCACAGTTGTGTGCTTGGAATAATCAGAAGCCTGCTGGCTGCTTCTGCCTAGTTCCCTAAGGCCTGCGGCCCTGACTCTGCCCTGGGAAGGAAAGAGTGAGATCTCAAAGCCAGACACACTGAAGCCTTAAACATGACCTGGTTCTTTCCCTCTGCTCTTTACCCTCTACTCTAAGAGCCTCCTGGCTGTGTCCTAGCCAGGAAGCGGCTGCAGCCATACTCACACCAGCCTCCCTAAGACCTGGACAGCCAGGTCTAAGACCCTTACTCAGGGTAGGCCAAACCTTCAGAAGACTCGGAACCTGGCTGGGGTTGATTCCCTAGATGTTGTCAGCCTCTGCTTTGCCTGAACCTGACTGGTAGGGAAGGTCCAGCTCAAGAGAGAGTGGTAGGCTCTGCTGGCTCTGCTGGCCAGGCTATATTTAGCATCCACTACTGTAGGCTCCCACCTAGGATAGAGTGCATACCCTGTGGTAGCTCCTTGTATACTGGCTGCCCACAGTCTCAAGTTCCAGAATATCACAGCTGACATTAGCTAGGCCATTAGGCTACTCCATTGCCCCCCAGGTTCTGTGCCCACCATCCTACCTTTCATAAGCCACTGGAGGCTCTGACTCATGGGGATTGGGGGGGGGGACTTTCTTGGGCACAACCCACAGCTACTCTTTGAAGTCTCTGCAGTTTGAGGTGTGCTGTTATCTTGCCAGACAACTCGTCTGTATACATGGATTTTATCTGAACATAACTAGCAGGCTAAAAATAGTGGAATTTCAGTTGAGTGTGGAGTGTGGTTGCTGCTGGGTTGCCCTAGCAACGCCTGGGTCTGGCTCTCTTCCAATAGGGGCTGCAACTGGGCAGGTAGGCCAGGCTAGTCTGGCCCACATAGGATAGCCCAGCTTTCATTTCCTAAACACATCCTAGGCATTAGGCTCCGAAGCCCCCTGGCACAAGTGTCCCCCAGCCTAGGGCAGCCATGGAACCAGTAAATGGAAGGGGTGTGGTCTGGGCTCTAGATAACCTCTGGGATTCTGGGGGTACGTATGTCCATCACTGAATCTCATTATAGGGCCAGGCCTAACCTGTAGCACCCCTGGCCTGAGTAGGAAGGTACTGTGGCCCTTGCCCTGCAGGCCACCCAATCTAGAACAGAGATTGTGCACATCTGGAAGGATGGGAAAGCTACTCAGACGGTCCAATTCGCAAGGCCTAGGCTCAGCGATGGCTTGGGAGCCTTGTTATTTGCCTATGGGATCAAGAAATACCCTTGGCTTTTCCTCTTCTTTGCACATGGGCCCATTGGACCAGTGACAGATCCTCTGGTTTGAGTCCCCTATCCAACCTCAGATAGCCCCAAGTAGTATCTGGTCAAGGACACCTTTGCTGACCGCTTCTACTGCCAGCAGGAATCAGGGAGGTCCCCCCCCCAAGATAGTACCAGCTCCAAGATAGTACCGACTAAATCCTAGGTATGTGAGCCTTCTCACCCCAGAAATTTAAAGGCAGCATACTGTCTCCAGCTCCAGATAATTTCTCTACTACAAATTCCTGCCCCTATCTAGTTCTACTCCATTCCAACTGATCCAGCTTTCTCCTTCCACCCATTACCTAGAGGACAAACCACCCCTCAAACCCAGACCAAAAACCCAGTGTCTCCAGTAAGTGACAGAAGGTGATAGCTAGTGTCTCCTAAAATCAGTGTCCCCTTTCCAGACTCAATATACACTGCCTGGCAGCAGTCTAGGGTTTAAGAACCAGGTTACAACTCTGTGACCAAAGGGGGAGCCTGTACTGGCCCAGGAGCAGGGGCAGAAGCAGAACTACGTGCCAGTGTTTCATCAGATCAGAACAAGGGGCTGGTTTTCCAGAGTCCATGGTCTCTGGGAGCAAGGTTTAGGAACAAAGCTAAGCCAGGCGATCCTCAGAGCTTCTGGTGACCTTGGCCCTGTCTGGGCTCTGAGCCAGATTCACAAGGATACCGAGATGCTGCAGCAAACACCTCACGGGCACCATTCTTCATCTTCACCCCCTGCCTCAAGATGGTTAAGATGGAGGAGTGAGTCCTCTGCCAAGGCCACCGTCCACACTGAACCAAGGCTCCTCCCAGGTCTCTAGCCTGGACCCCCACTATACATCAAGAGGCTGTCAAAGATGCGCTGACCCAAACGGCCCATGGCAGCCTGCCCAGTCCCTTCCCTGTCCAGGACCACTGCCCCCCGTGGGGACAGACCCTGGGAAAGAGCTTTGCCGGGCCCAGAGGGCACGATGGCATGGCCAGGGCCCCATGTTATCGCAGTTATCAACGTAACCATCGGGACCAGAAACAACCCAAGCGCAATCCTGCTGACCTTGGGAAGTAGGGGACAGGAAATCCCTGGGAGCCCAGCAGCCCCAGAGCAGAGCCAGTGCCAGCCAGCCTGGCTGAACCCAGACAGAGCCCCTGGGCTTCCCTGCTGACAGCCTCTCCCTCCCACCCCTCCAGGCCAGCAGCAGGCTGGCCAAAGTCAAGTGTCCAGTGTCCAGCAACTTGCCTAGCTCTGCTTAGCCCCTCAGCTGTGAAGTGTGGCCCACCATAGGCCACCCACATCACAGGAGCTGAACCTCACTCACAAACAGCTGGACCCCACTGGAGGAGAGGATCAGGTTAAGGACCAAGGAAATTTGGGGTGTCTACTTGTGAGGGATTCCCAGGAGAGGCCAGCTGGTTTCTGACCAGGAGTTTCCTTAGGTCCAGGCATGGACCCATACCAGGGAGATGTGCCCGTAGGCTCCCTTCATGCAGCCGCTACATACTTTCAGCTTTTGCCATATATTATGGATTTCTTTGTTCTAGAAATCAATTGGACTCCTGTGGTCACACAAAGAGCTGGTCCACATGGCAGTCACAGATGTAGATAAGAGTCGAACATTTCAGAAGTATGGTGGTCCTTTGATAAATGAGGCTAGAATCAACTCTGAGAGCCAAGGCTGGATATGGGCCAGTTAGAATCAACTCTGAGAGCCAAGACTAGGTAGGAGCCAGTGGCTACAGCAGTCAGAACAAGTGGCAATTCAAGATGATCAAGCTGCCTTGTCATCCCTATAACAGAAACCCTAGAGTTCTGCCTCCTACCCCTCCCACCCCATGTTACCTGGCCTGCGCCCCTCACTGGCTTCCTTAGGGTTCCCTGGCTCTCTACAGAACCCACACCCACCTCTTCCCCACAGTGTTCTTAGCTCTTCTTGGACCTGGACCTGCTGCGGTGTTTATTTTACCAGCCAAGCTCACACTGTCGTGCTGATATGCAGAGCACAGTGGGGCCAAGAGACTGAGTTTCTTGTTTTCTGCAGGAAATGTTTGTAGCTCAAAGCCGGACACAGGGGAGCTCTGATTTCCAGACCCTGTTCTCAGGGCATCTGGGGGCAGGGAGATGGGGAGAGGCCCCAGCACCCAGCACTCATCCTGCCTAGTTCTGTCCTAGTAGCCAGGCCATGAATACTTACTTCCTGCTTGAGAACACTGCTCAGCCCCCATCCCCCACCTGCCTTCACTTCAAGGATCCCTCTTCTATTCATGAGGTCTACAATCAGACCCCTGAGACCTTTTCATCCCAGGCCATTCCCAGAGTGTCCCGCTCCATCCTTGCTCTCCAGCGGACCATCTGCTAAGCTCAGGTCATCATGTTCTCTGGCTGGGGGATTAGTTATATAGTTATCACTCAGACTCCCCTGCCTCATCTCTCACAGCCCGTATAAGTCTTAAATGCTGCCCAAATCCACTTGATCCTGTTCTGCCATCTTTGCAGATGTGTGGCATCTTAAATAGTGAGGTGTTCCCACCAATCCTACATCCCGGAATACTTTATGTGAGACTTGATGTTTTTCTCTCTTCAATGTTTGTTAGAACTTCAAGGCAAAAAAAAAAAAAAAAAAAATCATCCAGACTGCTGTTTCCTTTGTGAGAACATTTTTAACTACTGATTACAGGGATTTGAGGTTTACGAACTACTAGGAATCTTTATTTCTTCTTGTGTCAGCTTTGATAAGCAGCAGAGCTGAGGAATTTGTACCTTTTATCTTGGTTTTTTAAATTTTATTGGTGTTTACTTCAAAAGTAGCATCTGCATTTTGCTCCTGTTCTCATTCCCAGTGTTATCAGTGCCTCTGCTGTTTCCCACAGTGACCAAGCCTGCTACACATTCCCCAATTTTATTGATATTTTCACCAAACCTTTGGCTTTGTTGAACTTCCCACTTGTGGGTTTTACCTTGCTTATTCACATCTGTTTATCTCTTTCCTTCTACTCACTCAGCCCTTAATATAGTTTGCTCTAACTTCTTAAGCTAGATAATTATTAATCTCTAGATTTTTTTTAAAGGCATGTGAGGCACGATAGCTATTTATAGCATTTACACTATAATTTTTTTTTTCTGTAAATATCAATGAAAAGGCCTTTTGCTAAGATAGCGTCTCACTGTGTTGCTCAATTTGACCTCAAATTCAGTACTCTTCTGCCTTGGCTTCCTTAGTCACTGAGGTGAAAGACCCGCAGCTCTGCACCAGGCTCCCAGCACTTGATGAACAGTATTTCGCTTTCACTTTCATCATGCTTATGCTGTTTTTCTAATCTCCGTCATCTCTTGTTTATTCCAAGAGTTATGCCACAGCAGTGTAACGATGTGGTTTTCGTCATTGTTATTATTGTGGTAGAACTTTCTAGTAACATTGCTTCATTTGTCAGAGAAAGTGGTCCTGGGATATCACCCCCTTGGAATGTTTTGAAGGATGTTTTATAGCAAAACACGCGCTCAGCCTTTGTAACGTGCCTTGAGTGCTTGAAAGCATGTTCTGCAGTCATTGGATGCAGGGCTGTGTTTACAGGCACTAGAACAAGCTTGCTCATTGTTTGGTTCAAATCTTCTATAGCCTTGTTGGAATCTCTTTATCTATTTGATCTATCATTTCTGAGAAGTCATAGGGTAAATTTCTGTTTAACTTTCTAGGAAAACTGCTAGACTGTTTTCTAAAGTGTTTTGGGTTTTCTTTCTTTCTTTCTTTTTCTTTTTTTTTCCTTGTTTTCCCATCAGCAATGTGTAAACGGCCCACTTTCTCTCAGCCTTGCAACTAGGCCGTACACTTGGTCTTTTCTATTTCAGTCCTGTTAGTGAGTATGTAATGGTATCTCATTGTGGTTTTGATTTGCATTTCCCTAATGACTAATGGTGTTGAGCAACTTTTCATGTGCTTATTAGCCATTCATAGTCTTCTCTGGTGAAATGTTTATTCAACTCTCTTGCCCGTTTTCCAATTAGGTGCTCTGCTCTATTGTCAAGTGGCAGGAGTTTTTAATATGTTCTGGGTACAAGCCCTCTGTCAGACGTATGACTTGCAAATACTTTCTCCTAATCTCCGGCTGTCTTTTCATTTTCTGAATTGTCTTTTAAATCGCAGAAGTTTTTAATTTTAATGAAGCCCAATTTGTCTTTTGTATGGTCTCTGCTTTTGATGTTCTTAGACTTCTTTGCCCTATCTGAGGTCATGAACATTTTCTTTTTCTCTTTCTTTTTTTGTTTTCTTCTAGAAATTGTATAGAATGAGCTTTTGTATTTGGGTCTAGACTTTGAGGCAATTTGAGAGTATGAGATGAGATAAAAATCTGTTTTTGTTCACTTGGTTTTGTGTCTATGTATGCTGTGTGTGTGCAGCTACACATGTGTGCAGGTGTATTCATGTACAGAGGCCAGAGAAATATCTCAACCATTGCTTTTCAGTCCACATCCATTTTATCTTTTGAGAAAAGTTCTCACATTGACCTGCAGCTCATCAAGTATGCTAGGCTGGCTGGTCAGAGAACTCCAGGGGTAGGCTAGTCTCTTCTTCCCCAGCCCTAGGATTACAAAAATGTGCCACTAGGCCTGGCTTTTTTCTAACGTGAGAACTGGGAACTAAACTCTGGTCCTCAAGCTTTCATAGCAAGCACCTTAACAACTGAGCTATCTTCCTAGCCTCTTAAAGGTACATAGTCCGGAGGCCAACATGATGCCACATGCCTCTAATCCCAGCACTTGGGAGGAAGAAGCAAGCTGATTGATGTCTGTGAGTTTAAGGCCAGCCTGGCCTACATAGTGAGTTCTAGGTCAGTCAAGGCTACATAGTGAGACCGTGTCTCAAAAACCAAAACAAACAAACAAAGGCCCAAGTCCAAGCTGACCTCTAACTCATGTCTAATAGTCTTCAGCATTTGCCTACCAGCAGGTACCACACGAACAGCTGCTTTCTAACTTACAGATATTCAGTTGCCCAGCACCATTAATCAAAAAGACTTTTCATTTTTATTTATAGCAATGGAATCTTTCTCAGAAACCAATTAGCCATGCCAAGCATGGAGGTGCACACTTTTAATCCCTGTACTTGGGAAGTTGATACAGAAGGATCAGGAGTTCAAAAACAGCCTGAACTACATATCAAGTTTGAAGTCAGCCTGGGTTACCTCAAAAAAAATCCATTGACCATGAATGTATGTGTTTCTTTATGAACCTTCAATTCTGTCCTCTTGGTCTCTATAGTTGTCCCACGCCTTCTAGATTATTGCATCTTTACAGTAAGTTTTGAAATCAAGTAGTGAAAATCACGTGATTTTTTTTTTCTCCTTGCCTTTTCCAAGACCCAGATGTTTTCATATGAATTTTAGGATGAACTTGTAAATTTTTATTTTTCAAAGAGAAAGAGGGAGGAAAAAAGACAGCGTGTCTGGCTTTGGGATTTTTTGTTGACTCTGTGAATCCATTTGGGTAAATAGACATCTTAGACTATGAGCATGCAATCTTTCTCTTTGTATGTGTTCTACTTTCATTTCTTGGGAGGTGAGCTTACGACAGGGTTTATTTTTACCTGTTGCCCAGGCTAACCTGGAACTAGCTATACCATGGAATTCAAATTCACCTGCCTCAGCCCTACAAGTGCTAGGATTACAATTTTCTTTCTGTGATTTTTTTTTGGAGTTTTTGATGTATAAATTTTGTGCTTTTTGTTGTTAAATTCACTTCTGTTTTAGTTGCCATGCAATTACTACTGGGATTGTTTTTCTTAATTTCATTTTGGAACTAGGAACTTAGTCTTTGGCTGGTCTGGGAAACTCCAAACTTGCTATTCTTAGTTTTAGTGTTTTGTTCTTGCTGTTGATGCTGTTAGATTTTCCACTCCTGCTAGAGATGCTGAAGACAAACTCACGTTTTCCCTTTCAGTCCAAAAGCCTTTAATTTCCTTCCTTTCCTCCTTCCTGCTCTCCCTGCCTTCCCACCACCCTTGCCCTGGCTTATACGTCAGTAACGTCTAGGAATGACTGGAGAATCTCCTGGGAGAAGGCCCCCAGTCACCTGCAGTTAAGGAGTTCTCACCAATGTTCCCTGTCAGTTCAGGATAGCTCCTTCTCTGCTGAGCGCACTGAGAGCTAGCCAGAAGTAAAGGTGTGATTTTCCCAGCTGTCCTATCTGGCTCTATCAAGATGACTGTGTGGTATTTAAGCCCTTAGTCTATTTACACAGTATGATACAGTAACTGATTTGAGGGGAGCTAAACCAACCACATTCCTGGGATAAGCCCCATTTGGTCATGGTGAGTGAAAGAGTGTGTGTGTGTGTGTGTGTGTGTGTGTGTGTGTGTGTGCTGCAAGGGCTCAGGTTGCTATATTGTGGCAAGAACATATTTATTTATGTATACATAGTATATATACACATACTTGTAAGAGAGGCAAAATGGAGGCTAATACAGTTCCCTGTATAGTCTATCCTAGGCTGGCCTAGAACTTGCTGTGGAACCCAAGCTTTTCTCAGGTCACAGTGATCCTCCTGACTCTGCCCCCCAGTTACTGAGATTCCAGCATCATGCCTGGCTTGTATCTATAGTCATAAAGTATATGGTACTATGGTTTTCTTGTGCTTTTTAATTTTTTTCCTGTGTGTGCGTGTGTGTGTCTGTCTGTCTGTCTTGCATGTGTGTGTGTGTGTCTGTCTGTCTGTCTTGCATGTGTGTGTGTTTAATACAATCGGCACTTTTGTCACCTCTTTCTCACACACTGCCTTCCCTGAGGTGCCTGATTTCATTCCTTCTCCTGCTGCTACACATACGGGCATGCATCCAGCCTGGCCTTTCAGCCCTAGGCTCGAGGTTTTCCAGACCACTCAAATGATAAGAGTTTGAGCTCTAATCTGAGCTGTAACTAGCTTGAGGATGTAACTTCCCAGGGCAAAAACCATTCCCTTCCTCTTAACAGTTAAAGCCATCTTGACATTCTTCTCAGGGAGTGGGTTAATTTTGTCGACTTTCCCACTGAGCTGTTTGAAGGTCTGAGCCTGGTGATGGGTTCTGTCTTGAGACACTCAGGTTCCAACACCCAAAGTCACTAATGAGAACTGCAGAAACTAAAGCTCATGGTGCACGGATGCTTTTAGGAAGCTTTAACTTCTGAGTCCTTGACCTGTAACCTTCCCGCTGCCTGGTCAGCCCCTGGCTGCTAGACACAGATATTTAATTTTCCAATAGCTGCTCTAAAAAGAAATAAGGTGAAATTAAAATCACAGTCGTATATTTTATTTAATTCAGGAGACCCCCAAATACCATGATTTCAATATAATCAATACAGAAACTGTTAAAACAGCTGCCTCTCTTCCCTTATTCTGAGTCCTCAGAAGCCAGACGAAGTTTGCACACGTGGCTCATCTCAGTTTGAAAGCTGGGTTTTCATGAGAGCTTCTGGGGTTGTATTAAGACTTCATAAAATTTACAGCTTGGAAAGGATACTTGGGGTGGTTGTCTTTGTTTTTAAGACCAGGTCTTGCTATGCAATCCAGGCTGGCCTAGAACTCACTGTGTAGCCCAAGCTAGCCTGGAACTTACTATGTTGCTAAGACTGGCTTTAAAAGCACAATGATTCCCCCTCTTCAGCCTCCCAAATGCTCAGATTATTAGGCATGAGTCACCACCCCCAGACTAAGAAAAGAGATTCTTTAAATGTTCTTAAAACCCAGTTAAGGATCTATGTGTAATTAAATTTATGGAAGTTAGACTGTTAAAACTCAGTTCTTCTGAAGATAATATGGGGTAGGGTCTAAGCTGTCAGATGTGCTGTTTCATATGGCTTACAGGGAGGTGAGGGTAGCCATGACTAGACCAGAAGGTCTATGAACAGCAGCAGGAGAGTTGGGAAAGGGCAAACAGGGGTAGCACAGAGGGGAAGAAAGATAAGAGACAGCATCTTTGCCCCTGAACTCCCTACCTGCTCAGGAAAGCATCCTTGCAGGATGTCCCTGGGCTCCCTCTTCTAAGCCTCCTCACCAGCCCATGGCCCACCCTCTCTAGGTTCCAGAGGTCCACAGCCTGGGACCCACAGACCATACTCCAGGATAATTTGCCAGCCGCCATTAAGAGCCTCACTACCTGCATGGACTGATTGCATCAGAAAGTGGGGCAGCCTAGATTGTAACACAGCCCTGTCTCCCCCACCAAGTCCCTTTTCCCACTCTCCCCAAGCCCCTCTCCATCACCCCTCCTTGCCTTGCTGCTGGGCTACTCTTGAGTGACAGGGCCGTAAACAGGCAAAGGCATGGGGCTCCAGACGATCAAAGAGCTCCCTTCAGAAGCCGGCATTCGTTTGCTATTCTGGGAACTGGTTATTTTAAGGTTCGTGTATTTTTTCTTTCCTGAGGAGCCGTCTTAGTGGATGGTGGAGTCCTGAGGTGCTGGTCCTTCAGTCAAACCACACAAGCCCTGTTTTGTCTAGGGTTTCAAAGATAAACCTATAATGAAAGCGCCATTTTACCCAGTGCCCCACCACTCTGGTCCTGGGCGGGAGTGGGTATGGCTGCTGGGGAGTCCCTGTGCCCAGCTAACACTCTGAGGGAGGCCACTCATGAAGAGAACCTAAAGTCACAGTGCCTGGCCATGAGAGCCAGGCCTGTGTCCTATAAGCCACTCCTTTCTGCCTTCAAGCTACCCCAGGGCTTGAGAAGGGTCTTTGCAGAAGATCCCAGCAAGGTTATAGGGCAGTGTCAGCTGCTCACTAGGGAAGTTAACATGTAAGAAAATGATCACTGCCACGATGGGTAGCATAATATGAGG
This sequence comes from Meriones unguiculatus, assembly GCF_030254825.1. NCBI lineage: Eukaryota > Metazoa > Chordata > Mammalia > Rodentia > Muridae > Meriones > Meriones unguiculatus. The sequence goes on from NC_083349.1 coordinate 20,309,754, forward strand.
TGCAGGCTTCCTCACACTAGTGGTGTAGCCGGTTCCCTTCCATCACAGGCTCAGTAGAAAAGCCTAGGGAAGGCTGTAAGAATTGGACACCCATGTACCTTCCCAACCTACAGCTTGAGGAAAAGCACTAGGTACCGCAGAAGGCTGGGGTATACAGGGACCTTGTGGATTGTTGGGTTGCAACCTTGAGAAGCTATGGGAGAAGAGGAGTTAGTCACACTGGATTCCTCCCAATGTGGTGTATTCTGCAGCCCTGTGGCCAGCAGGACATAGTATGTGGCTCTGTAGGGATGCTGCTATTACCCAAGGCAGAACTGAGGGCAGTAGCTGGAGGCCTCATGGCCCTTCTCTTCCATGATGACTCTGGTGTAACAAACCAGAATACTAGGGTAGTAGATGGCATCTCACTTGGTTCAAGCAGGAGATGCGGGTGCCTAACAGCCTCTGGAAGCTTCTTCCTGCACTGCCATTGGAAGGAAAACCATGTCTGATCCTCAAAGTTGCCTCAGAAACAAGGTAGTGCCATTCCCATCTGGTTTCCTTGCCCTGGTCCTCTAACCAGCTGACTGCAGTTTGCCTTGGCCACAGGATTAGCCTAGCCTGACACCTTGGATGCTAGGCACCCTCTGCCCCAGCTCTTCCCAGGCCTACAGAATAGCCCAGCAATAACGGTCAGCCTGAAAATGACCTTATACGCTGTCCATTATGCCAGCAAGTCTCAGAGCCCAGTCCAACCCAGACAGCCTCTTGGAGGACCTAGAAACCTGCTCTATTATGCATATGACAAAGACATCATCTGGACCTCTAAAACTGCAGCTAGACATGGGACAAGGATGGCCCTCTTTGTCTTCAGCATCTCCCACTATATCTGTGCTATGTCCACTTGTGCATCCAGGCACAACACAAACCTTGTGCCATTGTCACTTGCCTGTTTCATACACGCCAGAACCTGGGCCTCCTTTAATACCTTTGGAGCCAGAGTCTAGGTTGCAAGTCCTGCCACCAGCATTCAGTGACCATGAGAACTAGCAGGTCCTGTGGGCACCATGTGTCCAGCACTGATGAAGCCCCAGCCAGGCCAGGAGACCATTATATACAAAAGCCTTGTGGCATGGGCAATATTGTGTGACTATTCTAGAACCAAGGGGTCCAATGCACCAACCACAGAGCTCACAGTGCAAGTATGAGAATGTGGGGAACAATTGTCTCTGCCCCCACCTGTTATGTATCCCTGAGCAATCACCCTAAACCTGGGCCTCAGTTCCCCCCCAACTGCAACAGAGACCCGCTTTTCAAGTCGCCAGCAGCGCCCCCACCTGAGAGTCATCCTTTCCCTCTGCCCTCCTTTCCCTTGGGATCTTTCTTTCGCTGTCTGTGTGGGAGACACTCCCCCACCCCCGCACCAGCTCTCCTGAGTGACTCTATTTATAGGCCTCAAATATTGGCTGGAGAGGAAATTTACATTTTTTGAAAATTTAGCTCCAGCCCGTGTCAACTTCTGTGGGTGCGACTGCTTCTGAGAGGCAGGGAGCCGGGAAGGCAGCAGACAGAGGCACATGTGTCTGCCTGTAGCAGGCGAGGGCCCCAGGCCTCAGCGGGGCTGTTGGGTGATCTGTAATCAGTAGCTTCTGTAAAGGGAGGCAGTGGGTACTGTCCACAGGGGACGGGGCGTGAGGGTTGTGTGAGCCTGTGTCCGTGTGGCCAGCCCGGCCTGGCCTCCTTGGCCAACCTCAGAAAAACATGTATTTTGGTCAAAATGAGCCTCTTTTTAAACTTGTCACCCAGTGGGCCAGGGCCTAGCCTGCCCCAGCTCTGCATATTAAGCAGCAGTTTGGTCACCACCAAAAATAGATCTTCCAACCTAGAGCTATCCCTCCCTCCCTCGGAGAGGACCAGCCTAGAAAGGGGTAGCCAGCAGGGCCTGGCCCTGGCCTTGGCCCTGGTAGCTCCGGAAACCTTGTGCTGGTGAAGGCAGGCAGCAGAGAGGGTGGGGAGAGCAAGCATGAGGCGAACTTAGGGGCACCCCTCGGGGTGCACAGAGACCATTGGGAATTCCTGGCATGGCAAGTGGCAGCCAGTGCCAGACCTGGATGGTGTCACAGTGGCTCTTTCTTGATAGGGAAAGCCCTTGAGGCCCTAGTGCAGCATGTGGCCATATAACCCCTGCAGAATGGCAGGTGGGTCCAACAGGTCCCTGCCAGTGAAACCTGCTAACGCAGCAAGCACCTTCCCCATGCTCACCAACCCAAAGTCTGGGGTGCAGCTGGGGCCTCGCCTGGCCTAGAGGGCCTCGTCCACAAAATGGCTGACTCTGCCTTTCAGATGGGGCCGCAAGCACGGGAACCGCTGCACACACGGAGGCCTGTTTGCTTTGCTGAGGGAACAGCCTTTCCTTGCCTGGGTTCCAAGGGCTCCAGAAGCAGATGGAAATTTTTGTGGATTAAATGCCTGGCTGAGGCACGCTGGGCTGTTTGGGTTGGCAGCATGCTGCCTCCCCGCCCGCTCCTCATCCGCTGCTTCCCGCCCTCGGCACATCCATTCATGCCTCTGCTCCTGGGTCTCCCTCCTCCTCTGCTCTCTATCCCTTCCCTCTCCTGTGGCCTCGAGGGGTAACCGTGCTGGCCCCGATCAGGGAAGGCCAAGGCCCTCCCCAGCAGCTCCTGCAGTGACTCTAAGCTTGGGGAACTCTTGACCTCCAGATCTTCATCTGCAAAATAGCCCCTTGCGTTTGAGTCAGGTGTGCCTGCGGTCCAGTACCGAGAAAGCACCAGAACACCAGGCTGTCGCGCTGACTCTACTGTGCTCCCAAGAAAACAAAAGACGCAGGCTGGTATGGGCGGTGCCAAGCCTTCATCCCTCCTGCTCAGAAGCTTCTTCCAGGCAAATCTGGGCTTTTGCAAAGGGGTTTGGAGGGTGAACATGTCTGTCAGGGATCTCTAGGGAGTCAGAGAGCAAGGGGTATGGCTGTCCTAAGAAAGAAAGGTACAGAGCATGCCTGTAATGTTGCCCCACGGCAGAAGCTGGGTTAAGAGGAGCAGAAAGTAGAACAGACAGTGAAGGTGACAGTGTACCCTGGAGCCTTTCAGGCTCCCTCTAAGGAGGCTGAGAAACGGGGCTTGGTGAGCAGCACCCCAACTCCGTGCCCAGCGGGCCCGTTTTGACATGTTCCTATGAGCTGCAGAGGGTAAGGCCCATGTATAGCCTCCCTATCCTCCCACCCCCAGCTCTGCCCACCACCTCACCCCACAGTCAAGGACACAAGTTGGTCAGTGTGCACAGCGCCCCCTCTGTTCCCAGGCGGCCTGGAGCCGCAAGTCAGGTCTGGAGCATAAAGAGACATCTGTGTGGGCAGTGAGGTGGCCAGCTGCCTGCTGCCCGCACAGAGATGCTATATCCAGCCGTGTGGACGCCCCATCGGACCATCAGCACCCACCCCCCCAGGGGTGGAGCTTCTGAGGAAGGTGTGAGGTCCTGGCCTAGGGCCTAGGTATCCCATGTCACCTGGTCACTCTCGGCTGGTTTGTGGGAGTGGCGAGGGGCCCACAGCTACAGATGGGGTTCAGCCTACAGACACCATGCAGGACATGTTTGTGTATGCCCAGCAAACCCACAGACTTGGTTTACATGTCTGTGACATCCCCTATGGCTACGACAGGCCACCTCCAACCACCAGGGTGAACATGTACTGTCAGATCATGTGGGGGTACTTCCCCAGAGCCCATAGGATCCTCTAAAATGTGGCCCTTCCAGCCAAGACAGAGGGGCAGAAGCCCCAGGGAGGCAAACGGGAAACCTCTGAGCATTGCACGAACTCATTCAGTTGGCCAGTCATCTTGTACCCATCGATACCAGCTCCTTCCATATCCAGGGCTGCCACTTAAGAGTAGGGTGGGCTGGCTCTCGTCCTTGTAACACACAGGCCATTGGCAAAGGTGGGGACACCCATCGTGACCTGTAATTACATATTTCCCATGGTGGAGAGGAGAAAGTAGCAGAAGCAGGGTTTCCCTGGTCAGGAAGTCAAAAGCCAGAAGCCAAAAGGAGAGGTCCGGGTGGAGGGGCAGATGGGGCAGGGAGGTATCTCGTGAGCAGCCTGTACAAAGGCCCTGGGGCACAAAGGCAGTGCACCTCTAAGTCAAAGAACACAGTAAGGTAGAACCTAGCCAGCCAGGTACAGACTGACCAGCTAGGCCACAGGGGCTGACTTCTATGGGAGGAAAAGAGAAATCCCAGAGAGCTGTGAGAGGCTGCAATGGGATTAGGTGAGACATTGGCCCATGGACCAGTCCCACGGACTGCTGGTCCCTTTAGAGACTAGATAGGCAGGTGGAGGACAGAGGGCATCAAGGGTCCCAAACCTCTGGTACAGGCAGCTGGACCTCCCATGTCTGGAGTTTATGTGGAAAGAAATGAAGAGAGTCAGTGCAAAGTGGAAAGGCAAGAAGGGTACAAAGCTGAGGTTGGCCTAAGAAACAGGCTTTACCTGATCCTCAGAGGGGCAGGAAAGTAGAAGAGTGAGGTGAGGCCAGTGCTCCAAAGTCCAACCCAGAGCTGAGCTCTGGATGCATTGCAAGGCAGGGGTGGACCAGGTTTGTGATGATCTGAGGGGAACAGACCTCACGCATCAGGCTTCCTGAGCAGAAGGCCTTGGGACTCACTGTTCCTAGGAGGTTAGCGGGGTAAGGAAGGAGGCAGGCTCAGCTCCCGGCAGTGACTGGACCATAGAAGGAAGGCTGGGTGACCAGTGGCCTTCACAGCTCTTCTATATCCGCTTCTCCAACCCAACTGTTTGTGGTAGGTGGGAAGTCAGGAAAGTGTATGGGATACATATAAAGTAAGACCCTGGGGCCGATGCAAAGCCAGTGGGGAGAAGGACAAAGGAGCCAGGACCCATCCTGGTGAGAAACATTCACCCCTCCACTTGGACATCTACTGTTCCATATAGCCACAGACTCCATGTGCCCACAATCAATACCCACACTTCCACAGCTGTAGGAGAGAAAGATGTGACCCAAATCCGGTACCAGTTCAGAATCCTCCACCATCGTGATCACTGAGGGCATAAGCACTCTTTTTCCCCTTCTGCCTTAATTTCCCTGCCTTTCCTCCTTGCTACTTGAGTATGGTAAGGATGAAGGAAGTATGCTGCCTACAGTTGGAGCATAATGGCTGGGTTCACAGAGTAGGCCCTGTGCTCCTCTGACACTTCAGGTGCTCCCAGCAGTGGGCCACTTTATCCATCTTACTCTTCCTTTCCTCTGTGTCAATCTCTTTTTGTGACAAAGTTTCCAGCAGAAGCAGCTGAAGGAGATAGTTTATGAGGCAACTGGTCGCATTGCATCCATAGTTAGGGTGCTCAACTCACTTTCTCATTTTCAGTCATTCCAGGACCCCAGCCCATGGGCTGGTGCTCCCCACATTCAGGTGGGTCACCCTTGAAACATTCTGGAAACACTATCACAGATATGGCCAGAGGTATGTTTCTAAACCCCATCAAATTGACAGTCAGAATTAACTACCCCATACTTTTCACCCTCAGATTGGAATCCTGGACCTGAGTCAGCCTGGGCACTGTGACCAGTTTTTACCCAGTCACAGAGAGAGACCAAAAGTAACAGTGGCTCATAGGTACCAGTGGGAACCTGTTCCCCAATTTAACCTGGCTCCCCACCTGATAAGAAAAAAAAAAAAAAACTGGCATAACCTTTCCTACCCTCCACCCACTAGGGCTCACCAGAGTTTAATAGTGGCCTCCCAAACTCACTCTCTTTCCCCTAATTCAGTAGATGTCAGATAGTTCAGTTGTCACAGTGATCTTACCACCCCAGCCGCAGAACCCACCTAGAGCCCATGGCCACATTCCAGGAGAAAATATTTCTCTGCTATATAGCAGCAATGAATCCCTCTTTTGTCAGTCAGTGAGAAAGCTCATGAGCCTCTAGTCCTGACCTCTTCTCCAGTGATGGGGTGGGCAGAGAAGGGTTGCTAGATAAAAGCCCAGGACAGTGAGCCTCTGCTGTCTTGAGTCAAGGGGCTATGATCACCCATTCAATCCTTTTGTGGTGTTGTGTGCATCCATGAACACAAAGGTTATACTATTCTCATCCCAAGAAGCCATGGCTTTCTGGTTCAACATAGTCTTTTGTAGCTTCCACTAAAATGCAAACATTGATGCTAAGATACAGGATGATGGCTCAGGTACCACCTAAAGTCATTCTATCACCACAGAAGACCAGCACAGCCATGGTAGCCACATCCCAGGAGAGCCAGGCTAAGACTAAGGTGGCTTCTAGGTCCCTGTTGCTTCTCAAAGGCTTGATGGAACTGAGGCCTATTGCTGGCCCTGAACTTAAAGGGCAAGATGGTGGGTCACAGCCTCCCATTCTCTCCCATCCTCTCCCAGGTGTTCCTCTGCTTCTTAGGCTTTGGAACTAGAGCTGGGCAAGGCCAAAGCCAAGCCTCCTCCATCCTGGATTGCTCATTAATGTATGTACACAAAGGGCCTGGTTGGTCTGGTGTTCTCTCTGCCAACCTCTCAGGACGCGTGCTCCCCACCTTGATGATGGACACTGCAATATTACCCCCCTGAAGCCCAAGCCAGGAAGCTGGGGAGGCACCCTGGGCCTTCAGGAAGAGCAAAACTGTAAGCCCTTCTTCCTGTCGTGGCTGCTGAGGTCCTTCCTTGCCCCCACACGAGCCCCCATTGCTGTGCGTGCTGCCACCTGACAGATGTGGCGGTGACAAAACGATGGGGCTGGGGAAACGTTGGCCCTTCGGTGCTGATGAAGGCAGCCTTTATCCAGGCCGTAAATGGTTTCTGTGTGGAGTGGAACTGCGCCTGTCCCGGGCCTAACCCCTCGAGGGCCGGAGAGGCGAAATTGGATCCGTGGGGAGAGATTTTACAGCACAGGGGCTGGTGGCAAGTGGTGGCAGACCATCCCCACGGGGCCACAATGGGGCATTGTTCCCAGCCTCACCTGGGCTGTCTCCAGCGTCCCAGGATTTACGAGGTTCAGCCCGCAGCCTCAGGCCGGCTGCTCTGGGCTGACTGGGGGGTGGGGGGATGGCAACATCGAGGAAGAGGACAGTCCCCATCCCCCTTCCCTCTAGTGACAGCCAGCCAGGGACAGGCCATAACGTGTCTGCAGACCACAGCGGGCCACTCCATGAATGGGCCCTCTTTCTCTCGTAGCCCCACAGTGCCCAGGAGGGCTGGGAGGCAGAAGGCTGAGCCAGTTCCTGCAGCCCACCTTTTCAAGGCTCCTGCCTTACAGAGGTCTGGGCCAGGCAGCATCCTGCCTCCTAGAACCCCTAGGATTTCACTGACACCCATGTCCACACAAGCAGAACCTCTGCCCACCGTAGCCCATCATGACTGAGGAGTCGGTAGGACCTCCTATAAGCGTCTTTCCCTCCTCGTCTGCCCTCTGTCTTTATGAAGGGTACATATAGCTCTTGGCCTTGGCAGCCCGGCCCAGCTCCTTTCTCCACCAAATGAACTTCCCCTATATCCTTTATATGCAGCAACCCTTGTGCCCACAGAAATTTCTTACACCCTCTCACCCTTGCTCATGCTGCTCCTTCCTCCCCATAGTCCTCCTTCACCTAGCCTTCAGCACCTAGCTGTAGGGCCCCATCCTAAGAAGAAATCTGGTTCCTCTGATGTAAGAAAGACATCTCTTCTTAGGCATCCTGTGGACACCTTCCGGTCATCTTGCACTGTCTGGGCTGCTGGGGATCACAGTGCCTTGGGTGGCAAACAGAACCCTCACCAGGCATCTAAGCCCCTCTTGCCCCACAGTGCTAGATTTGAGGCAACCTGAAGGCAACCTCTCTCCCTCCATGTCCCCACCTGCAGTCCCCAGCCTTGACCAGCCATGCAGTGTGAGCAGAGGTATGGGCCACCATGCCTGGCTCCCCTGCTATCCTGACCTTCTTAGATCCTCTCCTTGTAGCTCAGTAGCAGGAGAGATGGTTGAGGGAGGTCCATCCCCTCTGTCTATCACCCAGCTCATGTCCCACAAGCCAACCTGGGACCACACCCTGGAAATCACCTCCAGTCTGAGAGCCATTCCCCCAAAAGTCTTCCTCTGGGTACCTGGCTATCTGCATGGGTCCCCTCACTTGGGTCACCCTAAAAATAGCCACACAGGGGTTTGTGGTGGCCATGGACCTTTTTAGACCAATTCATCCATAAGGCAAAATTATGCTTAGTTCCCTGAAAAAAAAATGGCCACTCTATTTCCTCATTAACATAATTGCAAACAGAACGGATCTTTCTTGATTTCATGTAAACAACAGATTGAAATGGTTTATGATCCTTGCAGGTACCGAATTAAGTTCTTACTTATGGTCTGGAAATTAATTACCCTTGCAGAGAGATAAATGTGAAAACTGTGTATTTTTGACAAGAAAATGAAGCAGCTATTGGCGAAAATGTAACTTAATCGTTGCAGAGAAAATTGTTTGTAAATTGGCTGCGTTGTTTGAACTCTCGCCTCTATGCTGTGGCCAGGGTTGATTTGTGTGTGCCCATTTGCCTAATTTGGGACAGGGAAAGGGGTCGGAGGGGCCAGAAACAAGGCAGGAAAGAGAGGGGTAATGAGAGAGGGTACCATGTGCAGGAGGTATATGGGGTGGCAGTCTGGGCACAGGTGATCAGACAGCATGTACCTGACAGATGGCATCTAACACCTGCAGACAGCAGGGTCCAGGACTAGGGACAGCAGAGCAAAGGCCCTGGGACAGGTGAAACAGAAAGAAAGCAGCACTTCTGAGTCCAAGTGAGGGAAAAGAGCCATGGGCAAGGGGCCTTGTACTTGATGCCAGCATTGCCACTCTGTCCTGAGGGACAATCTGAGCCCAGAGGTGTCCATGCCATTATAATGCCAGTACTCTTTAGAATAGAATGGTGTGTGGGACATTTAAGCATCTAAAGGCGTGATGTGTGTGTGTGTGTGTGTGTTTTGGACATGCAAGGGTGGTGGTGTGTGTTTATACATATGAGTATGTGGCATGCCTGTATATGTGAGGTTAATGCTTAGAGATAATACATATTTGTATATGTAAGCATGTGTCTGGTATGTTTGCATGTCTGAGGGTGTTGGGTGTTTGTAGGAGTTTTTAAACTCTACTTTGTTTGGGGTTCCTTAACCCTTCCAGCCCTCCAGCTCTAGGTAGGAGAGAAAAGTTTGAAGGGAAAGGGGACATAGACCTCTTTAGACTTAGTTCCAGCTGGTTAGGGTCATCGGGTTCTTTGGGAAGAGGCCAGTCTCAGTCGTCAGGATATCCAGCAGTCCAGCAACAGCAACCGCAGCAGGACAAACAAGCAGCCTTCTTCCTCCTCCATTCGTCTCCTCAAAGCCCCTTCTGCTCTCTGGGCCCTAGTATTCACACCCTCTCGACGTCCTCAGAGTTAAACTACCTCCAGCTGGCAAAGACCGTGCCCCTCTCTGAGGCATACTAGGTAAATCAGCTGTGAAAAAACTAAGGCAGTCCTATATCCTACACTTGGGACTAAAAACAAAAACATATTTACATAACACAGCTGAGTATTTACAGAAACCAAAACTTCCATTGCAGGTGTTTCTGTATGAGTGTTGTATGGTATGTTTGCATGTGTGGAAGGTTAGAGGATTGTCCATAGGACTTATGTGTGTGAGAATCAGCTCAGGATGAGCTTGTGGTGTGCTGGGGGACTGATGTTCCAAGCAAACTCTTTCCCCTATGTCCCCCAATCTCACATTCTTCTCAAGAGTAGAAGTCCAAAGCTGGAGTCAGATGCCTTGTTCATTTAAACCAAGCAGAAATGAGTCCCTGTTTGAGAGCAGTTGTCAGGCCAGGGACAGTGCCATGAGGAATGTGTTTCTTGTGTCTTTGTCCTGTACTTCAAGGGTCCCGCAGGTGGTGATAAGTTCTTGTGTCCATCTGTGTGACAAAATCTTGAAGGTGAAGAGCTGGGGCCCAGATAGGCTAGGTCAGCTATCCAAGAGTGGCCTAAGTCTGGGGCCAGCAGAGCCATCTCATCTAGGGATGGGAGCTTCGGGGTCTTCTTTCAGGTGACACACCTGCCCACCTGCCCACCTGCCCACTCACCCAGGACTCTGTTGTGTTGAGACCATAGGCTCTCTGCTAGCCCTCCAGTGGCCTCCTGGCTTTGGAATGCCTCTCTACCCACAGCCCTGAGGTTCCTTCTCTTTCTTGGAGAAAGAATCTGGCATTTTTCTGGGGAAGAGAGGGTACCAGATGAGGCTTCACAGAAGGCCCCAGGGTTCCCAGTGTATGGTTTACTTTTTATACTGCTATGACAAAATGCCTTATAAAAGAGAAACTTAAGGGAAGATTTTACTCTTGGGGAATGTTTAAAGAGGAGTACAGTCCATTTTGACAGGAAGGCATGATGGCAGAAGCACGAGGCAGCTGGTCATGGTGCATCCCAAGTTAGGAATCGGAGAGAGATGAATGCTGGTGCTCACCTCTTCTTTTTATTTGGTCTGTGAACCCGGCCCATGGGGAGGCACCACCCACATTTGGGGTTGATCTTCCTTCCTCACTTAAACCACTCCGGAATGTCTTGAAGTGTGTCTCCTAGGTGGTCCAAATCTAGCCAAGTCATCAACAAAGATGAAACATTATGCTCAGTACCTGAGATCATAGTTTATCTCAGCAGGGGCCAATGCCCCCAGAGCAGGACCTGGGGTCTTCCACCAGGCACCCAAGGGAGACCAGGACCCACTGTCTCAATCTATAATGTATAAGGTCTGCCTAGAGATGGGGACCAGTTACAGCCCTTGTCCCCACTTTCCCAAAAAGCCCCTACCTGCCTGGCAGTCACTCTGCCATAAATTGTCCGAGATCACAGGCAACTCAGCATCCTGGAAGGCTCTGTTTCCTGTCTATGAAATAGGGTAGAAGACTTTTAACACGAAGGCAAGCAGGGCTCCAGAGTGGCCCTTCTCTGGCATGAAGAGCGACTCTGCCATCATTGCTGCACAGAAAGTTCAGCTAAGGACCATTCTTTTATGCCTGAGCCTTGTGGACCCTTCTGAGCATCATAGAACACTGGATATTAGATATAGCCAGCAGGAGGATGAGTCCAGCCCTGGCTTCAGTGGTATCCTTGTCTCTATCCCTTCCCTCAGCCAGTGGGACCTCCCAGATCCTGTTACTATCAAAGTCATCCCAAGGGTACTAAAGTAGCAGTTGCTAGGAACTTGGATCCAGAGAATGACACCCTCAAGTGGAAAAGGTACCTTTATGAGCCACCTAATGTCTGTATTAAACCCACAGGAGATTTGCCACAACATGAGCCCCCTTGGTCTTGGCACTCTTTTCCTGAGTTTTACTCTTTGGCCCTCTTAACCACCGTGACATTTAGACATCATCTCAATGCCCCAGATTCTTCAAGACATGGGTAGGCCACAAGGCAGTGTGGTGACAAATACCTAAAATTGCATATTCCCTGGCCAACCCTAGAGCTGCTGTTAGGGTCACAGAGAAGGCCTGACTTTTGTGTCACCCCATGTCAAAGACTCTCAGACAAGGTTCAGGAGATCAGCATGTAAAGGTTATCACCATCTGCCCAGCACCATGAACTAGAGAAGTGGAGTAGCCACTTTCAACCATCACCTTCAGCCATCCAAGAACAGGAAGGCTGTGGTCCACATCCATCTCTTGGCATACCGTAACATAGCCTTTACAGGCCAGAATGACCATGTAAGCACCCTCAGGACAGGCCAAGAAGATAGGCACATTATCCCCTAGACTCCTCAAGGCTGAGCCCCCCATCCCTAGCCTCCAGTCTTCACCCAATGGAACCTTAAGCAGAAAGTAGACAGACAACAGGGTCCCTGGTCCAGTTGTACCAACAGTCATGAGGAGTGGCCAGCTGCTCATCAGTGTGGCCTCCTGTAAAACCAGAGGCTGGGAAAAACAACTCTGCCAGCCCACCTGTGTTCCCCCAGGGGGCACACCCAGCAGACCAGCCTTGGTCAGAATACTGTCCCATAACTATGCTCAGTCAAGAAACAGAGTTCTCAAGTGAGTGAGGGTTTCCTGAGAGGCCAAGGCAATGTGGGCAGAAGCAGAACATCCTAGGCAGGGCTTCCTTGGCTGAGGGTGAGACAGGAACTGGAAGCCTTAAAGATGGGCAAGGGGGGGGAAGATATGATGATGATGATGATGATGATGATGATGATTGTAGTATAAATAAAATGAGGCTTCCTCTGTACTCCAGTGTCCTACAGATCCCAGAGAACACATCTATGTCTCGAGGGTTTGGGGGGGTATTCACATAAAGTCGAGGTGCACTACCTTGCTCTTACAAGCTCTGGCAAGCTGTGGGGACATGGGACTTAAAGAGATGCCCGCCAGGCCTCAGGGACACAGTAAGATTAGGCCTGTGCCCCTCTACCAACCCCCTTCCTGCTGCCTGCCCCAGCCTGCCCGCCCAAGCCTGCCCCCTGAATGCCCGGAGCTACAGCTTGCCTGGACTTGCCTACAAGCTCCTGGGGCCCCCTTTCCTCTCAGAATACCCGGCTCCTCTCCCAGCCCAGCCTCTCTTCTTCCCACTCATCTCCCATTCAGTCCCAGAAGCTCCCACCTGCTACCCCTGAGAATCTCAGGGTCAGCTCTTATACACATGGGCTATTCAGAGCTGTACTGCAGCCGCTGCCTGTAGTACCTTGGATCACCTACCCCCATCTGCCCCACTCAGCCCTATTCACAGCCTCAAGGGAAGGACAGGGTTTTGAGGGGTCAAGACCAAAGGGAATAATGAACTACTCAAGACAGGGGCGAGTGTGCTCTGAATGGAGACAGAACCTGAATCCATTCTGCATTAATAGAAGCACTACAGATGTCATTCATTCTCTGTGGTGGCTGCTGGCTGATAAGTAGATACAAGGAACAAAAAAAAAATGTTTACAGGGACCAGAGTAACCACAATGCAGCAGAGACAAGTGCCCGCTTTCAGTCAGCATGCAAACACCCTGAGCCTATTGACAGGCACAGATCTCCAAGAACCTCACATTCTGGGTCTCCTACAACATTTCACTGAAGGGAAACTGGGCAAATCATTGTACACCTGTGACCTTGTCACCTGTAGACCCCGCTGTATGCTGGGAATGGGGCTTTATTTTAACTTTCTCCCTAAACAGTCAATGTTGTTAGGACCACACGGGTTGGTGCTATTGCTTCTCCCATGTCAGATGTGTTATGACATGTGGCACCAGGTGGCCCTGGAGACAAATCCCCACTGTGTGACTGTGGCTAGAGTTTCAGTCTCCTCAGGCATGAGAAGGCACCCAGAGTGCCATCCGTTCCCTACTGGTGATGGTAGATGACCGGTGCAAGGTGAACAATTCCCACAGACTTTGGGCTCCGAGGGTCACAGACGGCTGCTGGTCCTTTGGCGCTGACTGGAGCAGCCCCCCTCATTATTATTCTTCCCAACTGCTTTCATCTTTCTAGGCAGCTCTGTTGTCTCAGGAGCTGGCCATGGGGCCACGGGTAGTTATGTGGATGCGGCCATGACAAGTACGTGGCTCTGCTCTAGTCTTTGGCTTCCCACCTCATCTCACCCAGTACCATTTCCAGAACTGTCCCCAGTTTGGCTAAGGGCAGCAGTCATGCTGGTACCAGTCAGGCATGTTTGCCCAGCCAGCCTGAGTTGAGATCAGTCCCTGCTTTGACAAGCTATTAACAGCAGATGGACATGCCCACTGGTCTCAGAGGGTCAGGCTGAGCCTGATTGATAGCTTGGACTGACAGCTGGAAGCAGAGCTTTGTCTCTAAAAGAGAATGAGTTCACAGATGCTAGGGGCTGTCACAGAGTCCCCTGAAGCTCCAGCCTGGCTGGCAGAGCAGAGAGGCCCTCTCTGTTGGCCAGGCTGCATCAGACAGCAAGCCATGATGAAGAAAGGCTATCTTTAGTCTATAAAGTCTCGAAATCTTTGAGAAGGCCCAAGACTGAAGAAGTAAGTCTCATCCCATCCACCTGCTGGAAAAAAAAAAAAAAAGGCCAGAAAAACACAGTCCATGGACCTGATCCAGCCTAACACCCGTCTTTGTAAGTGAAGTTTTATTAGAACAGTTACACCCACTCAAAGATATGCTAGCTCTAACAGTTGGCATGTTTCAATGATAGGTTTGACAGTCTGCAACTTACAGCATGACTGAGGGTATGAGCATGATGCATGTCAGTAAGAGCTGTACTCTGTGTGTGTGTGTGTCTGTGTGTATGTGTCCGTGTATTATGCATTTGTGTATATATGTGTATGAATCTGTGTGTATGAATCTGTGCATATGTGTGCATTATGTATGTGCTTATGTGTGTATGTGCATGCATACATATGTATGTGTGTATATTTGTGTATTGTATGTATAAGTGTTCACATGTGTGTATACACATGAATGCACAAGGCCATTATACTTTAGATTTTGGAGTTGGATTCTCATCCTGAACTATGGTTATTCAATTCTATCTTTAGGTGCCATGCAGCTTCAGGAACAGTTTTCTTTCATTTCTCTACCTTCCAGGGTGAGCCTCAGACCCTCTGCAATATGCTGCAGCTAAGCTATGGTGTCGTGGGTCTGTGCCTTTCCAGCATACGATGGGCTTTTCAGACGGGACCCTGCCATCCGAGTAAGAGCACTGGGCTTGCACAGCGATCACGTGGCTCACAACAGATCTTCACATTTTTTTTTTTTTAATTTTTTTTTTCTCTGTTCTACAAAGAAGCAAAAGCCACTGTGACAATGACACTGAGGCAGCAGGGGACAGTGAGCCCATGCTGCCTCCAAGATTATACTGATGAAATGTGTCCAAGGTACAGATCATGCTTCCCTGACCCTGCGACCCCTTTCCAGGACTCTGTCCCCAGTCAGAGTTGCTCAAAGAGTTATACGCAAGCAAGTCAGTGATAGCCTTGTTTATCACAGAGAGGGATCAAAAAGAGACTGCAAGTCTTCATTACCCAATGGTTGGCTGTGTTACACCTAGCATGCCTTCAAGGTATCCTTCAGGGATCATGGGAAATGTTCAGGTACATAATTTCAGCAGGGAAGGCAAGTCCCACACATTAAGAGTGTGTGAACATACTGTAACACCATGTAAATGGTGCCCAACCTCATGGGCCGTTATTTCTGTTGTACAAAATTTCCGTCATGAGTGTCCTACTTTATAAACATCAAATATGGACTAAGAAAGAAAGGAGCAAAGAAGGGCGGTGTTGGGGGCCCCTGCTGAAACCCACTCAACTTTTCCATAGTTGCATTTGAATTTATTGCTGATCTCTGAATTGTCAAGGGCCACCCCAGGCTTCTGTGAAAAGTGGAACCTCCCTGCCAACAGTGTGGGGAAGGGTGGGTGACTCAGCAGGAGACCCATGCTAGACAGGTGGCCTGGGACCCACTTGTCTGTCCCCCACTTGTTGCACCAAGTGTCCCAAAACAAGATGAACTAGCCATTCTGCCCATTGGCCATCAGTGTCACCACCATCCAGGGAGATGGCCCCTGGCTCACTCTGAGCTCACCGTGCTGACACACTCATCCCTCCATTCATGTTCCCCCCAACCCCTTTGTGGTGTCCTCCTGTTTCCTCATCAGAGTCCCTGGTGTTCCGGGGTTCCACCCTTGATTGTGCAAAGGCTCAGATCACCTGTTAGGGTTCTCTTCATCAGTATCTGTCTGCAGCAGAGCCTGCAGCTGATGCCCCCATTATCTTGCACCTTAGAGTTGATATACTCCCAACATCAGGGTGAAGTCCCTGCCCGAGTGTTGGCCATGACCCTCAGGCCTCCAGTCTCTGACCAGCCTGTCACTGGTAGATGTGCAAGAGGGAGAGAGGGCTTACGGTGGCAAAGCAAGGGAGGTGGCAGAGCCAAGCAGGGTCCCAAGATGAATACAGCTCTCTCAGCAGCAACCCCCCGCCCCAGCTCCCACCCAGCTCCACAGCCCTGCCGTCAGCACACAGGGCCAATGCTGAGACTCTCAGCTCCTCCCCAAGGCGCCAGAGTTTCCTTGTCACAAAATGAAGTAAATGGGACAATTAAGGGGGGCCACTTCTAAATTGCTGCTTTAACCCATTTGGAAGTCTGCTAATTATTCTCTTGAGGAAAGAAATGCAGGTTCATTATTTTAATGAGCTTTGGGCAAAATATTTCATCGAGTTTGACAAGCCGCTGCGACTCCTTTAGAAAGGGGCTTGTCTCTGAAAGGCCTCTCACCCTACTTAGAGCTAATTGGCCTGGGGTCTTCCGCCCCGGTGCTGTGTGTATGCTATTTTAATTCATTTATGAAAAGCCCCTGCTTTGATGTCCAGGACCAGATAAGGACGGGAGAGGACGGCCAGCTAACGAATAGGCCTGTGCACCCGGCCAGCCGTGCGGGGCCTCCTCGGCCGCCCTGCTCTGGGCCCAGGGCCAAGGCGATGTCATGAAATAACTGTACAAACAGTCCTGCCTAAAAAATATGCTTTTGTTTCACTAATAAATCTCTCCTTGGAACATTCCCCGCAGGCCCAGGGCTCTCCTCAGCCCAGCAGCCGGCCTTCCCGCTCAGTGCATGTCCCCAGATCCACCCCAGGGACACACGCATACATGAGCATACACACAGGCCCAGTGGCAGACATGACACAGGCCAGGGAGTGCCCTGCCCTTCCCTCCCTCACCCACTGCTGAGCCTCCTACTCTGAGCCGTGCCCCAGCCCCCTTCCACCTCCAGCTGCCCCTCCTCCCCCTCACTTCCTCCCACTCTCTCCAGAACCCTCTCTCTCCTCTCTCCATCTATCATACTCTCTCCACAGCCCACCACTGCTGCCCACCCCATTCCTGGGCCCCTGAGACCCTCTTTAGGAACGCACAGCCTGGAGCCAGCAAACCATGCTCCCTCCAATCTCTGAAGCTCTCTGCCTATCCTTGCTTACTCTTCATCTGTGTGACTTTCTTTGGTCTCGAGGCCTAAGGGATGCATGATGGCACTTCTGCCTGGAGCACAGAGGGACCTGGGTGCTGACTCTAGGGTGACAAACTAGCCAGCTTGCCTCAGTCACCATTCTGGCTGAGACGTCAGACTTGGTCCATTCTCCACACAGTGAGTTCTGCTGGCCCTCGAGAATCAGTGTGGCCAACTCAAGCTTAGGCACTTCTGGGGCCTGGCATCTCTCCAAGCTTCCCCACCCCCTCCTGGCTCCCTGCCCTTGTCCCAGGGGCATCCCTTCACCAGGGCCCTCTTACTAGGCACCACCCACTAGGATTCCCTAAACTCCCTGCCCCCTTATCCTCCCTCATCCCATCTCTCACCTGGCCCTGAGCTAGTTCCCCATCTTGAGGCCCCATCTGTCCTCATCCCATGCCCCTGCCTCACTGCAGCCCCTGGCAGTGGTTGGAGCATGGTTATAGAAGGGAGGGCCAAGTTTGCAGCCCCCGTGAGCCCCTTGGCATCTCAATTCCCTCATCTAGAAGACGATAAGAACACTTCCTCCAGGCTCATGGGCTACATTACCTGGAACCCTCCCTGCTGAGCACCTGGCCCAGTGCCCGGCACGTGGCAAGTGGAAGCACCTGCTTCCGCCTCCTCTTATGGGCACCACTTCGGGCACTGTCAGGGATCCGTTCTTCCCGCTCACAGCCAGGCACCACACTGAGGCTAGAGGCTATCTACTTGGGCGTCAAGGGAGAATCCCAGGCTGCCCACGGTCCACTCGCTCCTTCCCACAGTCCCTACTGGAGCCCCTGCTATGTCCCAGGCAGCAGACAGTGCTGGAGGTGCCACAAGGACAGGACAGAGCTCCTGGCATTACGGAGTGGCCCCTGGTCAAAAATACACCACGTAATTACAGACTGGGAAAATTACCATGTGTAGAGACAGAGCGGGGCACTGTGCCGGGAGGAGCCAGGGTGGTCGGGGAAGACCTCCGAGGGAGGGGCATCCAAAAATAGTGTGCTGAGATGCTATTAATAGGCCTCAGTGAAAAGCCAAACAGAGAAGAAAGCAAAAGAGGACCTAGACTTCCACAGGTAATTGTTATTCATGTCAAAAGTGGAAGGGGATGGATGATTGACACCTACACATACATACATACATACATACATACATACATACATATGTACATACGTACATACTTACATACATAGATGATAGATAAATGGATACTTAGATATGATCATGAAGATAGAGTATTGATAGTTGATAGATGATATACAAAGAGAATTTGTTCTCTTTAAAAATTCTAGCAGTACAAGGTTTTTTTTTAAAAAAAAAAAAAAGTGAAAATTGTTATTCTCCTCTCCCTTTCCTAAAGATAGTCCTTGTTTCTCCAAAAAGACCCATCTTCAACATGAAATAAACAGCACTCTAGATGATTCTTCTCATAGGGTGCAGAAAAGAATGCATGGACAGATGGGTGAGTGGATGGACATGCGTGTGTAGGGAGCTGGAGGACTGTACACATTCATGGGTGGATACATGGGAGGTATGTGAAAAGGTGGGTGAATGGGGCAGATGGATGTATGAGCGGGTGGTTGACTGAGGAGACAGGCTGAAGGGTGGATGGGTGGATGGGTGGATGGGTGGATGGATGGATAGATGGATGGATGGGGGCATGGATGAGTGGAAGGATGAGGAGATGAATGGCTATATGGATGATGGGTGAGAGATGGATAGATAGATGGAAGGAGGAATGGACAAATGGGTGAGTGGAAGGATGGCTTGATGAATGAATACTTGTGTGCATGAATACAAAGGTGGATGAAGGAATGTACAGAAGGGCACGGCAGGTGGACAGATTAACATGTGGATATATAAGTCTGTGGATAAAGGGACACACCCCAGCAAGAACTGTCATGTTTGGCTTTATAACTTTCGAATCAATTGTTTTTAACAAAGGAAATGAGAAGTGAAGTGAACTGGCTGAGTTCAGGTAAATGTATCTCCCCGACAGGAAAATGTCACTCCCAGGTTATGAGGGAAAATACTATAAAATGTGGGAAGTGGGACTCACCGTGGGGTTGCAGTCTTAGCTTGCCATGGTGGCCATCTCTACTGTAGCTGAAGGCTATTGTCCCGCCCTCTGTGTATGTTCTTCCTGCTATGGCTATTATGGTGATGCTGATGGAGGCTGTGACATTTGCAATCAGCTCCGAGGCCCTACTGCTCATCTCTGTTCTATGCAAAGCTGGAGACAGGCTCAAGCTTACCACATTCCACTGGACAAATGCATTCCCTTCAGTCTTGGCATTTGGGGGGCTGTTTGTTTCTTTGGGGGGATTGTGGGGTCTAGTGTGTTTATGTATGTTTCCATCTATTTGTACACACATGTACATGTATGTACATGTTCGTAGGATGGTTCATGTGTGTTTGTGGGTATGCATACACATGTGCATGTGTTTAGAGAGGCCAGATGATAACTTGGGTATCATTCCTCGGGAGCTTAGTTTTTGAGACAGGCCTGGAATGCACCAAAAAGGCTAGGCCAGCTAGCCAGAAAACCTTAGGGGTCCACCTTTCTCCTCCTACCCAGTGCTGGCATCACAGGTGCATGCCAATCTCTCTCTGTTTTGTTCACGTAGGTTCAGGGTCCCATGTTTGACAGCAAGCACTTCACATACAGCTGTCTCCCCAGCCTTCATTTTGGTTTTGATTTATCTTCTGTTGAGACAGAGTTCTTCCTCAATACCTTTTCTCAGAAGACCCCTCAGTTCTTGCCTACTTCCCACTGCTCCCCATTCTATTCATTCTTTGGGCTTATTATTCCCATTGCCTGGGTGTCCGGACTGATGCCTACTTTCTCAAACACCCTTTGTCCACATTGCCCCAGACCTCTCCCTCCTCTTGCTTTAATTAGCATTTATTTTCTCCAGAGAGATCCTGATCAACAACTCCTAGTTTGGGTGTAGAGCTGCCTGGATCTCATACCTCCTACCTGTCTCCTTTCTCTTAGGAGACTTCAAGTACCTTTCTAATAAATATGTGGAAAATCAGTGTTCTGTATTCTGGGTCCTGAAAACATGTTCATTATACTGCCATGCCTTGTTGATAGCTTAGCTGGGTATAGTATTTCAAGCAGGAAAGACTTTTCCTTTAGAACTTTGAAGACCTGGTCCCATGGTCTTGTAGCATCCAGTCTTGGCAGCTTATTCATGTGCCTTCTTACCTGCCTCTCCTTTCTCTCTCTCTCTCTTTTTCCTGAAAGTTTTTAGTAGCTACATTCTTGTGTTAAGGGTCTACATTTCCTGGCCAAATTACTCTGTGGGTAACTTTAATCACTGGTTGCTCTTAAAATATGTTTTGAGTCCTTGAGTTCTGGAAAAATTCCTTTTATTATTTATGATCATTTTCTTTACACAATTATTTCTGATGTGTCTTTCTAGAAAGCCTTTTGATAGGGTTAAAGACATTTCTAATGAGGCTTTCATACCCTTCAACATTTCCTTTCTATTTTCTGGGATTCTGTTTATACAGTGCTGCAAGCACTTTATCTACAGCTGTCTTTCTACTCTTCACTTTGGTCTTGACTTGTCTCTATTTTTGACAGCCCAATTTTTGACAAACAACAGCATGCCCTGCCTTCTAATAGTCCATGGCCTACAGGGCCCAGGAGCTTCTATGTCTTTCTAGGGATTCCCAGCATGGCTTATATATCAACAGACCTCCTCTCTCCAGATATTCCTAGACCAGACTCGCTGGCTGAGCTCAGCTGTGCTGTGTTCCTGACAAGTGCTAGACTTTCATCAGGGGAAGTTTTCTGAGTCTCAGTTTTCTTATCTGAAAAATAGATGTGGGATAGTGCCTGAGTCCCAGCACATCAGCTTTTCTGAAGACAAGTTGAGTAATGATGAGCTGCATCTCATAGGTGCAGGCTTAGGAGCCCTAGATACTACCACTGTAGCCACTTGGATGACCTTGAAACCCAGGCTGCTCAGAGCCCAGTAGTGGCATAGGCTATCCCTAGGAAATGACCTGACACAGCAGTCCCAGGATCTGCACTCAACACCATCTGAGTACCACCTTTACATTGTCCTTGCATCACCTTCACTGCATTGACTGGCCATTAGCTGGCCCATCATGGTCCCTCTCAGCTACTGCCTCCTTCAGAAAGCATCCAGATACCCTGCCCCTTGCACCAGACCTCAGCCTCTAGAAATATGGTCTTTACGTTCTCACACACACATATTCTGTTTCCAAGGATAGAAATCCTGCCTCTAAAACTTGTCTGAATGGTAATGTCATGTGTTGACTCACACAATTGAAAGCCACAAAGACTATAGCTTTAGGTATAGTCTTGTAGCAAACATCATAGCTTTCATGATTTATCTCTGGCCTCAGTGTCTCTCTGTGGTGACCAATGGCTGTCAGTCCCAGATTCACAACCTTAAAGGTCACAACTACAACTTCCCTACATATCCAGAAAATTAACACCAGCTGACATTTCCTGGCTAGCTTGAGCCACAAGCCCAGTACCTATTGTGATTGGCAGAAACAGCTGTACTCCATACCTGCCTCAGAGTCCTGCACCCAGCCTGAAGTTTGGGGAATCTAAGGAAGGGGTCACACTGAAGAAGTGCCAATGGCCATGGCAGGTGCTACAGGGGATGCTGACCCTCCTGTCTCCTTCCCACACAGAAACAGTAGTTCCAAGCAGGCACAGATCCACTGCTGTAATAATACAACCCCAAACATGGCAGCCCACGAGGAGGAATTATCTCCCACAGTAGGCATATAGAGTCCAAAATGCAGCCTTCTCTCTTCCTTCCTCCCAATGGCAGGGCTCTGTTTCCAGTCCCACCCCTTATAGTGTGCCCACCTAGGTCGTAGGTGTGGGAGACATGATTGAACCACCGCTTGCCCTGCTCAGTCATCCTGTTCTTCCCACCGTGGTCTCTGCCAGGGCCAGAAGGGCATTTCCGGCAGTCAGGAACGGCATGTACAGAGAGACAGAGTTCTTCCCCATCCCAAGGGGCACCCCGGCTTCCACTCTCCCCCCACATTCCTGTCTCCATGCAGCAGCCAGAGGGATGTCTAAAACATAAACCAGACCCACGGCACTCCCGCTCATGGCCTGTCGGCCTCCCTCCTCCCTGGAAGGCAATTCCAGTGCAGCCCCACCCCTGGCCAGACAGTCTCCCCAGCAGCACCTTCCTGAAGTTCCTCTCACCCCTGGGCCCCTGCAAGAACAACCCTGACGTCAAGCTGCAACAGCCTCATGGCCACATGAGAGGCACCCCAGCCCCTTTCTGGCATGCTGTGCCTTCACTGCCTTGGGTTTCTGAATCCAGCACCAGTCCAGTTTTGCCATCTAACCCACCATGCCTATGCTTGACTTGGGGGCTCTGCTTCCCCACTGGAACAGAAGCCATTCCTGTTATAGTTCTGTGCCTGCACAAAAGCTAGCATAAAAAACAAGCCAAGGAACTCTCACCTTCCCCTGTTGTAGCAGTCACCTGCCTAGAGATGAGAACCAGCTCTGAGAATGGGCAGTAAGCCACAACACCTACGTCTGAGTCGCAGCCTCTGGCTGCGAAGTTGGGAAGAGTATGCACAAAGAAGAGGGCTGTACTATGCCCAAAAGACAAAGGGGTATCCGTGGCCACCTTGACTCATGGCAGCCTATGTCATATGTCTGTACACATCTCCATTCAGGAAACACTGGATCCCATGTTTGTGATGCCTCCTTTCCCAACAAACCCAATTTCCTATTTAACTAGCTCTCCTGGAAATGACGCCATCTAATCACCCTGACTTAAGCCACTTCCCTATGCCTAGTTACCTAGCCCCAAAGATATCCTATCCCTGTCTTCCTAGTTGTATTTTATCTGAGCCCATCACCACATGAGTGTGTACCCTTTTGATAGGGACAGGGGCTCAAGAGACAAGAGAGGGAACAGAGAGAGGACTAGCACTTTGGTTGGTCTTGTTTTATTTTTAGTTGGTGGTAGGTTGGCACTCCAAAAACTAGTGACTGTGTCATCCACAGCGTTTGATCTTATTGTTGCTGCTGCCAGATACACAAGAGGCAGCTGCAGCACAAAGAATGGAGGCAGGCTGACACAACCTTGTGGGGAGAATATGAATGGACTGGATGAGCGGACTGACAGATGAGCCCACAAGTGAGAGGAAAGAGGAAGAGACAGCTGAATAAAGGGATACAGGGTAGGCGAATGGATGGCTTGATGGATGATAGATAGATAGATAGATAGATAGATAGATAGATAGATAGATAGATAATTGAGTAAATGGATGATGGCTGAACAAGTGAGTGACAGATGAATGGAAGTGGAAAGATGAATGGATGAATGATGGCTAGATAGATAGGTGACAAATGGATAGATGGATGCATGGATGCATGGAAGGCAATGGATGGTAATGGGCCAATAGACAAATGGGTAGGTATATAGATGGATAGATGATAAGTCAACTTTATGTTTCTATAAGAATTCCTGAGGGGAGGGGGAAAGTAACTCAAAAGTAAGAAAGAATTGTTGTTTTGGAGGTTTCAGTGTACAATGACTCGGTGCTGTGGTTTGTGGGCTGCTATAAGGCAGAACATCATTGTTGTAGGAGCCTCTGGTGGGGACAGAGTTGTTCCCCTGTAGCAGCCAGAGAGCAGAAAAAAAAGACAAGGAGGGGCTCGAGACAAGATATCACCTCCAAGGACCCACTCTCCTCAGCTGAGTCCCACCTCCTCAGTGCTCAGGACCTTCCCTCAGTCTACTCAGATTTAGGATACGTCATGGATTTATCTATCTGTGAGGGCATTACTTTACCCCCAAGCCCCACATCTTCAACACATGAACCTTTGGAGGACATTTCAGACCCAAATCTTACTAAGATTAGTGAAGGACCAAAGTAGGCTACGAACAGGTCATACCTTAAACATGGATGGCCAGCTATCTCCAGGACCCTGGTCTCAAGGCTACTTGGGAGGTGGGAATCCAGCTAGCATGCTCTTTAGAGGCCTGTACCTGGAACAACTAGACCTCTAGGAGGGGCTGCCTGTGGGTTTGGGTAAGGCAGCCTGAGGTCCTGAGGCAGCTCTGAATTCAGTGGCCCTTCTGCAGGAGCCTTGCTTTCTGTAGACCAGTTCTACCTCAGGCTCCCACCCTCATTCCCCTTCTAGAGCCTCTCGTGGTATGAACATGGTTGCCAACACCCAAATGATGGATTCCTGGGACACCTATGTTAGGGTCACAGGAAGCACCATGGTGATCCAGTCACCAGCTGGCAAACAGAAAGCCCAAAGACCCGTGTACTGACCATACCTAAGACCATACTGGTTGGAGCTGTGCTGCCCCTCCCTTCACACATCCCAAGTCCCTGGCTTTAAGCCCCTATCCCGCCACAGGCAAGCTGTATAAGGGTCCCCAGGCTAAGTCCAACAGCTGCCTGTGCCTCTGAGTCACCACACCTGCTGGGGTGCAGGCAACCTGGGGAGCAGGCCAACTGGATACATTCCTTGGTAGGCAGATCCTGGGCATTGGGGAGCCCTAACATATACACAGCCCTGGGCAACGGGGCTTTGAGATTGACACGAACAGCTGGTGCTAGAATTTGCAGGAAGTTGAGCTACTAATGAAAGGATAAGAACCAGGAATTGTGGCCCTTTGTTAGCCTGCATCGGGGTTATAAGGTTCAAAACCACAACATATAGAAAGCTCCCAGGAGGAAGCTCTTTCTTGTGCCAAAGATTCATAGTGGGAATCAAGGGATGGGAAGTCTGACAACTCAAGTGGGAAGGGAGATCCCAAAGGCAGAGGTTAAAAAGTAGAGGACTACTAAGTGCTGGAGACAGTGTATTAGAGACAGGACCTCTTTTCTGTGTCTGGAGAGTGTCTTCGTGGTTTTTTTGACAAAACAAAGGCTGTATTTACAGACTGGCCAAAACATCCAGCCTTCTGTGTATCTACCCCTGAGTGGGGACCAGCTCTGTGGATCCTCATAATGGCTGACCACAGACTGCCTGTCATGGTGAGGGGACAGGAGGCCCCATCATGGCAAAATTGCTGACCATAGAAAATAGGTTCACTGTGGAGTCAAGTCCTTGACTCGAGGAGTGGCTATGATGGGTAAAAAAGCAAGAAAAGCGGTCTGTTGTCAATTTCTGGAATAGTCCAGCATGCTCCCTTCTCATTCCTGTCACCCTGCCTTGACTCTTCCTGAGGTCCAGCTCTCTGCTGACACCCTCTTCTAGCTTGTGACCCTAGAAGGTTCTTGCTCATAAGACTTCCCTTTTAGGGCTCCTGCATCACTGTATGACACATGTGGTTGTGGTACTTGGTTACTTCCTATCCCCACCACAACCCCAAAGGTCACCTGGGGAGGTCAGTGCTTTACTGAAGGCTATGTGCTGCCTGTCCCTCAACACCTCAGCTAGATAGTTCTTGTTTGTTTCCATGAATAAACAGATACATATCTGCCTACCACTGCTAGACCCTGGGAAGTGACAGTTTCCTGCTCCTGGAAGTCCCTTCTAATACCTTAGTTCTTATCCCTAGAAGACACTGAAGCCTCAGGATGACAGGCAGCCACAGACAACCAGGCCTGGTAGCACCAGCAAGACTCCAGAATCAGCCCCTTGCTCATGCTGGTCTGGCCTAATTCATAGCAGAGGTCCATAGCTCTAGTCCACATGGGCTCCTGCACACACCCTTCCAAGGGTTAAGGCAGGAGCTCTCTGCACTGCACATTTGCTTCTGAGCTGAATGGTCTCGGCAGTGGCCCGGGCGCCAGCATTTTTGTGGTCACAGTCAGATGTTTTTAACCACGTTGGATGGAACCCATGACGGGTCTTTCCGTGGTTTTAGCCAGATTCTGAACACTACCTTAAAGCCCCGTCACACCCCAGGATGAGGGCTGTGATAGTGCCCAATTCCTCCAGCTTTATACAGATGTGGTCCCCACATACCCAATAAGAAGCTGACCCCGGTGGTTGTGGGCAGGAAGGCTAGGCCAGGCCTCTCCGTCTATGTTGACATCATGAAAAAGCAGGTCCTAATCTTGGTGACTGGCACCTGGGATCCCGTCTTTGGAAGATTCTGACATAGAAGGCTCTGCAGATGGCTGAGGCCCATGGCATCAGCTTAAGTACTAACGGGACCATTCCCACTCCACTTGGAGCCAACCTGAGCAAAGGGAACTGTGGTTATAGACCCAACCAGGGCCGCTTCCCTTACTGGGTTCCTCCTGGAGTTCAGCCCTTCCTCCCTGACAGGGGCCAACTACTAGACTTAAGCACCCAATCCTGAGGATACAACTGGCATCCCATAGTGGGATGCTGGACTCAGAGTCTAACATGTTTTATTTTTTTTTTATGAATATATATTTTTGCACACTTGTTTCATACTTTTTGTTTTGGTTTTTTAAGATAGTGTCTCACTATGTAGCCCTGGCTGTCCTGGGATTCACTATGTAGACTATGTTGGCCTTGAACTCACAAAGTTCCACATGCCTCTGCCTCCCAAGTGCTGAGATTAAAGGCATGTGCTGCCACCACCCACTAACCTGTTTTAGAACCCTCTATACTGACTGACACGGCACAGTCAGTAAATGCTCACCACACAAGCGTACATGAAGGTCTGAGTTCAATCCCCAGGACCAAAGTTTAAAATTTAAAAACAAAACAAAACAGCCAGGAACAGAAGTGGCACAACCCTGCAATCTAGGCCTTGGGAGGCAAAAACAAGCAGCTCCTGAAGCTTGCTGGGAGAGCCTGCCTAGACTAATCAGCGAGTTCCAGGCTGGTGAGAGACCCAGTTTCAACAAAGGTGGGTGGCGCCTGAGGAGAGACACTCACGGTTGACCTTTGGTCTCTGCACACTGCGCACAAATCTATAGGCGCACACACTCCCCCCTAAAGCTCCCCCTCCCCACTGGGCACTCAGCACCTCTGTAGAAATTGGGTTCATTTGCATTTTAAAGACCTTGAAAAGGGACCCTTGAGAAACTAAGCAATGTCTAAACATCTTTCATCTCCCAGAACTTTCTTTCAGAATATGCACTGATATCTAAAACCCTCCCTCCCTGCAAGAAGAAATAAAACTGTCTAAAACACCTACCTACCCGTCTGCACCACACATTTGCACTGTTAAATCCCAGCATCTCTGGATTAATATGCACCAAAACAGCCTGCCTTCCTTGCCACTCTCAGGTCTGTCTGGTTCTCCCTTCAAGTAAGATAGTGAAGCATGTGGAAATTGGGAACAGTGTACTAGGGCCTAGAATCATCTGTGGACACATGTGTTCATTTCAGGGCCCTGGGGCTATACCAGCCAAAGCACATGCTCAGAGCCAGGCATACTTCATGGTCCTGTGGACACCCTCTGAGTCTGCCCAGTGCAGAGTGCCCAAAAGCCCTCAGAAATGACAAAGAAAGAGGCCTTTCAGACTAGAGCACAGAAGCGGGATACTTT
This sequence comes from Meriones unguiculatus, assembly GCF_030254825.1. Classification (NCBI taxonomy): domain Eukaryota; kingdom Metazoa; phylum Chordata; class Mammalia; order Rodentia; family Muridae; genus Meriones; species Meriones unguiculatus. Next base: position 20,337,159 of record NC_083349.1, read on the forward strand.
GACATATGTCACCATGTGCCTGGGCCACTTGGCTTGGCTACCCGAGCAAAGGGCTGAGAGAGTGCCCCCTTTGTCCGTTCTTCACAAATGCTGTGTATCCACTCCACACGTGTGCACACGGCTCAGAGGCTTTTCCCCTTGGAATGCAGTCCTTCCACCTCCAGTTGTCCCCTAAGCAGATCAACTGCTAAGCCCTGAACTCTCCCACCTGTCAGGTCCTTAGCAGCAGCTGCCCAGAGCTCCCGTACCCAGGCACCACTGGATGACCACCCCTCCAAGCTGGCCAGGCCTGCTGTCAGCTGCCAGGGAAGCCCTCCATCCTTCCCAACAGGTGCCCCCACAACTGCTGGAGGACGGCTTAGCTAGGCAGCTATTCCACTGCCCCAGGCCTGCAGGATGATGTCAGATGGGTAGGCCACTTACCACTTTGGAAGAAGGTAGCAGGAGGGACCCAATGTACCCCCACAGAAATTATTGACACTAGAAGACCCCCACATCAGTCATATACTCAGCTCAAGCTGAGTTGGGTCAGACCTTTCTGCCCCTTTCAAAGACCAACTGGACATTGGCCAGGAAAGTTCGGCCCTGCGGGGGGTGTGTGGTGGGGGGTTGGGGGGTGTCTTTCCCTGGCACTCATTCAGCCTTTGACCTCTGTCCACCCAACATTGCTCAAACACCCTCATGTCCCAGGCTCCCCAACAACAGACCTGAGCGGGATGGCTACTGCCATTTGAATTATTGAAGAGGACCGGCTAATCAAGGGCAGGGGGGGTGGAGAGGTTATCTCAAAGCGATAAGCAGCACCAGCCATGTGGCTGGCCACATGCTGGGCTATAGACAGGGAAGGACAGCAGAGTACGGGAGGAACAAGCCCCACTGTCTTATCCCTGAGGGGGCTGTAGTCTCCACGTGGGAAGAGAGGTCTTTATGAATCACACTGGAAACAGGAGCCTGGAGCTTTCCTGACCTAGAACCTTCCATGTATTCCTGAGAGGGACCCTACCTAGTCTTGACTATGCACATGACTTAGAGATAGGAATTCATTCTAAGGAATGTGTCCTTGGACAGTTCCATCACTGTGTGAACTTCTCAAGAGTGTGTTCCTACTCAATCCAAGACAGCTACGGTGACACTTTGTAATAGAAGCTAGTATCTAGACCACCACTACACATCAGAAACATCCCTTGGTGGTATATGACCATAGGCTGGCTGTTAAGGTCCATCTCTTCATGTCTTTGGGGACTTATATTCAGGCCTCATTTGGATCTAGAATTTTCTTGTGTTTCTGTACCCGGCTCTAGCTCTGGTTTTGAGTTAAATGTTTTCTGTGTCAACCTGGGCCCTGAAGCATAGTGTATGGATATAATCTGCTTTTTTTTAAATACCATAAAAATAACCATAAAATCTGGTCTAGATCTGAGTAGATGGTGGGCCCCATGATTTCTCCAGTGGCCTGTGTGATTTAAGATTTTTCTACTTCATAAACCGTGTTTATCCATTTTTATACTGAATATCATTTTAAGTTTTCAATTTTATTGGTACAAAATGTCTATCAGCACTAGGTTTGGTGGTGCATCCCCATGATCTCAGCACTGGGAAGCTGAGGCAGGAGGACCAGGAACTCAAGACCAGGCTGGACTGCCAAACAAGACCTTGCCTAAAAATCAAAGAGTGTTTCATAACCAGCAGCAAGCAAACAACTTCCCTCCGTGCTGTAGTTGTTAACTCTCTTTGAATCTCTAATTCGTTGTTATCTAACTTGCTTAAAGTTCATTTCGTTGACCACTCAAGCAACTAACATTTGCTCTCTTTGTTGATTCTATCTTCAGAATTTTTCTCCATTTTGCTAATATTCTCCTGCATCTTGATCAATTATGTCCATGTTTTCTGATTTGTTTTGTTTTGTTTTGTTTTTAATTTTATGCCTGTTCTCTTTTAGAATTCGGGGTAAAGCCTCAGAACACGAGCTCTCAACCTCTCTGGCTCTCTGAAGCTGCATTTAGTGGCTGCGAGCACTCCTCTAAATATCCCTTTGGCTGCAGCGCACATGCTCTGCTAGGTAACGCTGTCATCACGAGCCCATCCTCAAAACTGGTGTGTCTCCCGTTTCACTTCCCTTTCAAGCCCAGCATTGTTTAGGGGCTTACTCTTGGACCTCAGTGTGTCTGTTGGTGGCTGCTTTCCAATTTTATATCAATGTTCAGATTTTTTTTCTTTCTTTTTTTTTTTTTTTTTTTTTTTTTGAAGTTCATGGAATTTTCCTTGGAGGCCCAGGACTGCCTCTGTGACTGACCTTCTCGTGTACACAGGAGGCAGTGGCCTCTGTCAGGAGTTCAGCTTGTCATGAGTCACCGCCTGACTTCCTTTCTGCGTTTGTTTACTTGTTTGTCTTCCCCCTGTAGTGTTGGTTTCTCAGGTATGGGTGTGAAAGTTCTCAGGAGTGTGGTGGATTCCTTGATTTATTGGTTTCTTTGATTCTCTTCCCCTTCAAACCCCAGACACTGTGTCCTTTCCCTGCTCTGCTTCTGGAAGCTTCCCCCGACCCACCCCCATGAGGTCTGCACACTCAGTCTCCTACTCCCTTGAACTTCTCATCATTGCCTGAGGCTTCCTGGCTCCCTGTCCATCACGACTCACATGTTTACAGCCCTTCTGCACCTGGAGGCCTCTGAGGCCTCTTTCAGCCATCTTAGTGCAGGGAATCCTTAGGGTTGGGGTTCCTGTGTATGCCTGACCTTTGATCTCTCTAAGGGCATCAGAACAATTCTAAGACCCTTTCCTGATCACCCAGTCCATCAGAATTCTCCTCCAAGATGAGGCTCTTGGCTCTCTGGGTGGCACAAACATTGTGACTCTTCCTCACCTGGCTCAAGACTGAGCTCTTTCCTTTACCACCATGGCAGCTACAGGGCGGGCACTCTCTGCCAAAACTGCCTTTCCATTCCTCAGCTGTCAAAGGTACACAGGGAACAACGTGTGCAAAAACCCTGTGGAGGGCATGAGCACGGCCAATAAGAAGATGGAGAGACTGCTGGAGCCTACGTGGCCATAGCTATCATTACAGGGGTCCCTACAAGAGGGAGCAGTGGGTGCAAGCCATGAAAGAGATGGGTGAATCCAAAAAGGGAGAAATCACGGGCTGCTAGCTTAGAAAATAGAGGAAGAGCGAGGAGCCAAGGAGTCAGACCATTCTGGATGCTGAAAAGGCCAGAACAACACTTGCCCCAGAACTCTCAGGAAGCGACCAGCCCTGCAAATATCAAACTTCAGATGTCTTGGACGGGAAGATCAAGATATATGCCCCAGAGGCTGTAGTTAGTGACTTGTTAAGAAAACAGCCAGTGGAACAATGACAGGAGCCCAGGCCACAGCCGAGGACAAAAGAAATTCATGGGCACCAAGCAGCTAGCAATCACCACGCTAGGAATCATGTATTTACTTAACTGTACTAAGCGCTGTAAAGAGAGCTATGGGGTGTCATATGGGTTGTGAAACCATCCAGGAAGTGAGCCGAAGTGCCTAAGGAACCCCCATGAGCTGTATACCGAAGGGTGCAGGCAAATAGGCCAAGTACAAAGATGAAACAAGCCCTGCAGAAAGGATATGTAGCATATGGAGAAGCCCTGGCACAGGAAGGAAGGGGCCCAGCTTGATCAGAGAGGAAGTGGAAGGCTGGGTGGGATTAGGGAAGGCAGAACAGTAGGCAGGGCCTAACCTCAGCACAGGGATGCCAGAATACAGGGAAATACAGGCACTAGGGGTATGTGTATAAGATCCTTCTGAAACTTAAGGCCTTGCAATCATTAAACAAGACAATAAACAAATATATATATATATGTATGTATGTATATATATATATATATATATATATATATAGAGAGAGAGAGAGAGAGAGAGAGAGAGTCCAAAGGAGCTTGATTTCAAATACTCAGAACAAGGCTGAAGTAAATCTCCCAGAAATGGCACTAAAAATGAGAGATTAAGATAATTCGTTAGCCAAGAAGCATAGACACTCAATAAATATGCTTTTAAAAGAAAAAATTCAAAGGCAACTTTCACCCCCCAGAGAAAACAAAAAGTTATAATCACAGAAACCCCATGAACAAAGAAGGCTCAGGAGAATAGGGCTCTTGCCACACAAGCATAAGGGAGTCTGCTTCCCAGAACTCATTTTTAAAAATAAAAATGAAGTAGCCAGGCATTGTGGCGTATATACTTCTAACCCCAGCACTGGGGACTCAGAGTCAGAGGATCCTTTGGGCTCAATGACCACCCAGGCTATGCTAATCAATGAACTTCAGGTCCAGTGAGAAATCCTGTCTCAAAAAAAAAAAAAAAAAAAAAAAAAAAAAAGTGGATGGCACCTAAGAGATGACACCTGAGGTTGATCTCTGGACACACACATGGGGACACACACACACACACACACACACACACACACACACACAGATTTTCAAAGAGAGAAAGAGACTTATTTACTTACTTTGTAGCTGAAAGTTCTAGGGAAAGCATGGGAGGGGGGCTAGAAAGATACCTCAGTAGTTAAGGCGTTCTTGCAGAGGACCTAGGTTCTGTTCCAGCACCCATATGGAGGAACTCCAGTTCCCAAGGATCCAATGCCTCTTTGTAAAGCACCTGTATGCACATAGTACACATATCAGTCTCACGCACATATACAAAAAAATAAGAAAACAGAAGGAAGGACATCCCAAAAGCCCCCGCTAGGAAGAACATCCCTTGTGCCAAGCTATCCTTCCAGAGAGACTGGGACAAAGAGAATACCATAGAATCATCTCAGCTTTGGCAAGTGAGCTTCCAAGCCATGGACCTCCTCATAGAAGGTATTTACAGAATTCTAAAGAGAAAACTCTATGTCCAGCCAAAGTATCTGTGAAGGGCAAGGAGACACCTGGGAATTCATAGGTTTGCTTTTTATGCCTTTTCTTATAAGTTTGTGGGGAATGCTCATGAGGTCATCTAGAAAATGTAGGTCCTCTGGAGAGCAAGGTCAGGCAAGGTCTCAGCCCACACCCGAGGCAGAGGGGGCTGCCCAAGAGAACAGTGAGAGAGCAGCCTGTCGTTGGGAGATGTATACAGCAAGCATCCCTTGGATGGTACATGCGGTTGCACACATGTACACACTTGGCATACAGAACCACGCCTGCATACACAATTACACGTATAGACTCGGAATGCAGACCCACACCAATGTACTCCTCCTCCTCCTCCTCCTCCTCACAAACAGGCTCCTTCACGTGTGCTTGTGATTCTCCCAGTGAAGCTCATCCCCTAACTAGCAGGATGGTTTAGCAGCTAAAAGGCATGTGCCATCAAGTCTGAAAATCTGAGTTTGATCCTCAGAACCTAGATGGTGGAAGAAGAGAATTGACTCGCAAAAGTTAGCCTCCCACCTCCACACACATGTATGTGCACAGAAAAATAAGTAAACAAGGGCTTGGCAAGATGGCTCCATGGGTAAAAACATGTATTGCTCAGGCAGAGACAGCATTCAATTCCCAGCACCTATTTCAGATGACTCACAACGCCTATAACTTCAGCTCAAGAGGAATCTAAAGCCTTCGGCCTGTGCAGGCACATACTCTCACATGCACAGACCTACACAGAGACACATGAACATGTAATTTAAAATAATAATAAATTATTTTAAAGACAAATAATTAAATAAATGTTAAAAAAAAGAAAACCCTAAGGCAAACCCAAAGGCAACCCTTAAGTACAGCGTAAGCAGAAAGCAGTTATCACAGAAGGACCCTGCGAACATAGTATTAATGCAGTGATCTTTTAAAGCTACATGTGTCTTTAGAATGCAAACGCTAAATATTTATCTAGCCTAAACTGTGGTGTAACTACGCAGAAGGAATGCTGGGGAAGAGGTTGTAGGACAAAATCCTCATGGCTGGTCTTCCATGTTAGTCTCTAGATAATGCCCAAGACTGCAAAAGTGAGAAACAGTGATTCAAGAAAAATGATAGGAAAAATACAAAGAAAATAGAGAAATATGACATTAAAACTAAGAAGTAGGAGGTCAATGGGGATAGTTTAGGTAAGAGGGTGCTGTAGGGAAGGAAAGCAAGGATAGAGGTTGAAAGGGACTCCATGCTCTGCTTGGCCACAATACTGGGAGTTGGTCTCACAGCTTTTCTGGGCCGGAGCAGAGCAGATAAGGTGGCCACATGGTTATGTGTCTACTCAGAACTGAGAAGTTAAGCTAGGAGGCTGAGAGGGGATGAAATAGATGCTGGAGGACCGTTACCATGAAGGCAACCCCCAGAAAGTATGTCCTCAAGGCCACTGGACAAGAGGCTACAGAGAGCAGAGAGCATGGGCAGTGAGAGAACTGAGCTGATGCAGGAGGCCAGAAGGTAGGCCTAGGAAATCTAGGAGCTCTTGCATCTCAGAAGTCTCAGGGAGGCTTCAAGGAAGAGACAGGAAAGCAAAGGCTGAGTGCCCACTGGGGTAACTCTTGATGCCACATTCATTTTGCCATGACAAGAGTCCTCTGGCGAAGAAGAGATGGACAAGACCTCAAGGACCCAGATAGGGAGCCTGAAGTCCGCAGGTCAGTTCTGCCTCTAATGGCTGGCTGGTCCATGAGAAAGGCAGTGGTGTGCTCAATTCATGTGCCCCCAACTGTCCTTGTACTCAGAGGTACAGTCATGGAGGGATGAAAGCCCTGAGATATACAGAGGGAAGGAGGGAGGCTCCCTCCTCAAGTCGGGGCCAGGCTGGGTGTAGACTGAACACAGGCTAGACTCTTCCCTTATACTGTCCCAGCTCTCAGCAGCCTGACTCAGCTGCCCAGCTGCCAGAGGGAAGCTGAGGGAGGCCCTTCCAGACCTGAACCTTCCCAGTGCTAGACTTCTCTGCTCAGCATCCTTCCAGGAAAATGGGCGGGTTTCCTGTGGAAGAGTCCCAGTGCCAGGAGAGCAGGCTCCGAAGGGTGGCAAAGCACCTACAGCTCCCACCACCCTCCCTGCCAGGCACCCCTCCCATGTGCCTGGCTCCGCCCCGTGGACTCTTGCTTCTTCAGGTTAGATGTCGTCCATTGTTCCTGGCAGATATTTTCTGAACGACTGCTATGCGCTCTGAGAACACGGGGAGCAGGGAGAGGCAGGGGGGTGCAGCGCCCAGCCCTGCCCTTGAGGAAGTCAGTACAGTGAGCCATGGACAGTAAACAGGCAATAAATTGTCCTCTGTAAGGTTGTCAGGAGAAGAGGAGGAAGCACCCAAAGCAGTCATTCACACTCCAGTATGAATGAGCGCCTCTGGGGCTCTGCTCAATAACAGACCAGACCAGGGTGGCCTCCCATTTCCAAGGACTGGGACAAGGGTGGGGAGGGTTGTAGAGAGGGGGCAGGGCAACTCCCTCCCTTACCATAGTTGCCTCACCAGCACCCAGAGTTCCCTAGCTGCATCCCTGAGACTCCTAGGAGTCCCCGCAATAAAACCCTACCCCCAACTTACCCTGGTCTCTGTCCCTTCTGCCCCCTGTACCCTCTCCACAAGGCCTCACCCTCCCCACCATCCTGGAAACGATTTTGTTGTCTACAGAGATTATGTGTAACTGACTGTGAGTTATAAGTCTCCGGAGCGAGCGAGCAGCCTGTTACCTAACCAGGCCTGGCTCGTGCCAATGTCTTGAGTAATTATTGGGGAGGGGGGCCTCAGCCCGCAGCCGAACCTCTCCAAGGGAATGCTATTGTTTTTCACGTCAGCTGTGCCTTGGACAGAAAACTGTAGGAATGAGATGGGGTGGAGGGCGGCTTAACTCTTTGGGCCCTGTCTGCCCTAGCTTCTCAGGGCTGCCTGGCAGGGAGCAGGCCCCGTCGGGGGTCAGAACCCCAGGCTGAGCCGGCAGCCGCCACTTGGCAGAGCCTGTGGAAACCACGGTGCAGCTCTGTGCAGACAGTTGTGGAAACTTGGGCGGGCTGTCAGTGCGCCCGGCCAGCATCCCAGCCCTTTCTCCCTCCCCTGCCCCTGCTTCCCTGCGGCTCACCTGCAGGCCTACAGCTGGCAGAGGAAATGTCCTGCTTGTCTGGGGCCCAGTAGGGCTCAAAAAGAACCAGGCACAGAGCAACAGGCACCCCTAAGGTCCTCAGACTGCCCCAGCTCAGCTGGATCTCTGCCGGCTCTAGAGGAACCCACAACCTCTTCCTCCTGGTGCTCCCAGCCCACTGGCACCACGTGGTTACAGCCAGACCCACTGAGGTAGGGCACGGGGTTCTTGAGGCAAGCCTCAAGGCCAGGGAGGAAGAGGCAGGGTGGGTGCCACAGAAGCTGCACCCTGAGAATTCTGGCCTTTGTGGTCACTCAAGAGTCAGTCACGGGGCTTAAAACTCACTCAACTCAGAGGCGAACAATATGTGAGTATGTCAAGCTAGGTGTAGAATGGGGCAGGTCCTAAGGAACAGGCCAAAAGGCCATGCCATGAGAAGGGACGTGCCAGTTGACGAGCTGCTGCTGAGATAATGACAGTGGTGCCTCAGTCAAGAGCTCCCATGGGCCCAGAGCAGCAGCCAGACCAGGAATTGCCTGTGCTTTCCTCAAGGCAGCACCTCTATGGCTGCTCCCACGGTCACCATCACCTCTGTATTTCCGCAGAGGGAAGGAGGAAAGTACCTGACAGGCACCCTTCCTTCTCACATAGCCTTGGTCACTCTGACAGGCCGCTATTAGCTTTCCTTCTGCCCAATGACCAGAAGGCAATGAGCCAATGCAAGGACCCCTGGTGAATATGTGGTTAATTCAAGGTTCTTTTGCTAAAGGAGGAAGTGGTTCTTTCTTTGAGAGCACACCCATGTGGTTCAGAGCAAAAGATCTCCAATAGGAACTGGGTGTTGGAAAGAGAGCAGGGAGTTCTCAGACCCTAGGGGGCACAGTCTGAGTCTTGAGAGACAGCTATATCCCTGGGATGAAAACAAGGCTTACCAGCTATCTGCAGAGCTCAGCTTAGGAGAGGTCAAAGTTAAGAGCTCTCAGATTCCTAAGTGGTGAGGTCAGACACCACCAGCAACTTTGTGATCCAGGCAGCCTTGAGGGTCCAGGCTGCCATCACTGTTGTATGGAGGCATTAAAGCTTGGTGTGGCGATGCCAGCCGCCAAGAAGCACCTACCAGTGAAGGTGTGAGGGCAGGACACAGAAGACCCAGGAGGAGAAGGAGGTGGTGGCCTGCCTGGGGGAAAGAGACCCAGGAAATGTACATCCTGGGAGTCTGAGGATGAAAAGGGAAAATCCCAAAGGCAATTCTTAACCCCAGGGAAGACGGAAAGGTGAGGTCACAGAAGATCTTGTGATTCAGCTAATATTCATTTCTACTTCCTCTAAACCCCACAAAAAGAAAATGGCAGTAGAAGCAACAAAGGGGAGATTTACTAGTATAGATAAGCAAGCAAAGACATTAAAAGAGCAGACCACAGAAAAACAGGAAACGAGAGAAAGAGACCCCAAAAGCTGAGGAAATTAGATGCAGATACACCAGCAGAGATGAACATAGAAATGAAAGCAAGAGCCCAACCTTCCAGGCAGAGCCACCACCAAAGATAAGGTAGCTACCATTGCTAGAAGAACTTTATACCATCCTGAGGACAGGGCCAACAAAGAGAAAGTGCCTACTGAAGCTTAGCCTGAGTGACAAGCACTCCCTCAGTATCCCCACAGTCCATGACCCCTACCCAACCAAAATGAGAGGCTACCCTCTAGAGATGTCTGAACTCGAGGACCTTAGGAGCAGCTATGGATGGAGTTGAACACTTTGAGGTTGAAAAGTCAACTCCTAAAATGGCCCACTGGGTTCCATTATTGTTTCAGAGTATAAAAAACACTCACCCTAAGTCTCCTGAGAGAAGACTATAGGTCACACACAGAAAATGAAGGATGGAAACATTAGGAAGTGACTGCATGATAAGTACATGTCCTTCAAACTTTGGGGGTGGGAGTGTAATTTCCAATCTAGAGTCCTAAATATAACTGACGAATAAAAATATTTGCCAAAATGCACACTCAAAACAGGCAAGAACACAAAAACTGGGGACTGAGGGGAATATAATACCTAAAAACTGGAGATAAACTAGCCCTGACAGGACTGCAGCAGAAAGAGGAGGGAAAAGAGAAAGAGAGAGAGAGAGAGAGAAAGGGCACCTCTCCTTTTATAATTTTATAATTCTTACAGAAAGTCAAAGAATGAGTGACAGATGTATTAAAAGGACTTGGGGTGTGGCTCAGTGGTAGAGTGCTTGCCTAATGTAGAAAGACCTGAATTTGAGCCCCAGCAATGAAAGAAATAATTGAACAAAAATTTAAAAATATTAATTCTCTGGGACTGGAAAGATGGCTCAGGAGTTAAATGCGTTTGCTGCTCTTGCAGAGGACCTGGGTTCAATTCTCAGCACCCACATCAGGCAACTCACAACTACCTGTACCCAAGCTCCAGGGGATCCAGCACCCTCTTCTGACCTCCATAGGCACTGGAACATACATGGCATATACATACTGATACAAACACATAAATTAAAAAGTCTTTTAAAATATTTTTAAATTTAAAAAAAAAAAGGATGAGCAAGATGGCTCAGGTAAAAGCACTTGCAACCAAGTTTAGTGACCTAAATTTGATCACTAAAACCTACGTGATGGAAGGAGAGAACCAGCTCCCACGAACCATCCACTGACCTCCATATACATGTACATGCACACACACAAAATGGTTTTGTTAAAAAAAAAAGAACAAAAAAATAATAATAAAAACTAAGTCAAAACAAAGGCAACCCCTAACTACAGAGAAAACAGAAAGTGGTTGTCACAGAAGGACCCTGTGAACATAGAATTTGTGCAGTGATCTTTCAAAGCCACATGTGTCTTTAAAGTGCAAGCGCTAAATATTTGTCTAGCCTAGAACTGTGGTGTAACTACACAGAAGGAATGCTGGGGAAGAGGCGGTGGGACAAACTCTTGGTGGCTCATCTTCCATGTTAGTCACTAGATAATGCCCAAGACTGCAAAAGCAAGGAACAGAGAGATTCAAGAAATATGACAGGAAAATTAAGAAACAGCCAAGAAAATGGAAGACTTCCCTCTGGAAACTATTGGGGACTAAGGATATAACCCCAACAGTTAGGAGATGAAAGGGCTTCTGACAGGCTTGCTTCGTGTCGGTGAGAAACTTCTAAACTGCAGAAAAGGGAACGTGAGTGCCAGAAGATTGAGAATTCTGCTGGTGATGTGGTGAGGAAGAGGAGAGGGTCCAACAGGGAGGAGCTGTGGCTTGGAAGGAGAAAGTGAGGGTATGCCAGGGCCTGGGGTGGCAGGAGATGAAGGGCAAGCCAGGCTGGAGCACTGGTGTATGTGCAGTCTTGGGGACAGCTAGAACCTGGATGGGGGGAAGAGGACTGTGGTCATGTGGAATGGGGCAGTGGTAAGAGAGGAGAGCTCACTGCCAGGTGTTCCCGTCCTTTAACCAGGAGTGACAGAAGGACCCAGGTTCCTCCCTACGCCTCCCAAATCTGAAGGTTCCTTTGAATGGTCTTCAAGACTCCAAGATCTGGGCTGCTAATGGAAAACCCGAAGGCCAAAGGGCACTGGGGCTTCCTGGGGCCTGTTAACCATACCCATCTGGTCAGCCTACGTCCCCTTACCATAGCCCTGGTGTCCCAGGTGACTTCTTTCCCCTAGCTCCAAGCACAGGAAGGATGGGCTGGGAACTGCAGGATAGGCCTGAGTCTCTCGTCAGCTGGAAAGGTCAGCCCAGGCCAGGCAGGCCCAGGGCCAACCAGAACCTCATTCCTAGAAGGAGGTTTCACCACCTTTTGGCTCATCTTCTGAGAATTATAGACCTTCCTGGGAGCCCTCAGCCTTGGACCCCAAAGAGCACCCCACATCCAACTCTTGCCCTGGCTTGGCAGAACAAGAACTTAGTGGGGCCATAATATGTCCCAGTTGGTTATGGGCACAAGGTAAATCTCAAAGTCTACCAGGTGTTTTTCTGCATGGGATGGCTATGATGTCCTCCAGACAGCTCAGCCCCCACCCTGCCTACCCAGTTTCCCCCAAGAGCAAGGAGAGCCACTGCAGGCTCTCAGTGACAGCAGCTTTCCAGAGAATTCTTCTTCAGAGTCACTAGCCCTGCCTGGAACCTGCTCAGCTCCCACAGTGCCCAGCGTCAGGTAGAAGGCTCCTAGCAGCAAGGTGAATGGCCTGTCTTTAGCTGTAAGGTGAGGTTGAGGTTTCAGGATAGAGCAGTCAATATCCATGGTGACAGGAGGCCATGGCCAGGGTTGGGGGCTGGGACAATACTGTGATGTGGACCCTGTGGGTGCAGGGAAAAGTGGTGCCTGTCATCTACACTGCACCTGGAGCTTGGTTGGAGCCTTTCAGGGGTGGGGGCCAGGCCAGAGAACCTTGCCTTTTGCTTTGTGTTGATGTGGCCCTGGGTCCCCCACTCCAGTGTGCCCCCCAGTGCAGACCCCACTTCTGCATCTCTGCTTAGAGCAGGCTTCTTAGGGGAGCACTGTCACCAGAAGGGAGAAGGGAGTGGCAATGCTCACCACCACCACCTCCAGAGATAGGATATCTGTGGGAGGCACCTCCTCCAGGGCCCGGAGAAGCTAGGAAGACTAGCTGGGCGGGCAGTACCTGGGCCCTGCCAGCATGGCCAAGGCCAATACAGGAGCACAACCTCAGAGAAGACAGCAGAGCCAGGGCCACACCCGGTGGTACTTACCATTCAAAGACTGGACAGGACTTATGCTGAAGTGACCAGTACACCCTATATCAGATACAGGGAGAGACTGGATCTACCAGCCTGGGGCTAGGGTCCAAACTATCCCCACTAGGGTCCCTACAGAGGTTCTAGAAGGCCTGTGAGTAGCCAGAGTCAGAGAGCAAGTTCATTCCCTTCACATCCAATAACTATGGCACGTCAGTGTCCCCTAAGTCTTCATGTAAATAGGAGGTGGACAGTCCCAAAGGCCTGAGCCTGAGCTGGAGATCAGGCATACCACTGTGACCATGGCATAGTGGCCTGAGACATGGGTGTGGGAAGTGGTAGAAGGTGGGCTGGCAGCAGGGAGCAGGCCGGACATGACTGCTGCTGATGTCCGTTCTGACGAGCCTGGGAAAATAGGGAAGAGAACCTGCCAAATATGTCCAGATGGGCTGGAGCACTGGGGCCTGGCGTGAAGCCCCAACAACTTCCTGCTGGTCCAACTCTTCTCACCCCCTTCCTGAACAGTCAGCTGAAGACCAGAAGCAGCCAGGGGCTAGCCCCACACACTCTGATCTGCTATGTGAGGACCAGCACAGTGACCCTGATGGGTGACCTCAGAGCCTTGTGTCTATATGACAGGCCATGGAGGAGGAGTGCCCAGACACAGGAACTGAGCACAGAGGGAGACAATGAGGAGGAGGGGGTGGCCAACGGTATGGCTGTGTGGCTAGTATGAGGGACGCACCATGGCTGGGTGTGGAGAGATGAAAGCCTGAAGAGCTCGTAACTCTTTTGTTCCCAGTAACATGGGGGCAGAAAAGGGGCCCAGAATCTGAGGTTCCTTTATTCATGTGATGCCTTCTAAGCCTTGAAGATCTGCTTGTCTGCTGGCAGCCCCATTGGAGTCCAACTCAGGATACCTGTCTTTCCATTAGGGTTTCCCAACTCACCAAGTAAAGGCTGAGCCTACCTATGAGATACTGAAATTTCTGTCCCATGACTCTGTAAGTGTTCTGTGTTGGAAGGAATAAGGATGAGAGCTGAGAATCCTGAGGCACAAAGGACAAGAGTGAACAGGATGGGAAGCCTTGATCTGTCCCTTAGGAAGCAAGATTCCCCCACACTGCAGCCAGGCTTCTACTCCAAGCAGAGTACTGGGCCTGACCCAGCTCTCAGAAGGGAGTCAATATGTAGGCAAGTTAGGGGCATCCTAAGTCTGTGTCCTCACAAGTTTCAATCCTGTGCCAGGAGAGACACCGGATTCTAGTTTTCAGACCTAGGCACCCAGCCCCCACCTGCAGCCTTAGGCCTAGCCCCCAGCCTGACTCCAGCCTCAGGGATCCTGACTTCAGAAAATCCTGTTCTCAGAGTAGAAGCAGGAAGTGGGGGAGGGAGCAGGGCCCCATCCCGTTCTGCAGGCTGGGCTGGGGGCTGCCTGCCCACCTGGGTCAGCCACAGCTGCAGCTCAGATGACTGACTGGCTGAGTCATGGGGCCCCTTCAATCTCAGGGCTGGGACAGAGGCTGAATAGCAGTGAGGCAGGATGCTCAAGCGTTGTAAGGGCAGGCAAGGGTTTGAGGGCTCCAGACACCAGCTGAATATCGCTCACCTTTACCTCAGAATTTCCTGCCCAGCTCCCTGATGCCAACGTGGCATCAGCCTTCTAGAGGCGGCTCCCAGTGTCTTGGCTCCCAGCACATAGCCACACTCAGCTCCACAGAACCTGTACCCAACACCATGAACACATCCACGGGTGTGTGCATACATAGCACACACGGGCAGGCCAGACTCTTCAGTCAGTCACCTTACCAGCAGAGTTCTAGATCATTCTAGCCCATGGTAAACATGATCCCTGCATCTCATCCTGTGGGTCTGGGTTGAGAGCCTACTGCAAGCCAGGTATGGGTGAAGCAAGGAACCTCCTTCTGCTTGTCTGTCCTGGAGAAACAGAAAACCAGGATCAGCACAAGAACCCTGAGCTCTCAGCAGTGGACAGGAGGAAGGCTATGCAGTGTGGACAGGTATGAAGGGCTGGGGAAAAGGAAGAGAAGCCTGAGAGTGACAGTGAATCCTTAAGGGAAGGAGGTGGCTGCTTATGGTTCAGCAGGTGCAGAAGGCCTTGAGGGTCCCAGAAGGCCAGGAGGCCTGGGGCTGGCAAAAGCCAGCTGATTGGGGTCAGTCAGAGGCCACTCTAGGGTAAGAGTAATGAGAAGCATGAAGGCCAACAGTGGGGGAAGGGTCAGAGCTCCTAAGGCAGAATGGCTACAGCCATCTCTGTAGCGTGGCAATGGGGTCTGAAGCAGCACTCAGGTTCTTGTCAGGTGTGAGGACAAAGGAGGATCCAGGTTGAAAATCTTGGAGGCCACTAACTACTATGGGGGAAAGGCCAAGATCTGGGTGGGTTGGGTGGGCCATGAGAGAGAGGAGGTATCCTCTAAATGCCCCAGATTCAAAGTGGAGGCTAAGGGAAGGAGGCTAGCAAATAATGAGGAAAGAGAATAGTCTATAAAGAGCCAGAGACTGGGAATCAGAAAGCCATGCCCAGGAGGCATGTCCTGGGGAGACCAGGTCACAGGTGGGAAACCCTGCAGCAGGAGCAGATGCTTAGGAGACCAGACAAGAACCAGACCAGACCCACTAGAACAAGGATCTACTCCCAGGATGCTCCAGGCACAGGGCATTCATGGGCTAGGGTTGCTCCCTAGGTCCCCTCGTCCAGAATCAGGGCCCAGGTTGAAGCACAGCAGGTCCCTTCAGGGAGGCCTGTTGCATGTGTAGCCACCCCAAGAAGCAAATGCCCTTAACGTGTTCTAACCGGCGGCCTCAAACTTTGAGTTGAGCAAAAACAAGCAAGCGGAGTGCCACACCTGGATCATATTACTGCTGATGTCAAAACTGCCATGGAGGGATACAGTGTCTCATGCCAGAGGAAGGGAGGGTAACACCCTGTCACTAGCCCAGCACCTGGCAGAGGAGGCCCCAGGGAGAAATAGGAGGCAGTGCTGAATGTCTGTTTTCCAGAATGGGTCACCGTAGAGCGTGCAGATCCACACAGCCTTGTAGAGGCCATCGTGAAAGCTGTCACCCATGAAAGCCAGCACCTAGGTGATACAAAGAGACGAGGCAGACCAGGTTCTCAATGCCCCTGACTGTATCTGGGATAGGGTGAAGGGAGAGGCCGTGGCCTGTCAAGCTGAGTATACATAGATACTATGTGTCTCTGTGGGGCACACATGGCTGTTGCAAGGCCCCCTCTCAAGGACTGTCCTGCTCTGAGTGAGGTGTGAAGAGAACTCAAACCAAGGCTGTAGGTGCAGGTGATATTGGGGGCCAGGGAAGTGCTCTTACACAGAGGAGCAGGGAGTGACAGTGCTCAGATCAGGGGAGAGGGGGTGTTAAGAAGGTCCCACCCTGTACCCTGAGAAGTCTGTGAGATGCACAAGGGACCAGGGAAAGTCTTGGATGGAAGTAAAAACCGGGGCTAGGTCTAGGACTAGACGGCACTTGAAAATGTTCAAGAAAGAAGCATCGGGAAGAGGATCTAGAATGAGCTGAGTCATAGAACATCCCCACAGAGACTGAGCTCCCAGAAGCACCCAGAGGCTACCCAGGCAAGGCGGGTCCTGGTCAGTATGGCAACAGGGATGGACCCAGGCCATAGTCAGAGGCCTGGTGAGGTTGCTCACCAGGAAGCAAGGGCGGCAAGGGAGAGAGAAAGCAATAGCCAAGGGATAGGACATCTCTTTCCCCTACCTGGCTACTGAGGGATGGTAGGAATGTCTGTCGTGTAAATAAGATAGCTGGTTACATGGGTGTACTCGTGTGAAGAGCTAGGCTGAGAACAGCTCACCAGTGTTCACAGTGACAGGTAGGTCCCAGAGTGGCAGGCAGAGGTGGACATGAACAAAGAGAAAACAGAAGAAGCTCCAGATCTGGGGTGGGGAGGGATGGGGAGGGTGAGGGACAGTGAAAGGGTGGTGAGGTGCCTGTAAATAGTAGCCACAGACCTGCTTGTGTTTGTTTGGGACACAGGGTGTAGTACAGGCCCAGATGGGCAGTTTTGATCAACACGTAGTCCCTGTCCACCTGCCACCATTGCCCACCTAGTCTGGCTGAAGGCTCTGACCTCTGGTACAACGTGTTCTGTCTGGAGTTCTCAAGCTTCCGGGACTGCATCTGAAGAGAATCCAGTGGGGGGGGGGGGGGCACTGTGCCTGCCGCCAGCACAAACAGGGCCTCTCAGATTTCAGAGCCCTTTTCCAGCCTGTCTAGATGATTGCCCAGCCTTAGCAGCTGCTGCAGCATCTGCCCATGGCGGGATTGAGCAGACAGCAGCAGCTTCCTCAGCTGGCTGGCAAGAGCAGGCCAGTCTTTTGGGGAGGGTCAAGTCCCCATTCTGAGCCTGGGTCTCACCAAACCTCCACTACCTGCCAGGTAGGTATGAGCAGCTTCTCAGCCTCTCTGTGCTAGGGCTCTTCCAGGGCAGGCAGGCAGAGGCCCCCAGTATTGTCAGAAGCTAGGGTCTATGGGGCCCCAAGCCTGCCACTACTCTGCTCCAGGACCTTTGTCCCTGAAGCTGACATCAGCTCACACAGAACAGGGAAACTATAGGTTGGACAGTTCCAGGCAACCAGGGGTACCTAGGAGGGAAGAGATGACCTAGTGCCCTGTACCTCAGGGCCACACGGTGCTGGCCCAGGGACATGTGTGAGGCAGTGCAGTCTGAAGGCAAGGCGAGGGGTGAGTCACATAAGCACCAAAGGTGACTTCAGTAGCTGCAAAAGGGAGGCCCAGTGACCTGAGCCAACGGGATTGTGTGGGAGAGGTGACAAGGGCTCCCAACTCAGGGTAGGGAGTCAAGAGCAAAGTCAACAGGGTTGCCTAGGAGGGAGGTGCTGCTCCCATCACCCCTGCTAGATTCCACCACAGAATCAGCACCACCTGCAGCTCTGTAAAAGGACACTCCTGGCCTCCCTTACCAAAGCCCCAGGGATCAAAGCTATTTGGAAACCAAGTGTGTGGTCACAGGCCTATGATCCCAGCACTTGGGGAGGCTGAGGCAGAAGGATCATAGTGTCAGGCTGGTTTGGTCTCTGTAGTGAAACCCAAGATAGGGAGAGAACTGATTAGAGTGAACCCTAGAAAAACAGACACACAAGGAGCTTGGTATGTGGAAAAGACACCCCCACTCCGTGGGGGATCAACCGCTACAGGGAAACGTACATCAACCCCACACATATTTAAAGATGAAATGCAAACCTAAAAAAAGCACCAGAAAACTAACTTCATATTGGACTGAGGAAGAGTGACCCAAGCACATACTGACTTAGAAATCATGAAGGGGGAAAAAAAAATTCATGGAGCTTCTATCTGGAAAAGCAATGGTCACCATGAGTGTAGTCACAAAACAAATAGAATGCAAAAGAAAACGCTTGTGATCTACATGTCAAAAGATAAGTCTTCACATACAAAGAGTCTTTACAAATCAATAAACATGAAAGGACTTGCCAGTAGTTGCTAACCCCATTGGCCTTTGCCCAGTGCCTTCTAGGGAGCAGAGCTCTTGGGGGCTTCCACCCCCTCATCCAAGAGAAAGGGCAGAGATCAATTTACTCACTTAGCAAATATTTGTACTAGATGACCAGCTTACGGAGCACCTACTGTGTGTCAGACTCTGAAAGACTATCAGGGACTCAACAGGAATGGCACACTCAGGACCTGACCTCAGGAGTCTCAAGTTCAAATAAGAGACAATAAACAAATAAATTAATAAACT
The DNA here is from genome assembly GCF_030254825.1 of Meriones unguiculatus. NCBI lineage: Eukaryota > Metazoa > Chordata > Mammalia > Rodentia > Muridae > Meriones > Meriones unguiculatus. The sequence continues at coordinate 20,355,654 of NC_083349.1, forward strand.
CGGGAAGCTCATGGAGGGGCAATGGTTGCAGAACATGCCGGGAGAAATGAGATAAGTGGAAGTTTTCGCTAGAGCAGTGGGCACTTGAGCTCAAAGTCCACAACGTAGTGGGAGAGTGGATTTTCCAGGTAGAGGGGACTCTGAGAGCAAAGGTCCTCGGTGAAAATGGAAGAGGATGTGTTCAGGGTCTGTGTGAGAAGGGGTCAGAGAGGAGCTGTAGAGAGAGGTGACATTTACCCATGCGGTGGGAAAGCTGAGGGCAGAAAGCAGAGGTCTGAGTGCAAAGGTCAGCTAGTGCTGCCCAGAGCAAAGCAAAGCAGAGGAGCGCAGGCCTCTGGGTCAGATGTGAAACTAGGCCTGGGCCAGAGCCTGTTGCAGAGGTTTGCAGGGGCTGGATTTGTATGAATACTTGTGTGGGTCTGCGTGTGTGTGTGTGGATTTGTGTGTCCATGGTGAATAGAGGTGGGGGGCTAAGAAAGAGTAAGAGAGTCGGGCACAAGGGAACAGTCGTAGGAGACCAGGTAAAAAGTCACGCACCACAGGTATGTGCGGAGCTGTTTGGGTCTTGATGGCAGAGGGTCTCCAGAGTCCATATGACATGAACTAAGTGTCCTAGACAGAGCCCAGAGAAAAAGGCAGACATCTTTGCTGTGGCAGTTTTCCTGGGTGAGCTCTGCCTGCCACATCCCAGTCTTGAGGTACTCTTTCTATAGCGCCAGGTCCCATCTGGGGTGGTTGATGAACTCATATGTCTGGTGTGGCTGGTAATCAGGAATATTCATTTGTTGGCATAAATAATTTATCTGGTGAGCTGGAGGGTGTCGGGTGTTTATCTGCATAAACAAGACGAGGAGTCGGGTCGTTATTTCTCAACATTTCTTTTTTTTTTTTTTTTTTTTTTTTTTTCCTTCTTAGAGACAGTGTTTCTTTATGTAACCCTGGCTGGCCTGGAACTTACTACATAGACCAAGCTGGCCTTAAACTCACAAAGATTCACCTGCTCCTGCTGGATTATGGTGTACACCACCACACCTGGCCCTTTTGACATTTGTAAAATGAGTAACAGGGGTTGAAAAGATGCTTTCTAAAATGGAGGCCTCGGGCTTGGTACAGAAACACTGTTCTACATGGCCAAGAGGCACCCAGACTGGGCTCTGCCTGCATTCTCAGGCACGCTCACCCATGTGTGCTGGGGGTCCTGTCAGGCAGATACTGCATACAGGCTTTTCTACAAAAGCCAGAGCACTAAAGCAAAGCCATATGTATATATGTGTATGTGTGTGTGTGTATGCACACACACACACACACACACACAATGACTGTAAGCGCAGCCTCTCTTGGTTGTCACACCTGATGTGCCCTGCATCTAATCTACAAGACCAACCTTCACGAGCTCCAACTGACCATGTGCATGTCACAGGAGTTCTACATGGTTTCGCCATGCAGGTGGGTGTTGGATGAGGTTGTGTCCTGTAGGCAGCAAGGCAGCACCTCTTCCCCTGCTGCTCTCAGGTAGGTGAAACTGCCTTCATTCCCCTCAAGCTCGGACTCTGGAGTGAAGGTGTCACCTGTCTGTCACTGGTTGCACCCTTCCATGAGCTTAGAATAGTACTACAGCAGGTAGAGGCAGAGACCCACAACTGACTGGGCCCAATTCCAATGAGAGAAACAGGTGACTAACAAATGACACCAGTCCTCAGCCTGAGGACTGAGGAAAGAAAGGGCCAAGAGTGGACAGCCCTGAGATAGCCACCCACTGCCATATTCGGGGGGCAGCATAGGCCTTGAGTCAAGGGAATGAGAAAGGAAAAAAAAGGGTCATGTGGGAAAGGGAAGTGAGTTACAAGGTGGCTCCTGGGCCAACAGGATGTTTTGTTTTGAAAGGACCACCACACATACATCCACTGAAGTGAGAGGCCAGCAGGAGACAGTAGCTGGGCTGGAATGAACTGGGGAGGATGGAGCAACCCAGCTGTGTCCAGGGATCCTAGCCTCCTGCTGAATGGCTTCTGGGGGACAGGAGGAAAGTTACATACAGAAGGCCAGTAAAGGGGTTACAGGGAGGAGATGACCTGTATATACACACATCCCCCATTTCAAGCCCTCTTGTGGGGTATTTGAAATGAGGACTGTTTATGCTACCCCCTGAGATGTGGGTGAGTTTGTATTTTGAAAGGACCATCGTGTATAAACCCGCTGGAGCCCCAGTACCCAGAAAACGCTCAATAAAGGCCTACTGATCATTGCTCTCTTACTAACCTCCCCCCAACTTCTGCCCTTCTCTCCCCTATGGCATCCCTGTAGACATCCTTCCTTCTGTGAAAAGTAGGACCACACTTAGCCTAGACAGTTAAAGAGGTATCTCTTGATGGTGTATCAGAGTGCTGGGAAGAGAGGAAGTAGAGAAGTGATAGGCAGGCAGCCTAGGGTAGGGCTGAGGCTCATCAGGGCCTGCCAGGCAGTGTTCTCCTCAGGCCTTGTTGCCTGATCCATAAGATGCAGAAGTGGAGGCCAGTGGGAGCTCAGGGTCAACTGACCCAGCCAGGGGGTACCTCAACTGTCCCTAGGTTCCCATGCACTCTGTCTTCTATCTACATCCCACTGGCCAACTCCCCACAGGCCCTTCTACTGCCAGGCTGGCATCTGGTGGCTCTTTATTGGATATCAAACATTTTTAATATGGCCTCTGAAAGTAACTTATGAATGTCCCTCAAGGCATCCCAAAGGCCATCCTCTCATGACCCTACAGAGGGCCCTGAGCTGACCAACAAGGATCCCTAGCCTGAATGCATCCCAGGCCCCTGCACCCTGAACCCAAGCCCTGGTGTCCCCACCCCAGGCTAAGCTGGTTTTGGGGGTACTGACCAAGGATCAAGGCTAGGCAGGTCCTGAAAAAAAAATTCTAAAAAAAGACTCTTCAAGATTTTCCTTTGAAAACAAATTTGTAACCACATCAAACAGGAATCCCTGTCGCCTTAAGTCTGATCGCCAGCCGCCGCAGGCTCTCTAACTAGCTGTTATTCTAATTGCTTTTTCTCTCTTCCAAGGCCCACAGAAGTCTTCTATGGTTTTTACTTTGGTAAACAGAGACAGGGCACAACAAGGCTTTTGTCTGCCTTGCCATGTTAATCACTATCAAATTGCAAATAGTGATGAGATCTTAGATCTCCAAAACTGATCTGTCCCTTGGAGAACACCAGCCCAGAGCCCAGAGCCCTTCCCTGAAGGTGGTGGCACCTCTCTGAGCACCTGCCTGTTGTGACATGGCTTCCTGCCTCCACCTATTAAATACTGGGCAAAGCGCTCGCTCACCAGCTCTTGAGCCATGCATTCAAAACCCCAAAGGGAGAAAGTAGAGCCAGGTGTCTTCAGGAACAATTGTTGAAGTGTTGTGTTTGGAGCTGAATTCTGAGCTGAGGAGCCACAGTACACCAGGCCAGGACCCTCCCTGCAGTGGTCCAGCAGGACCGGACACAAGCTTAGGCATGAAGCTGCTCTGGGAGCCTAAGTGGCCAGGAGGGAGGCAGAGCCTAGGAGAGCAAGCTAAGACCCCTGTGCCCTGCCTTCAAGACAAGAAGCACAGCCTTGGCAGGCAAGCTCCCCAGACTCTTTGTACAATGCATCCAATGAAAGCAGCACGGCTCACTTTCCCAGCTAAGAAAGCAGAGGCGACAAGGAGCATGCATGGCCAGGTCTCCACATCAGCAGTCCCACCTCAAAAGGCAACCCCCATCCCCTGACTCCCAAGCTGTGCTGGACAGATTAGCCAGCCAGCACCATAGCCATCCGCCAAAAACCAGGTGAGAGTATAAGTTAAGTACATAACATCCACACTGGCCACCTCCTCACAGGCCCTTCTATTGCCAACTTTGGCATCTGATGGCTCTTCATTAGATATTGGACATTTTTAACATGGCCTCTGAAAGTGACCTATGAATGTCCCTCAAGGCACCAAAGGCCAAGCCCTCTTGACCCTATAGAGGGTCCTAGGTTGACTAGGATCCCTAGCCTGATGCATCCCTGACCTTTCACCCTGAACCCAAGCCCTGCTGTTCCCACCCCAGGCCAAGCTGGCTGAGGCAGTCTGATCTGGACAAGTCTAGGAAAGCTACAGAACTCAGTGGCAAGTTATTGCTCCTCACTATGGTGGCCAGGGCAAGCAAGGGAGCCATATTTGTGGGTAGCTGGACAATCTAGGAGGATCCTCTGGATGGTTGAGAAGACCCAGGTGTCTTCCAGGCAAACTCTCAAGCGACTGGGGAGTTGGAGGAGTCAGTGCATTTAGAGGACCCCTTGCGCTATTTCCTGTCTTCACAGTCCTGTCCTCCCTCAAACAAGGTGATAGTAGCATAGGGAGGCCCCCAACTCTGGACCCTCTTAGGACTCTAGGCTATATCCAGCCACTAGCAGCTTGGCTAATAGGACCCAGACAGGCTCCTCAAAACCCCAGTTGACCAAAGCAGCAGCCATGGGGTCATTGTGAGCTTGGGAACTGTCCAGGGAGGCTTCAAAGACACCCTTGAGAGGCACACACAGACTGGATGGGCCCTGTGGAAGCTGTCCCACAGGAGGTTTCAAACAGCCCCCCCACCCCAAGAACTCTCTTTAAGGACGTTGCCCATTAGTAAATGTGAGGCCCCCCCTAGGTATTCTACTGTGGGTCAGTAAATGTTTGTGAAACCATCCATCTCCCATGAGCCAATGGTGCTTTTCCCCTGCCTACTCAAATTGGCTATGCATTTTGAAAGCTGCATGAGACCAGACCAAGACTGGCCTCAGACAACCCTCATTTGGTGCAGGGCTCACAGAAGCCTCCCACAGGGCGTGAACCCTGGCTTCACCTGCTAGGGACAATCTGACTTCAGCTTCCACCCACTGCACTCTTAAGCCCTGAGCTTCGATTTCCCCTTGTGAGCCCTCAAGCCTGGATAATCCCATCTAGCCCTTTCAGAATACAAACAAGTAGTGGGACCAGGGAACCAGTACTGAAAGCATCAGGAGCCTGCCTGGGACTCAGACTTCACTCATGGTACACACTTGTCCAGGAAGATGGGAGCTAGCCTCTGCCCCTTGTCCTCAGATCCCAAGTCACCAAGGTTTTGAGGCCAGCAGTCAGCGGTTGGCTGAGTCATCTTATGGTTTTCCCTGAAGCAGCTTCGCAGGTCTGATCATACGAGGCCATCTGTCAGAAACTCTGGCTCAGTCCCTGCATCACTGATGTTCCCTTTACTCCAGGTCCCACTGTGGGGGTGAGGAAACCCCTGATTTTACTAACAGCACCCAGGAGAACCACCCCATGTACTCACAGCTGAAGTCCCCTCACTTACTCCCAGCTCCTGCTTTATTGCTTATGCTAGGTAGGTCCATGAACACCACACCCTCCCCCACACACAAGGTCCTCCAACTGCCCCTGGGGCTACCTATGCTTCCTAGGGAACTGTCTGGCCTCCCTAGACAGGACTTCTCTTCTTCTAGAGGAGAAAAGGAAGTGGCTGACCACCTCAGACCCCCAGGGCTGGGCTCCTTGCACAATGGCTCCTTCTTTCTAAGCAGTTCTCCAGTGGTTCTTCATTGTCTCCCACAAGCACAGCAAATATGGTCACTGTCAAGTTCTTACTCTACACTCTGTTCATCCCAGGTTCGGCCATGCCTTTACCTCCCCTCCAGTTTTTTAGCTACCTGCCTGGTGCTTGGAGCAAAACAAGCCCTTTACAGGCATGGGGTAGGGACCGCATGTTCAAGAATTCCACTCAGTCCCTGTCCTGACCCATGGGGACCTAGAAAGGTGGTGTTGTCCTAAATTAGTACCTGTTGAGTTACCTTTGAGGATGGGCACTGTTCCATGGTCCACCCAGCTTCTGCCTGCTCAACCCTCAGCTGTCCCAAGCCCTCTCTCCAGCTACCAGCCTCTCCCATATAGACCCCTTTGTATAGGAATCCAATCCCCTCCAAGCTGAGCAGGCACAGCTCTTGGCCTCTAAGGTACCACCCATTATAATCTCTCCACTTGGCCACAGGAAGCCAGAAGCTGTTCTATAGGCTCCAGAGGCTCATCCAAAATCTCAAAGACTAAAAGGCCTGGGAGGGGGCTAAGAGGTAACTCCCAGACACTGGGTATATCTAGAAATAGGAGATAACTGCTAAGGATCTCCAGGTTTGTATATATATGGATACACAAGAACTCAGTATTACACTGCACCCCAATAAGCATACATAAACAGGCACATGAGGGTGACCAAAGGCTTCTCAGGCCTGGTGCACACATTAATCCAGCCCATATCTCCTAGGACCTGCATCATGCTCTCTCTTTCAGGCCTTGCATGCCCAGGTCCTAAAGCGGTCTGCACTAGGCTGTCCCTAACATCGTGTTCATCTCTGCTTCTGTCCTCGCAGGTGACACAATTAGATCAGAGATTGGTGATCATCACAGACATGCTCCACCAGCTGCTGTCTCTGCACCAAGGTGGCCCAACCTGCAACAGCAGGCCACAAGTGGTGGCCAGAGATGAAGGTGACACCATCAACCCTGAGCTCTTCCTGCCCAGCAACAGCCTGCCCACCTATGAACAGCTGACCGTGCCCCAGATGAGCCCTGATGAGGGCTCCTGAAGGAGCTCAGAAGAAAGGTCCAGGATAACCCCAACACAGGTCTTCCCCACCTTCCTCTCAACAGGGGCACCCACCTTGTTCTCACCCCCTCAAAGGCCTGATATATCAGCCTAGCTCCCCAAGTCCCCAAAAACCCATGGGCCAAACCACCAGCCTGAACCTGGAACTCACCAAGACCCCTCTGCCCAGCCAGTGGGTACTAGAACTTGGCTGGGCATGGGGTTCCTCTCAGGCCAGAATTGTCACCATCAAGATGGTGATGCCACCCATCTGATGCCTGGGACACAAGGATGTGGAGCATCTGTATAGGCTAGGATGCAACTCAGGCAGAGGGAGGCCCGTCCATGTGATGCCAAGTGGCTTCCTAAAGGGAGACAGAAAGAATCTAGCAGGATCTAGGATCTCCACCCTCAGCCTCAAATCCAGGGCCCAGCAGGGCAGGGCAGGCCCAGCCCACACTAACTACAGGCTACAGGCTAGTGGGGGCTCAGCAGGCCAGAGCCTGATTCTTTCACTCTCTAGTGATATTGACTTCATGGCCAGGATACCAAGGGGTTTCCAGCTTCCTGCAAGGGTTATCCCAAGCAGGGGAGTATCCACTGTCCACCCCAGCCAGCTGTGGACTGCCAGCTTCTCCCCTGGAGTGGCAAGCAGGGCCCTCAAGTCCTGTGAGCCCCACAGGCAGCCTGCCTCCTCCTCCTTGCTGGTCAGAGGTGCCCAACAGGTGCTCAGACTCAGCCTCATCCCACCACATCCCTCAGTCAGCAGCTGAGCCACAGCAGGGTTAGGGGCATTACCATTTCTCCCCAGGATTGGTTCCTTGGGCATCGCAGCTCACAGAAATCAGGATAATTTCTGGTGATTCAGAATCTGTGTTTTAATGAATTTCATGGTGTGATCTTGATTGACAGGCTTTTCCAAATAAACTTGAGAGATCCAGGGTTGTCTCGGCATAATGCTTACTTCTGGGACTGTCTGGGTGATCTTCAGAATAACTTAGTGCTCAAATCTCTACAGTCTGCCTACTCTACCTTCCAGCGTCCTGTTGTTCCCCACAAAGAGCCTCAACCTCTTTGTGGACTAGACCCTGCAATTCCCTGGGGCCCAGGGACCCAGGTGGCCATGGAGTGAGCATGATTGGTTGGTCCACACAGAGAAGGTTCAGGTTCCAAGGGCTCACAGGGACCATGATACATGTCAAAGGTTGAGCCAGTCTGGCCTGGGGGTAGCCCTGAAGCCTCCCCTCCAGGTATCCCTGTCTACCCAATGTGATCAAGATGGAGAAGATCCTGAGCTCTAGGAACAGCTGAGCCTGGGTCAGGACTTGGCTAATTTAGCAGCCGGACCACACTGATATATGCCCATGAAGTCACCCTGAGATACATGTATGTGCCAGGGTCTCTCATCCATCCTTCCCAGCCCGAATGGCTTTTCACTGGGGACCCAGGAGGCCACTCAAGAGTGGATCTCTTCCAGGACCAGCTTCCAAGGCTCTAAGAATTGAACTTCTGAAAATGGAAGTGTACAAATGAGTGCTGGGGTTGCTGGGCTCCCCTCAAAGCCTCAGTTTCCCTGTTGAGATTTCAGTGTTCCTCTGTCCCGTCAGTCCACTAGGCTGGAGGCCTGTTCTAAGCCAGAAGCACCCTGCCCACCGGCCTGTAGCTGTCACTCTGTAATCCATCCACTATGAATGCAACCAGTGCTCTGTGAACAGGACCTTGCCCAGCCAGTGTCCACTCTCTCTACTGATGCCACTCTGTCCCAATTCTGTCCTCGTCCCAGAGCCCACCCCATATGCCAGGCCATCAGGGCCCGAGGCCTCTTAGCTTTGAAGAATGGAGGTGCCCTGGGGCTTTGGAGGCAGCAGATAGCAAGAAGTGGGATCAAACAGCCAAGGGTAGGGATGCAGCTGGAGGCCCCTAAAGAAGGGGAAAACCCCCAAGGGTCTCTAACCCTGATCCTCTTGGGGGTCTGAATGTCCTAGAGGCACGCACCACAAGGTCTTGGTGTCTGCTCTAATGAGCACCGGCCAGCCCTGGGAGGGAAGGGTTGGAAGGGCGCTGAGGCCTCAGGCTTCCCGGCCTCAACCCCCCTCAAGGGGGGCTCTGCAGTAACAATTGCTGGAAGGCAGAAGCTGTTGTTTCCTTGTTGGGTAAATATTTGTGGCTGCGGCTGCCTATAGCCAGGGCCCTCAACATTGCCCAGGCAGGCTACAGCCCATTGGGAGCACAGGGCCGTCCATCTGGGCAGGACACAGTCCTTCCTTGCACCCTGCCGGCCTCAGTACTTTACTATGGACTGTGTAGAGTGGCCAAGGGCTGTTCTCCTGCAAGGACCATTGCAGCCCTCTCGGGTGTGAAATGCAATTTACCTGAAATAAAGCCCAATTATGGAATTACCTAATTAAAGCCGGGGAGAAGGCTGGGCCTGGCAGGCCGGCCACTCAATGCCCGCCCAATGCCCACGGTCTGAAGGAACAGATGGTGCCCCGGCCTGCCGAGCTGGCCACATTCCTTCACTCTGTCCCCCTATAAGTGACCTAGACAGCACACGACCATCTGGTGTGTGACACGTCCTGCAGGCCCTGGACAATGGCCCAGCAGACCTCTCCATGAGAGGGCCGTCGCCTGGGCAACGGTGGTAAGTGCGGGGAAGGCCCATTCGCAGCCCCTCCCGAGGCCCTTTCTTCGGGCCCTTTGTGGGCCTCGCCTCGGCTCTCTAGCGGCTTGGCTGACAATACCCATGAGTATTTGTCCCCAGAGCTGTGCCTTTGTCCCCTTATCAAGGCCCTGGTGTCCAGTGGGTGCTAGCAGCATCCGCTAGAGGACCAGCAGGGCTCCTGTTTCATGGGATTGCCTCTGCCATTGCCTTTGCTTCCTTTCTGGCCTGGCTGTGGTTCTTGAGCACTGGGCTTGGCCCTGCCCAAACCCAAACTTCTCCTGTCTTTGAGCCAGCACACAGACAGAAAAGACCCCTGCCACCCAGTTGTGGTCTTTCACCAGCTGCCTGTCCTCTGCCTGTGACACAGGACAGTAAAAGCATCCTTTAACAAAGGGCTGACGGAAATGAGACACCTAAGCCAGAGGTGAAGGTACAACCATATACTTAAGGCAGCTGGGAAAATTCTCTAGGTGGGTGAGGCTGGCTCTTCCTCCTGCCCTCCTGCCTGGCCTTCTAGCTCTAAGCCTCTTCCCTAGTCTTCCAGGGTCTAGCCACACCCCCTTTCTGGCCACACCCCTTGGCATTAAGCCCCACCCCTTCTCAGCCCTGCCCTCTCAGAGCAGAGCAAGTCTCCCAAAGGCAGGAAGGCAGCTGGCTAGTCCCTCCCACGACCACCCTCACTCAACACCACATAGCCAACTCACTGTCCTGTCCCTGGAATCTCAGCAGCCATGTTTACCTGAATCCCCTTCCCAGCATCCAACATTCCCCCCTACACATATACACATACATAAACACACACTTAAGACTTCCATCGTTATGGGCAGGTGCAAGAGAGACCGTGGGACAAAGAAAGCAACTGACCCAGGAAATGTTCCAACCCCAACTGGGCCCAAACAAACTAGGTAAGTCACTGGATAAAATAAAGGAACTAGTCACAGAGGTGTCTGGACCTGGCAGAGGAGCTGCACCTGTGCACTGAAGACCATCACTGGCCAGGCACCTATAGTAGCCTCCCAGCCCAGTGGGGTGAAAGGCCAGGGCTGGTACTCTTGGGACCCTCCCCACTCTTCCCTCAGCTCCCAGCTGGCATTCACTATATAACAGAGTAGAACATCCCTCCACAGATTTCTGGGTCTCCAATTCTGGGATCCCTCCTGGTTTAGCAAAAGCCACCTTCCCAGCACTGTGGGTGCCCTTGGGAGATCTGGATGGTGAAGGGGATCTCCCTCACCATACTCAGCACCCATAGATCCTCCTCCTCTTCCTGTGTCTGTATACTTGAGGTCTGGGTGAAGCCAGGCTTATGCCCTAAGCCTTGGTGCCCATATCTTTTCCCTCAGGTCCTCCCACTTGGGGCTACAGGACCTAGGCTGTGCTTAGGGCGGCCAGATCTGATCAGACAGCCTCAGTTCCCACCTACCTCAGAATGTTGGACTAATCCTGCCCAGCACAGGGCTTGTAGACAAGCAGAGCAGGGCTGTTTAGACAGCATGGAAACTCACCAACCAACCACTTCTCACACCCTGGTCAGTAGTGGCCAGTTTCTCACATGCTTCAGGACAGTGCTGTCCCGGGTTTGCTCACTGGGCCTCCCGAGTGCAGGTTGGGTAAGAGTTCCTGGTGTTGACTAGACATGCTTCCCTAAGAATGGTCTCCTCTAATGGAGGATCCAGAAAAGTTGAGGGGCTCCTACTACCCCTCTCCCTAGCCTCTGAGACCAGGTCCCCTCCCACCAAGGTTCAGATACTGGTTGAGTGTAGGAGATGAAGACCACTAAGAACACAAGCCCCTTTTCCCTCCTGGCTGGTCCTTCTATGGCCTGAGCTTGGTTCTAGTACCTGGCCCCCGTCTAAATGTACTTGTGAGGCACTCTAAGGTGCCAGAAGCCCCTCCTGCAGTTCCCATGACACATAGGGAGCCTCCACTCTTCAGACTCCCTCCAATCCCCCAGGGCCCACTTCTGAGCACCAGAGAAAGTAGGTCCTCCTTAACTCCCAGAGTCGAGCCCAGCCCAGCCCCAGCAGCAGCCCAGCTACCTGCTTCCAGGCCTGGGTTCACACCCAAGACATCCAGACCACCAAGATGATGCTCTCACTACCTCTCAGAGGTGGGTCAAAATGTAGGGGAGGAGGACATCAAGACATACTAGGGATCATGGTGACCCTCGAACCTTCTCACCCTCCCAGCCCCTCCAGCCCTACTCCAGTCCCACCCACAGCCTCATCTTCCTGCCAAGCCATAACAGTGAGTAGCATTTGGGGACCTTCAGGGCTGAGGAGGAAGCACTGAAGAACAGAGGCCTAGAACAGAAGGGCCTTCAAGCGATGAGGCTGCAAAGTGGGGCCAGACAGCTCAGCACCTGTAAAGAACCATAGCAGACACCAGCAACCATGCCGATGTCGGCAATCTGTGCTGCTGCCAACCACTATGGTCAAGGAAGCATCTTTTGCAGAGGTACCAATGACTGCACTTATAACTGAGAATGAGAGATACTGGAGACATTCTGTGCCAACCTCTCCTCTTCCACCACCAAAAAACAAACAGTCCAGGCATGAAGCTATTGAAGAGAGTCCTTAAAAAAGTTTAAATAAAAGATGCTGAAGCACGTCACAGTTGAGGCTTGGGGGTAGGGCTAGGGAAGGACTCAGGTTTCTTTAAGGGGCTGGCCACTGGGAGTTTGACCAGGTTCTGATGAGTATATTTGGGCAGCACAAATTGGGCTTGGTGGGGGGAGAGTTGTTTCTGTTTTCTCTGGGGGGAAAGGGGAACAATGGTGGGAAGGCAGATCTGAGAGGAATGGGAAGTGAGTGTGTTGGGGTGCGTTATATGAAATTCACAAGTAATTAATAAAAACATGTTGGGGGGAATAAAGAGCCGTGGCAGAGAAGTTAAATGGTTGTCCCAGAAGCCTCAGGACATGGAGAGATGACCTGCCTGAGCCAAAGCTGTCTTCCAAGGCCTTGTTCTTGGAACAAGGGTTAAGAAAAGATGGAGAAATGTTCCCAGTTGGCCTGAGCACAGCTCCTCTGCCAGTACCACACAAGCTGGAAGTCACTCAGCACCATACCTAGCTGAGGCAGCCACAGGCCAGAAAGCCTGCTGGTTCCAGGAAGCTTGCTGTAGCACCTGCCACATAGAAGGCCACTTGAATCTTCAAAATGCCATTTATATACTGACAACTAATGAGACACCCCAAACATCATAGAAGTCTTTCTGATTGTTTCTCAAGACTTTCTCCTTCCCTAGTATCAACCCCATGAAGACAGAGAAAGAGAGAGGAAGAGAGGAGGGGCAGGCTGAACAGGCAGAAGCAGCAGGCTTTGAGTTCCAAGTGAGATGGACCACTTTTTGGTGGAATTGCCAGACTGAGCAGTTCAGGATTCTGGGTAAGTATTGGCACCCATGGCTATTCTAAGACAGCTTGTGTCACAGTCCAGGCACCCTGAGGGGTCAGAGGACCTGCCAGCAGAGGTTTGTGCAGTCACATGGGGGACACACATTCCAGCCTACAGCTCCCAAGGAGGCCTGCCTGAGGAGGCTCGGGCAGTGATCAGCCAGGCTTGGGAGAAGGAGTTTCACGTTAGAGAAGATCCTTCAAGGCGTGAGGGTGCTGAGGGCCCCAGCAGAGGCCAAGGGAAAGAGACTCCGGCATCACTGGGGAGCCAGGCCTGTCTTGGGGATGTCTAGAGGCCCCTCAATAGAGTCTTCCCTAATAGGGAACTATCAGCGCAGTGACCAGTCATGAGGGTCCTGTTGAAGAACTTTGGAATACAGACCAAGGACAGTTATTAGTCAACCTGGGTGTGTGCCAAGCCAGGCTGGCTCTATAGTGAGGGGCATAAGATCCTGTGCTTCATTGCCTAAAGGTGGGCCTATTCTTCTCCAGCCCTCCAGCTTGTCACCAAATGGCCCCGGGCAGACCAGCATGGCCTGCTCTATTCAGGAAGCTAACCTCCCAACCCTTCAACAGCTGAGAACAAGTGCTTATGAGCTTACAGAAAGAGAAACCAAGGCACCTGTGAGCGTTTCCTGGAGTGAGGGGTTTTGGCTATCACAGCCTTTGGATCATGAATGTCTTTTCGATTTCAGGGACAGGATCTCACTCTGCAAGCCCAGGCAGACCTAGAACTTGCAATCTCCAGCCTCAGCCTCCCTAATGTTAGAGCCACAGGCCTGTCCCTTTTAGGAGCTTGGATTTCTGACCTATGAACTTGGCCATGTATCTGAGCGTTATGCTTCCCACTCTATCCTATAGAATAAAATTAAGTAATGCTATGCTAGAACATTCTAGAACCTGACTATTTGCAAGGGACTACTGAGCATAGTTGGGGCTCAGTTCCCTGAGAAACAGCATCATACGTTTTGGAACCTCTGCCTACTTTAAGGCTCACCTATTCCTCAGTTCTAGAATGTTCTAGATGGCTCCCGAGTCCCCTCCAAAGGCTTGCCTCTTCTTTTAGTATTTTTCAAGGTACAAACAAATAAAAAGCTTTGTTGTGTATTTCTCAGCACACCCTGAATCCAAAAGTGAGGAGTGGGGCCTTTCTGTTCTTCAAATCCATCACCTCCAGTGGGCATGCCTGCAGCAGCAACACTCAGGGCTATAATGTCCCTGTGCACCCGCCTCGGCCTACCTTCCCTTTCTCACAGTGTGGGGCTCCATAGCAACTATGCTCAGTTGTCCCTAGAGAGGGCTAGTCATTTATTCCTTGGGCATGGCTATCATGGGTGAGGCCAAGGCAGCAACCTCTATGTCCCTGAGGTGGGGAAGAGGGGTGTCTCAGAAGGCCCATTGTCTTGCCTGATTCCTGGCCTGATCCTGCAGAGTCACTTGGGAGAGTTGGATGGGGGAGCCAAATGAGTGAGTGATTCAACCCCAAACACCCAGAAAACAGTGGCTACATCCCTGAGTGGAGGAGTAGGGACAGGTGCAGCCCAGGAAGTGGGGAGGAGGACAGTTGTGGACGAGGACTTCGAGCGCATAAAGCATTTGCCACACATTCCCCCATTCCCAGCCCCCACAACTGTCTCTACAACTGGATACGGTTGTGCTCACTCTCCATTCAATAGATGGAGCCAGGCCGTGTCCAAGGACAGGATGCAAATGGATACCTGGCAGAGCTCGCCTAGGTTCCTGTTAGCCCATCCAGGAATGTCTGCCCTTTACCACGGTGGAGGGTAGGGGGTAACTGGTGGAGCCAGAAGCTTTCGTATGCTGATAGCCTCGAGGCTACAGGTCACAGGAGGTCACACACACACACACACACAGCGTCCCTCACTGCTCTGAGAGCTGGCAGGCTGTGTCTGCTACCTGAAGTCAGCTCTTCATAACAAGACAGCTCAACTCCCACAACAACTCTCACCTCAGCCCCAACTCTCATCTCTGCCCCCAGCTCAACCCCAAAGTCAGCTGACTCTTCAGAGGTACTCACATATATCTGTAATCAAAACGAGGGTTTCTTTAATTAATCTACTTGGCTCATTTTGCACAGAGTTCAGGGCAGGGGGGAGCCCTAGGAGACTGGAGGAAGCCATATCCCCCTCCTCTATACCACCCAGAACACCAATAGCTCTCCCAAAGTACACAGAGACAGCAACCCTCTAGGGATGGAGCTGTAGAAGGGCCAGCAGAAGCCAGTCCCATGCCCTTAACCCCACATACACACCCCTCTACCCTCCCCTCAGCCACCAGCCTGGGAACTGTCCTCAAAGCATTCTACCAGTCCTGTGCTGCATCCAAGGGCTTCAGTTATGCAGCACCCAGCTGGCCTGGCTTCCAGAGAGCCCTGCCAAGGCCTGGCACCCTTGCCCCCAGTAGTCCCTCTCGCTGCCAGGAGTAGAGAGGCCTCAGGTCACCAGCAGATTGCTTTCTTGCAGCACTCTGGGCCCTGCTCCCCAGGGAGTCAGCCTCGGGAGCCATGAAGTCCTCCTCAGACTTCCGGAATCCACCTGCAGCTATACCCGCTCTAGGAAACTGAATCCCAGAAGCAGATGACAGCTGAGGGTGGCAGGGCAGAATGCCCATTCAGCCTCCACAAGAGCCAGCCTGCCAACGTGGCAACTGCTTCCCCACCTAGGTCCAGTACCATCAAAGCCTAATGAAATCCTGGGGAGGCCACACTAAGAACAGAGGGGTAGGATTACTCCACCCAAGAGCCAGGACAACAGGGAGGATGGATGGGGAAGGAAGGCAGCTACCTCCAGAACCTCACAGACAAGGCAGCCCAGAGCAGAATTCGGGACTTCCCTGCTCTGCCCCTGCCCCTGCCCTGTGCTATGATCTGGAACTAGGGTTGGGCACTTATCCACCTGCCCAATTCCTCTGCAACAGAGCTAGAGAGAGCCGCTCTACCCTAAATGAGTAGATGAATGGAAACCCAGTCTAAAGGTTTCCATTTGTGAGGTGGGCAGGAAGCCAGAGGCTGACATTCATGGGAGAGGAACACAGGCTGAAGCCACTGAGGCATTGCCCACCAGCTGAGGTAGGCCTGAAGGCTGCAACCAGGCCACATAACCCAGTGCTCTTTCCTTATTACCTGCTGGGCTGCCCCTCTAGCCAGGACTCCACCCCAAAGTCCCAGGCTCCCAGGAGGCTCTCCTTCTGAGGTGAGGGCCACTGGACTGCCTGCCTCTCCACTCAGCTCCTCTGCAAGGCTGATCATCCTGCAAAGAGAACCCTGTGAGTGAGAGGTAGGAAGCAGCAGGAACTAGAAATCCTAACAGGAAATGCCCAGTCAGGGCCCAGAACCCTGTTCTCTACCTGCTGCAGCCCCAGCTTCCCCAGCGCCAGTGCCACTACCTCTGACCAAACTGGTTCTTCCTCGATTCTTTGTTTGCCAGTCTCCTGACCATCCTACTAAACTGAACACAAAGCCTTCCAAAGTGCGCCCAGACTCTCTGGTTTTTGGCGGATATGGTCCCCTACACATGAGGTGGTGTCCTCCAAGTAGATCACAGAGGGGACAGTTGACCAAAAGAACCCATGGAGATTAAGGAATGCTGCCCTGCAGAAAGCCAGCTCAAGCTGTGCCCCAAGACCTCTTGGGGACAACTACCAGGGAGCTACGCCCCCTCACAGCCTTCAGCACACAGGACTTGCTGTTTGCCTGGCCCCTGAGAGTGGAGGGCGTGTGGTGTGGATGAAGAGGCACTGGCTTTTCCTGTTCTCCACCAGCCCTTCGGCTAGCACCACACCGCTCTACACACAGCAAATCCTCCTATGCCCCACCCGCACAGGATCACCTACGTGCTCACTCCCCAGGGGCCCCAGACACCAAAGGCACCCAGGACCCTTGATGCACAAACTCCAAACCCAGCAGTAAGCCGGCTAGTTGTCCTTCTGTGTGTCATTATTCAAAGGTAAATGCACACGCGTGACCTGGGCGCACACATGGAGCTTGCCAAAGTAGGCGAGGCTAGGGATGGAAGTCAGGTCTTCAGGCTCTCAAGGTAAGCACTCCAACAACTGAGTTATCTCCCCAGATCTTTATCATCCTTATTAATCACTCTATTGCAAGGCTACACCCATGCAAGCGTATAATACACTCTGAGCTACTCCCCTCCCCCGCACACGCCGCCATCCTCCCTTCTCGCCTCCCTCCCATTGCTCCCCCGGTTTCTGATTTATATTTACCACCAATGCATACGTGACTTTATGTTATCTCTGAAGTCTGGGGCCCACAAAGGACACCTGCAATATTTGTCTTTCTGGGACTGACATAACTCAGTTAACATGCTTACCTCCTGCTGAATCCGTTTTTCTTCCTACCACCTCGCTTCATTGTTTTCTGTGACTGGAAAAAAAAATCCCATTGTATATATAAACCACATTCTCTTCACCTAGTTGCCTTCCCTTGCATAGCTAGACTGCCTCAGTAAGTCAGCCACTGTGTGTAATGCCACGATGATGAGCAGCAAGGTGCAGGTATCTTTGTGATGTGTTGACTTAGAGGCCTTTGGGTAAACAGCCAGGAGTGTATAGCTGGGTCATATGGAAAAATCCATTGTTAGTTTTTTTGGACAAACCTTCATACTGATTTCCAGAGTGGCTGGACTAGTTTCGTTCCCGCCAGCAGTGTTAATGTAAAAGGGAACTCTTTTTCACGGCCCGGCCGGTGTTTGTGGTTGTTCTTGATGGCTGCCATTCAGACCCAGATGAGATAAAACCCCAATAGAGCTGGAGTCTTCGTGCGCCATCCACCTTGTTTTTCATTAGCCTAAAGCTGACGGATTCCCCTAGGATGGCCCAGGAGTCTCCCTGTCTCACCTGGCCAGTGCTGGGATTTTAAACCTGGCCTAACTTAAAAAAAAAAGGGGGGGGGGATTTCTGGGGACTGAACTCATATCATTATGCAAATGGAGTCACCTCCCCAACCCTTCAAATTGGCTTTTATTTGCACTCCTCTGGTGCCTAGTGAAACTGAACAATGCTTTGTGTGTTTATTGGCCATTTGTTCCTCATCTTTTAAGCACTGAAAGATCATTCTACTAGTTTATTGATTGAGGAGTATTGGTGCTTTCGCATTTATCAATCCCCCCCCCAGAGGAGATGCTTAAACCTTGGTCACTTATGCCAGAAGATGCCTCCGCCGCTGTCAAGACCTGCTGACTGGGCCTATCCTGTCCATCTCCCCCGTGTTGACCAGACCTGAAGGTAAGCATCCCTTCTGTAGAACATCTTGGTGAGGGTGCCACTCCCCCCCCGCCTCCACCCCCAACCTCACCCCAGGCTGCTCTCCCAGCTCCCAGAGGCACAGGGCTTCCTCGGCCTGTGCACGCTGATTGAAATGGAAGGCCTGGGTAGGGATGCCAGTGTCTGAGGTCCCATGGCTTCAGTCCCAGCTTCTTTGCTCCACCTCACAACCAGCCAGGACTCCCCCTCCATCTCTGCAATGTTGAGGTTACAAATGAGTGCCACTAGGCTAGTTTTTCCCCCCTACACATGAGTTCTAGGAATGGAATTCACATCTTCATCCAAACTAAGCCATCTACCCATCCCCACAGTGGTTTTTGTGTTTCTCTGATGGCTAAGACTGAACAATTCTTCCTATGTTCATTGGCCCACAGGTAAGGACTGGCACACATATAGGGAGGGTCCTAGCTGCTGAGCCACATCACTGATGAGAGAACCTCAGCTCCTTGGTATATCTGTGATTCAATGCCAGGCTGTGCCAGGAATGGCCACATGCCCATACCCTTACTTCTCTGAACACCCTTGTCTAATATCTAAGGAGATGAGTTGAAAAGGCAGTTCTGTCAATGAAATCTTCCCCTTCCATCTCAGCTAGGTTTGCCCTTCCAACACTGTCACTCAGGCCCTACCTGCATCTCTCTAACATCACCACTGTTCCCAGGATGGAACCCAAGGTCCCAGGCCTGCTCTGCCCATCTCAGGATGGGCCATCTCTTCTTGTTGGTCCTCTGCTTGAGAAACCTCACCACTTCTAGACTGGACCGCACACGATCCTCACCCCAAACAGCACCCCCAACACTCCCATTTGTCCACCGTGGGAAACTGAGGCCCACAGGCAGCTTCATACTGCTCTCCAGTCCAATGGAGGCCATGGGATCCGCTATGGAGACCTCATTTGAGGATCTCCAGTGTCTGGGCCACACTCTAGAAAGTTCCGGGGCCTGGTAAGCCTGTAAAGAGACACAAGCCACTGACACAGATCAGGGTCCTCGAGGGCTTGCAGTCATGATGTGCTCTCTGAGGCATCCTCGATCACCTGGCAACTCTAGCGCGCTGGGGCCTCCTTGGTGCTGAAGGCAGAAGACTGGCCCGCTGGGGTCAGAGACTGATGGATCAGTGCAGATAGCTACCCCGTGTGTCTCCAGCCCCTCAAGTCCCCAGCCAGCCCTGGCAGGGCTTGGACAGGTATTGGGGCACCTGCCACCTGAGGAACTCATAAGGCCATGCTGGGCCTAGGGCCTGGCCTAGCCTGTTCCAGAGGCCGTGGTGCAATGTCGGGTGCAGGCGCCACACGGGGGTCACGGGCCTCGGGGTGCCGGGTCTGGCCAGGGCCGCCGGGGGCCATGGTGGGGGCGCGGGCCGGGGTCGGGGGTCCAGCGAGCTTTAATGCGCAGACAAAGCCTCATTTGCAGGTCAATGCCGCGGCACACTCGCCTCTCCCCTCGCCCGGCGCCCTTTGTCCGGCCGCGCCCGCTCCTCGCGCCAGATGGCCGCGGAAATGCTAATTTCGGGCGCCCCCCCCCCCGCCCCCCGCGTTTAATTGCGCCTCCGCAGATGGGCCGCGAGTGTGCCGGCCATGTAGATGAGCGCGGCCGGGCCGGGACGCGGGGCTAAGGGGCTGCGGGACTGCGGGAGTGGGGGAGGGGGAGGACAAGGGACAGGGGAGGGGAGGGGAAGGGAAAGGAGAAGGGTGGGGAAGCGAAGGGGAGAGGAGATGGGGAAGGTGGGGGAGGGCTTGTGGGGGAGGGGAGGGAATAAGAAGGGGTGGAGGAGGGGCGTCGCCCCACCCCCCAGCGCGCCGCCGGGCACGGGCGAGCACCCAGCGCGCCGGGCGCGGGAAGCGGGCTTTTCTCTTTTCATTTCTCCAAAATGGGATCTTAAGTGACTCTGAATGAAAACAAATTGGCCCGCTTTCTTCTCCAAACAGACTGCGCACGGGGCGATGGGGGAGGCGGGCGGTGGGGACACGGGACCCCCTGCCGGGCAGGCCCACAGCCTGCGCCCTTCCGCCCAGGCCTTGTTGCTGGGGCTGCAGATGTGGATCTCCCATAACTGAGAGCCCCGGATCCCCACCTCTCAATTAAGCGGAAAGCCGCCGCCGCCTCCCCAAGGCCCAAACTCTTCCAGGCTGGTTGGGCCGTCACTATGTGTGGTAGAAAGAGATGGGGTGTCATTCTCACCTCCTGCAGCCTTAACGGGGTGGGCAGCAGCAGAACTGGGCTAGGCTGTCTGTGCAGAATGCACTTCTGGCTGGACAGGTGGATACAGGGATGGATGGTGAGTGGGTATAGATAGCCAGATGGATGAATGGGTTGATGGATAGGTGGATGGGTAGGCGGATACATGGATGAATGCATGAAAGGATAGATTAGTATTGAGTGGAATACATGAATAAAGTGGGTGGATGGATGGATGGATGGACTGAAGAATAGATGAATGGATAGGTAGATGGATGGGTGGGTAAGTGAAAGGAACTGGCAAGTCCCTTGTGGTGTGCCCATTTCCTACCATGATGTCAAACCAGCCTCAGAGCCCCATACAGCCGCGATCTTCCATGGGTGTGAGAGCACCATTCCTTTTCTCTGGGACATGTCACTTAGAACTTTAGTGGGCTGTGTTTTTGTCATCTGTTCAAGTGAAGATGGGTCCTAATTTATGTGTGACACTGGGCCACTTCGAAGTCAGTTGACATGCAAGATCTGGCCCAACTGCTCCCAGAATTCAGTTTGTCTTCCAAGGCCTTACTCTCCTGGCCTGGGGGCAGGCTGCAGCTCCAGTCCTCCAGTTCCATCCCACAGCCTGGGCTGGCTAAATCCCCTCTGCCTTACACACCTAGGCTTTAAACTCCTCTCCTCCTACACCTCCTCCTTGGTGTCCTTTGAGTGTCCCAGACCTGATGCTGTTCCCTGGACTGTGGTCAGGGACCTCATTCTTTGTCTTACCTACCTCCTTGGCTCCTGCCTTGAGGAGTATCCTGCTCCCGAGGACTCTGCTGTTCCCCAGCATTCACCTTGACAGGCCGTGCCAATAATGACACAGGTGGGTATCACAAGATATGCATTTCAATGAAATGCACAGTCAAGAGTAGCATGGAAATTTCCAAGGACAGAGATGGAAGCAGTTTCCAGTTAATGTGGAATTCACAGGCTTCCTTCGACTTTCTTTCCAGCCCCTGCAGTCCCTTTATCAGCCAGAGGTCCCATCTCCCATCTGGGGCCCTACTCAGTAAAGCCAGACCCCATCCCCATACAAGTCTTCAGTGAATCCTGGATGAACGGTCTGGCCTGGGCCTCGATAGACACGCTGCTAGAGCTGCAATGCACACGGCCAGGTGTAGCTTCTGGGGGGGTGTTATCGTCCCCATCATAGTATTTCTTCTCCACAGAAGCTTCTAAAACCAACCACCTGGAAGCCGACCTTTTCCTGACACCATTCTGGATAGTGGAAATCTTCCATTTTATTTCTGTATTTGGGCATGCAAATGTTAGAGGAAGGTGGGCATGAAAACACATGTGTGTCAAGGCCTATGGGGGTCAGAGACTGTTGTTATTAAGTAGGTTTACTCTATCACACTCTACCTTTTAAATATATTTACTTAAAAGAAAAAAATCAGGAAAAATTCAAAACTAGAGCACTGCCCATTTAAGAATTTTCAAGTATTAAGAATCAGGCATTGTTTTTTGTTTGTTTGTTTGTTTGTTTGTTTGTTTTATTTTGTTTTTTGTTTTGGGGGATTTTGCTGCTGCTGCTGCTATTGTTTTACCACACAGCAGTATTGTTACCACAGGGGCATGAGATCGCCAACACAAACTCATGAGATGAAGAGAACTAGTGGAAACTAGAGAAGAAACAAGGCAAGGACACAGAACAGTGAGCAGGTTCTTTGGGTGCAAGGCTCTGGCTGACGCTGAGCCTAAACTGGAGGTAGATATCTGGTTGACCATTTTGGCTTCAAGGGGAAAGAAGAAAACTTGTAGGATTGGAGAGACATTGCTGCAGCCTCCAAAGCAAGTCTCTACTTCTCATTCCCAGAACGATGTGTTCCTAGACTTCAGCATAGTCTCCTCTGGAGGACTTGCTGTCTGTGGCGACTTGACTTTAGTGCCTACGGTAGGGGCAATCCAGTACTCAGAGCAAACATTGTGGACATTGCTTTTGGAAGGATTGTTGCTACCACCTCTTAGGTGGAAGGTCACTCAGATGGACATCAATGAAGTACTGCTGTGGCACGACTCTGACATCAGGGGAATGGCTGACATCATCAAGACTTTTGGTTGCATCCGCAGAACCTCTTCCATGCCAAGATGACATAGACTCGGTGGCAGCTCCGTTTCCTTGGCAGTTTCACTTTGCCACCACCTCTAGGTGATATAGGTGACAGGGGGTGTTGAGGCTACCCTCTGGATCTACCTTTGGGCCTGAGACCCACCTGACTTTTAGAGGCATAGGTCTCACAGAATTTGGAACTCACTGATTGGCTAAACTGTCTGACCAGTGAGCTCCATGGATCTGCCTGTCTCCCGCCCCTCGTGTGGCAGACGCAATCAGGCAGTTCTGCTGAATCTTGGATTCTTGGAGGCCACCAGTTGTGTGCTGTATTGTGCTGCATTTTCCCATGTTCTGTTTGTAACATTCTCATGTTCTGGGCCTCTTAAGCCTCTCACTAAAGTTAAAGATTTCTGGTTTGAACAATTGCAGAGGCCACCTGGAATCCGAGCGTGTAGGAGGCTGAGGCAGGAGGATCTGGAGGCCACCCTGGCCTTCTTAGTGAGTTCCAGGTCAGTTTGTACAGCATAAAAAGACCTTCCCTCAAAGAGAAGAAAGCATGTGAGAGATAGAAGTAGGAGAATCAGGAGCTCCAGGCCAGCCTGGCCTTCCTGAGACCCTGTCTCACAAGACAAAATGACGAAAGCATTCAGGTGACTCACACCTCCCTCAGCACAGCTTACCTGGGGAGTTCACAGATGCGATAACCCTTCAGTAGAAACCAGACTTTAAACTTTGAGTCTATACAGCTATTCCATTTTCATTTTCAGTACAGAATTCAAAAAATTGCACGAGATACTCCACGCTTTTGTGTGTGTGTGTGTGTGTGTGTGGAGAGGAAGTTTCCTAGGGAGATACACTCCAGGAATCCCAACACTCAGAAAGTGAAGACAAGAAGATCAAGGATTTGGGTCAGCCTTGTGGATAGATACCAACTTTGAGGCCAGCCTGTGCTACATAAGACCCTGTCTCAAGAAAGGGAAAAAGGGTGGAGGGGGTGTCAGATGGTTTTGCTAGGCTGCAGGCTAACAAGAGAGTGTGAGCACCAGTTGAGTAGGTCAAGTGAACTAAGGTGGGTTGAGAAGGCCATTGGATTCTGGACCTTGTCACTGTATTTTGGACTTACGTTATTTTTCAACTTACAGGGGGTTTGTTGGTATATGGCTCTTTCAAAATGCCAATGAGCCATCCCTGTGAGTGCATGTATATTCTAATGCTTAACTATTTTTCCTCAAAGGTGGATATGGTTCCTCTCAGTAGACATGTGTGCAGGTCCCCAGACATCCAGCATCAGGCCATGGCAGAGGCAAGACTTTACTGAAGGAAAAGTCTGTATTTTTCTGTATTTGCCCTAACCCCACCAGCAGGCACATAGTAGTTCTACAAGCAGAGAAACACGTTTTTATTTAGGGTGGGTTTTTTTTTTTTTTTTAATATATAAGAAATGTCACTGACTCACCAGCCAAGTGACCTGGGTTGGTAGCAACAATGCTCCATGCTGGCCTCTGGCCGATGGGGGCACTTGGGCCCCAACACATGGGGGAGTCCAGTGGCGGGACCATTTTATAAGAAAGCCTCTTCCAAATGCCTTCCTGGGGTGCCCAAGTAACTAGACCCCATTGGACAGAGGCCAGAGCAGACCACTTAATGCCAAATTCCACTCGGGCCTGCTCTCAGTTCCAGCAAAATTCCAAAGTATATTGTTGTTATTGTTATTATTTTTGCAATTACGTGACATTTTTTAAATGCCTGGAGTGTTTTTTCAGTCATTTTCATTAGCTCCTTCTCACTTTGCTGAAGAGGCAAGTCAGCATTTGGCTCGCCACAAAGCAATCTGGCCAAGGTTCAGAGAGGTCAGCCTACCCACCTGGGTCACATAGCAGTAGTGTAGCTGGTACAAGAACAGAAGGCATCATGCCCAGCCTGGCCATCCTTTTGGATTGTGGATGATATCTGACTTATCAGCTCCTGCTAGGCTCTTATTCAGAGTTAAGAAAGTGTTGAAGTCAAGAGGATATATTTAAGAAGAAAAAAAAAAAGGAAGAAAAGGAGGGAGGAGAGGAAGGAGAAAGGGAACTTACAAGAGACTAAAGCACAAAGAATGGATACAGGGGCCTGGGGGCATGGGAGCACAGGACCTAGCAGAATGGCATTCAGGGACCCCAGTGGAGAGCCAGCCTGCTCTGTCTGTAGCTCTTCCTCTCTCACCTCTGGGTCAGCCTCAGCTTCCAAGGCACCTCCATTCTCAGTGAGGATGGGGACCCACACACAGCCTGCTTCTACAGCCACCCTCTGGGGAGGGGGGTCGGGCCTAGGGAAACAGCAGGGTCTTCAGATGCTTCTCTGAGGAGCAGAAAACCTGTTCTAGTCAGGCACCTCATCCTGAGCCTCAGTAAAACAGCCCAGCTCCCATAGTTCTGCAGAGGGACACAAGGTGGGAACCCAAGCTGAAAGCCTGAAGTAATGAGCTGAGTTAAGTTCCCTCCTCAAAAACAAACAATCAAAACACACACATACACATACACAAACAAAACAAAACAAAACTTCTGTTGAACTCTAACCTCAAAAGGTGATTCTATCTGAAAATGGGGTCTTTCTGAAAATGAAGTCTTGTGGTGGTCCTAATCCACTCTGACTGGGGTCCTTGAGGAAGATTGGGCATAGCCGTGCAGAGGAAAAAGACATATGCCACATAAAGACACGGCATGGTGCAGTCTGCAAGCTGAGGACAGAGGTCCTGGGAGGGGCTAGGCTCCTCAGCCACTTTTTCTTCCTCTCTGACTTCCAGCCTCTGGACATGGGACAGGGGATGTGGACTGCTGAAGCCCCTGGCTGTGGTGTTTCCAATGAAAACCCAGCCTCCATCGCATCAGCCCACAGAGGAGATGCCTACTCAAAGAGACAGCAGCCTTGGCCTCTAGTCCTAGGCAAGAGCCGCTGCCATCTACCCCTGGCCTAGAGACCTTTTGGCATTTTTGTTGACATGGCTCTAACCAACGTTCTTTAGAAGTCTCAAGGCTAACATCTAGGGGACACAGGCCATGTGGAGGATCATGACACTATCCACCACCATGCATCCTCATGCCTCAAGACGGTCCGTGTACAATCTCTGTGTCTCTTGGTTGCTAAATGCTGACAGAGTCTGGCCCGAGTAGTAGAAAGATTTCTCAGTCTGAAGAGCCAGGGTAAACGCTGAAGGACCAAGTCTTGCCTAGGCTGTGGCATGGGCCAGTGCTCCCCAACTGGCGTTCAGTTGATCAGCTGTTTGTGTCCAAGTGACACGGGGCCTCCCCTCCTATCTGTTTTTTTCACCCACACAAGTTCAATTAGAATTTTGCTTTATGCCAGAGTGGTCTCTGACACGAACTATTCTGGTAGGTCCTGCATGTCTCGTCATGTCCTCTGGCCCGAAGTCAGTCCGCCAGTTTCAGAAAACACTCTCCTGTGCTGGACGAGGAGGGAAGAAGAAGAAAGAAAAAATACAACATAAAACAAAAGCACAAGAAACAAAAGGGAGAGAGCTGGCTGCCTCTTCTGCAGAATCTTCCTGGAGGAGACAATTCATCTGGGGCAAACTGCTTCCTTTGTGCAGGGATTCGGAGAACATGCTGGTCAGGTTCATCATAGATGTAAAGCCTGGTCTTTTCCTTTGATTCAGATATTTAAATTCTCAAATATATATTCTGTGACAATTGAATGGCAGCTGACCTCACTTACTCTCATAGAAAAAATTCAGAAGGCATGGGCCACAGTTAATCTAGGCCCCCGCCTGCTCACAGGGGCACAGTCAGTCGCGGGGTGAGGGGGCATAATCCTTTTATTCAGACATTTGGCTTAAAAGAATAACAAGGGGGAAAAAGCTGGGGCGTAATTACATTGCATGGAAAGCAGAAAGATCTCTCTGTTTCTCTGTGTGTCTGTCTCCGTGTGTGTGTCTGTCTTCCTCTGTCTCTCTGCATCTCCGTCCCTGTCGCTCTGTCTCCCCGCTTTCATCTCCCCTCTGTCCACTAGAATTGGAGGCTCCTGGCCAAAGGCTATTTTCGTGGTAAAGGAGTATTCTCCTCGCTGTCGCACCCACGCTGCCACCCCCTTTCCCAGGGAGTTTTGTGTCTGGGTAGGCTGCCACGCTGGAACCCATTCATTCATTCACCACGTCACTCATTCCCTCCACCCCAAGCAAAGACTTATTGTGTGCCAGGCTTAGCCAGGCCCAGGCTGGGCAGGTTTAACCAGATCCTACCAACACAGCTCTCCACTAAAAACCCCCTTAGAGGAAAAAAAAAAAAAAAAGCGGGGGGTGAGGGGTGGGGGGACCTAAGCTCCCGATAGGATAAGTCCGGCTAGATAGCATAAATCTTAAGGGGCCTCAGAAACACCTGAGTCTACAACGAAGGGGAAGGGGGCCCCCTTCCCTGGGCCAGCCAGGCAAAACTCTGGCACAGCCGGTGGCCAAATCGTACTCCCAGGGCCCGGGTCCCAGAGGACCCTGGCC
This sequence comes from Meriones unguiculatus, assembly GCF_030254825.1. Taxonomy (NCBI): domain Eukaryota; kingdom Metazoa; phylum Chordata; class Mammalia; order Rodentia; family Muridae; genus Meriones; species Meriones unguiculatus. The sequence goes on from NC_083349.1 coordinate 20,382,377, forward strand.
CAGTCCATCAGCAGGCTGGGCCTTTTAATGTTTAAAGATCTCTCCCCTCGTTTCAAAAAACTCCCTGACACGGTTTTCTGTGATGCGTGGGCTGTCGGGACATCTGTCTTCTATACCTAATAAAGTCGCCGGGACTCAGAATGAACTCCGCGTGGCTTTGAATCCGGGCTCACATATGGTTGGTAATTAGCTGGCTATCTCTTGGCGTTAAATGATTTTTTTTTTCTCGCCCGGTTCGCATCCATAATAGACACGAACAGAGTTGCGATTGTTCGCTGTTGCGGGACGTTCTGCGCCTGAATGAGCGGGGGGCTGCTGCGTCGACGCGGATTTGACATATGGTTGCGCGGAGCCCAGAAGAATGGGCCCCTGTGTGTTCGACCCGGACGCGGCGGCGCTGGCCGTGCCAGCCCGGCGGAGACCCGGGTGCCCGACGGCGCAGGAGGAGCGGGCGCCGCAGCCGCGGGCGCACCGTCGGGGCGCGGGGTCTCCGCAATCCAGTCGGGGCCAGGCGGCACGTGGGGTGGGATGCTGGGAGTGCAGGGCCACCGTGCCGGGAGGGATGCTGGCTTGCGTGGATGGAGAAGCGGCTAAGTGGGGGTGGGCGCGTGGAGGCGTGGATGTGGGTGGCTGGGTAGAAGGCCGGAAGGACAGATGGATAAAGAGATGGAGAGACGGGTGGATGGCTGCAAGGATGGAGGGATGGATGAAGGGACCCAGGGCTCCTGCGCCGCCCAGGGCCGGCCGTGGCGCCCGTGCAGGCCTCGAGGCGCGGCGGGGGAGGTAGTACGGCTGCCGCAGCCCCATTGTGAAGCGCGCGAGACAATGAGCGGCCCGAAGAGGCACCTGCTCGCCTGAAAGGCCCATAAATCGCCGCCGGGTCCAGCTGCCTTCCCGCCCCTCCCCGAGGACCGGCGGGCCGAGCGCGGCCAGGGCCGGGAGGGGGAGGCTCGGTCGCCGGTCCCGGCAGAGCGACCCGGGCCACCGTGGCGCGCGCCTGCCCTTGTGCCTCGGTGCAGCTGCCGGCACCCCCGACTGAGCCGCCGGGGCTTACTCCTGCCTGTGCCTTGGGGTGGCCTCCGGCAGCAGCCGTCCCTCCAGCAGGGAGTGCACCCCGCCGGGAGACTTCTGACCCACCACAATCGGGGTGTAAATAGGCAGCTTAAAAACAAAAAACAAAAAAAACAAAACAAAAAAAAAAAAAAACAAAACACGAATTCTTGAGTTTTTGAAAGTTACAGATTCTGACTTGCACAGTGTTGGGAGCTTGGAAAAGTGTGGGTCTCCTTGTTTTTCCCAGGAGCTGGAGGAAAACCGACCCTTGTGGTCCTCCTCATTTTGCTACACTCCCGGCCATTTGTATGAGTTCTAATGCTGCTTATTCGGACAGGAACAGGCTGAAGCCTTGCCCTGCTGGTCTGGGTCCACTTCCAACCAGCTTCCCTGAGTCCTTTGAGTGGGGAAACGGAGCAGGCTCAGAATGAGTTCTGGGAAGTTTTCCTATGCAAACAGCACGAACTTCCCCTCACAGTAAGGAAAGCAAGCAAGCCCAGGGCTGTGGTCCTCTCTGGGGACCCTGCTAAGAGGAAGGGGCTAGTCTTCTCCAACGCACACATACCTCAGAACACACTTGGGAGGAGTAAGGGCTTTGATTGGGCTGGGGAGAACTTTAAGAAGTTTGGACTGGCCGTGTAACTGCTTCGCTGTTGGAGAGGAACACAGGGGCTGAGGTGGACAGGAAGTAGCAAGTGCCACCAGCAAGGCCCTGGCATTCTAAGGCTTCTCCTGGCCTCCCCACGGTTTATGGAAGAAGCTTCTCTCCAGGACAGCCACAGAAGGCTCCTGGAAGGTCAGTAGCAACGATGGAGAGCCCACTTATTTGGTTAGCTTAGGTTCGGATTGGTTTTGCCTTTAAAGCAGGGTCTCACTCTGTAGCCCAGGCTGGCCTGGAGCTCATGGAAATCCTTCTGCCTCAACCTTCTGAATACTGAGCTGGTCAGCATGAGCTGCCCCCTCCCTTAGGAAACTGCATTTCACTCTACTCCAGGTTGACCTGGAGCTCATTCGATAGCCCAGGGTAGCCTTCAACTCTTGACAATATTTTTGACTTGGCCTCTCAAGTGCTGGGATTGCAGGCATCAGCCACCATGCCTGCCTGGAAGAGCCATATTTAAACGGCTAACAATTCACGACACAAGGGACAGGAGGGGCCAGACTTAATCATGGGGGAGGGGACGTGGCCCCTGGCTGCACCCAAGCGCGGCCACCATCCTCCCTCAACAGAAGCACCCTTTCTGTTGGACACTCCATCTGTGTTCAACGAGAGCAGGGCTTGGCAGCTCCACTCCCTCTGGCCTCTACAGACGTTGGCATGCACCTACCAGGACTTTCTTCCAGGAAAAGGCATGTGTTCAGTCCCCAGATCCTTGCCAGCACCAGCCCCAAGCTGGCTGCCTGCATGCACCCCACTGGACAGGCACACAGGCCACATCCTGGAGGCTAGAAGAGTTGGCATAGTGGAGCAGGACCACAGCAGACTCTTGATAGGACAGAGTATATAACACACACACACAGAAAGAAATGTCTAGGATTGAAGGTGTTACTATTTCTGACATTCTGGTGCCATCTCTATCCTTCCCCCATTCCCTAATAAAAGGCCAGCATTCCTCCTTCACCCTTGCCTCCCTCACATATTAGAATTTTTTCCATTTCCTTTGATGTCTTTTATAAGTTGCATCTCATTTCCTGCTTGGGCATTTCTAACCTCCAATGACTCCAGCTCAGGACACTTGCTGTGGCTGCCTGCCGTTGCTGTGTGGCTGGGCTCCTTGACACCCCACCCAACAGCCAGTTTAAGAGGGTTCAGCCCTCTGTGTGCGGTGGCTATCCACCTTCCCCTCCTTTCTTCTAGCGGCTCCCTGGGAGGAATGGCCCTGTCCGTGGTGAAGGCATCATGCTCGCTACAGAATCTAGTTCCTCCCCTGAGGTCTCTGACCATCTGCATTATTCACGATTCCAACGTTATTCCCCCATGAGAGGGCCACTTCTGTCCAATCTGCCACCTCACACAGGCTGACCTGGGTGGAGGGGGCAGACATCCTTAGCATCCCAAGAGCCCAGCTTTGGGGTTACTCAAAGCCTGTGAGGGATTGAGCCAGGCAGGGTAGTAGATCAAGGGCAAGATTGGGGTGATACCTACTCAAGCCAGGCTCCATCAACCCTAGAACACAGCTAGAAAAGTGCAAATAATCCCTGAACTAAGCAACGGGGGGGAGGGGAACAAGACAAGTCAGCAGGTGAGGCAAGCCATCTTTCCCCCTCTTTCTTCCCTGTTTCCTTCTTCCTCTTTAAAAAAAAAAATCTTTTATTATATTTCTATTCAGTGTGTATGAGCGCGCAGCAAAGCCCACATGTGTGGAAACCAGAGGACAGCTTGTGGGAGTTGGCTCTCTTCCTTTACTATGTGGGGCCCCAGGGAAGTCAGGTGGTCAGGTTTGGCCACAGTGCCTGTATCCACTGAGCCCTCACTTCCTCCCCTTCCCCCAGCCCCTTCCTCCTCCTTCTTGTCGTCTGTCTTTTTCTTTTGGTGCTTCGGACAGAACCCAGAGTCTTTGCACATGCTCAGCAAGTGCTCTCCCACTAAGCTATCAGCTTCTCTTGTCTTCCCCAACCCTGAGTTCCTCTCTTCGCCTTTCCTCCTTTCTCATTTAGTCACAGGTCTCTGACTTTGAGGCAAAGCACCACGAAAACCAATGTGAGCATCTAAGGGCAGACCCTGGACTGAGAAATATAATCCAGGAATGTAAAAAGGCAAAGTCCAAATTCCCTGACCTGCCGGGGTACCATAAAAAACACAACGAGAGGTTTCACTGTGTGAATGGGAAGACAGGATACAGATCTCTTACCAAGGGACAGGAACTGGGCACTGCCTTTGTAACCTCTAGCCAAGCCCATATATATCACCATATATCACAGCTTACCACACAGAGGTGCCTGATGGCATCTAGGTAGGCTATCAGGAATGTGGAGTCCCTATGAACAGTGACTTTCTTCTTTTTAGGTGGTACTGGGGTTTGAACCTAGGTCCTTGTCCATGCTTGGTGAGTGTTCTTCCACTAAGCTATTTCCCCCAGCTGCCCTGTGCACTGTGACAAAACACTTGAGGCTGTGCTGTTTATGAAAAGCTGAAAGTATATCTGGTATCTGAGAAGTTGCAAGTCCTGGACAACACATGAGGAGTTTAACAATTGTTGTGGGTTGTTCTCTGCTTCTAAGATTGTGGCTGGTGCAAGGGACATGAGGGTGATTGAAGCTTTGTGATGGAATCAACTCTCCCAAGCTTTAATGCCCAACACTATGACACAGGACTCCTGTGTTATAACACTATAACATAGGACTTCCTAGACTCTGAGGCACCTTCACCTTGACCTCTCTCAGGTCTGCATTCACTCTTTAAGGTTAAGGCCTTGTCATCCAAATCTTGGGCTTTCATGCAAGACTGAAAGTGAAATGTTAGGACCAAAGGATAAAACCCCATGAGGCCATCAACATGAAAGATAACCCCCTCCTGAGCCTAGCGATCAGGGCTGGGACTCCCTTCTACCTGGACAGACCATGAAATGGCTCCCAGGTCTCCCAGGTGAGGATGGGGTTAACATCATGGGAGCCTTGGGCTCTGGACAGATGGGAGCCTCTTGGGAGACTAAGTGAAGACCAGAGTAAGTGTAATACACCCTGAAGAGGCTAACCCTGGAATCTTCATCCTGTGCTCCACATCAGAAAGGAGAAACTGAGCCCCACAAAGGGAAACAAGGAAGCCAGACACATAGGGAGGCAGGGGGAGGCAGTCTGTGGCAAGGAGAGGAAGCAGAGAATAGGAAAGGCCCAGCATGACCATAGCCTCCTGCTGCCCAGAGCCAGACTGGACCCACCACAGCCAGTGTAAGCTGGACAGTTACAAGCCCTGTATTTGACCTGATACCGGCTAAGGAGTTTAGCAGTCCCAACCACCCAGCCTTGAGCCAACCACCTTAACCCAAGCCCCTGACCACAGCCCCCAGGGCCACCAATGTGCCCCTGGGGCAGCCCCTTGGAACAATAAAATGAGTAGTTTCAAGGGAAAGAATAAAAAGTTATATTTTTCAAAACTCACTTTTGTTTGTTTGTTTTAAGGCAGGGTCTAGTGTAGCCGGGCCTTGAACTCACTATGGAATAGAGGATGACCTTGAATTTCTGACCCTCCTACCTCCACCTCTTATTCTGTGCCACTATGCTTAGCTAAGAAAAGACGATTTCTAACTGCAGACAAACCATTATGGTCCCAAAGGGCAGCTCATGGTGACTGAGGAGCCCAGTCTGATTCTCAGCTGGTGAGGTCCTCAGCTTGCCAGGCTTCTTCAACCATTATCGTCCCCACATGTCCTTTCTTTTTTAGTTCCTATTGATCACCCAAAATGGATCAATGATTCCAAAGCTCAGTAGCAACATAAAGACCAGTCAGAGCTCCAGAGCAAGTATATATGGGATGCTCTTCTCCACCCAACAGGGAAGTGCGGCTAGATACAGGGTAGTACTGCGTAAAAAGAAATTACCCAGCATCTCCTAAGACTTGGCCAGAAAGTGGCCAAGAGCAGGGCCTTACAGCGAACAAACGGTGTTAGACAGGCCTAGCTGATGAAGGGTCCTGGATTAGGAAATGCTGATGAAGGCCCCTGAACGTGGACGAGAGGAGTCGCTTACTGGACAAAGCCAATGGCATGCACTTATCCAGTGAGCAACTGGAGGAAGCAGGGCGTGGGATTGGCTCGCCTCACTGCGGGGGAGGGTTCAGGGGCGACTGAGATGGAAACAGAAGCTTAAGATGAATAAAATGTCACCACTGTTGAGAGGCCGCGGAGAGCAGGCCGCGGAGAGCAGGCCGCGGTTTGCTGTTTAGACTACTTATCACTGGCCCTGTTTGCAAACGTCCCTAAGAAGCTCTCGGGAAGTGTAAGCGATACTATTGCAAGTTGCTGAGAAAAATGCAAGATCAGATACAAAGTTGCCAAAAAAGGAAACATTAGGGCCCAGCCGGCTTTAAGGCCAAACCTGACAACCTGAGTTCCATCCCTGGATCCCACACCATGGAAGAGGAGAGCTCACTCTCCCAAGTTGTTTTCCGACATCCACACACGCACATGCATACACGCCAAACAGGTCAATAAATGCAGGGCCAAAAGATTAAAGGCTCCTTGGGTAAAGGCGACTGCCGCTAAGTATGACGACGACCTAGTTCCTATCCTCCAGACCCACATGGTGGAAGAGAAGAACCAACTCTCACAAGGTGTCCTCGGGCTTTCACATGTTTCCAAGCACATACACACACACGCGCGCACACAAAAGTTAAATTTAATAAAATGTGTAATGTAGAATCAAATACAAAAACAGAAATTTGATCCGTGTGTGCAAACATATACAAGCACTCCATGATAGGGCATGTGTGCATGCCAATTTGTATCGCGTACACACACATACAACACAGGAACAAAGGCAGAAGGAGCTGCCGGTGAGTACCTTGGCTAAGCGTTCCGGTGATGCGGTCTCGCTGGCTCCAGGATGCAGTGTCCTTGCCAACCTGTGCCAGCGGTCACCTGGTTCCTGCTTGCGTGCACATTTTCCTGATGTAGCGAACAGAAAGTCATTTGGACATTTCAGACAGAAAATATATATATATATATATACTTGTTTTGTTTTGTTTCGTTTTGTTTCTTTTTTGACACATGATCTCAGGCAGCCAGGCTACCCTGAAACTTTCTATGTAACAAAGATGACGTTCAACTTCTGATCCTCCTGAGAGCCGCTGAGAGCTAGGATCCCAGACAGGCATCGTCACACTCTGTTGATGTGGTGCTAGGGACGGAATCCAGGGCTTCCTGTATGCCAGGCAAGCATTCACTGGACTGAGCAGCATCCCCACAGCCAGGTGGTTTGTTTTTTGTTTTGTTTTTTTTTTGTTTTGTTTTGTTTTTTAATCTCATCGTATTTTTAAATTTATCTGTGACTCCATGCTTAGGGTCCATTAAAGGTTGTCTGTGTTTAACATACCACGTGAGTTCTCTACTCACTGCCGACTCTTACAGCTTTCTAAATTTGGCCTGTTTCTTTTATTTTTCATATGTGGTGTGCATACATGTGACACGCATGTATGTGTACACGCATGTATGATGTACATGAATGTGTTTACATGTGTGTGGCATGAGTGTGTGTTCACATGTGTGGGTGCACGTGTGTGCATGGACACCTGAGGTTGACTTTGAGAGTCTTCAGTTTCTCTCTTATTCACAGTCAAATCCAGAGTTCAACGAGGTGGCTAGTCTAGCTAGCCAGTTTGCTCCGGGACTCTGCTGTCTCTGCTTAGAAAAGTGCTGGGACTGGATACAGGCCATGATATACACCTGACATTTACCTAGGTTCTGGGGATCTGAAGTCCTCCTTAGGTGACAAACACATTAACCATAGAACCATCCCTAGATCTAGTTTATGTTTTTGAAATTTTCACACATGTATAAATTTTCATCACATCCACCCCCATTACCTTCTATGGTCCTCCTCCCCGCACATACACTGAACTCATTGAAAGGGTTTTGATAATTTTTTTTAACTGTCAAATATTTTTGCTCAAGGGAAGATTTTTGTTTTTTGTTTGAAAAGCAGGTGACAATTATCTCAGGCCCTCAGGTCAACCCCACACCAAGAGCCACTCTGGCCACCGTGGCTGTGGATTCTTTGTCCCTCTTGGCCCTGAGAAGCAGACTCTGCCTCCTGATCCCTGAGTCTGGAGCTCCCTGTGCTGAGAATGCGGCAAAGGTGGCCAGGTGCCACGTCCAGGGCCAGGCTGAGTGGTTTCTCTGCTTCTGCCTGGGGCTCCCCAAACACGAGCACATGGCCCCTGGCATCCACGTGCTAAGGAAGCACAGACAGGCCTGAGGAATAGACTAAGTGCAAGGAGTGGGGGCGGGAGAGCTGCCGGCAGTTCCTTCCTGGATGAGGCAGAGGAGGGGCTGCGTTGGATGTTGATCTCTACCTCTGGCATGACACCTTTGCTATTGCCCCACGACACACAGCCGAACGACTCTCCCAGCCTTCCCCAGACTCCCAGCTCATAACCACAGGCACTGTCCACTGGACACACAGCACTGGATGGTTCTCGACTGGGCAAAAGACTTGGGACAGTATTAGCTGTGGAAGAGAAGAGGCGATCTGTACCTGACAGCATGCCGTTGGTGTGGTACAGATAGCCATGGTGGGAACTGGACAGCATGGGAATTGAGACAATGCTGAAGCCACATGGACTTCAGGAGAAAGATCATTCCCACGGTTTTTAGGGGCAGTAAAGAGCAAATCATTTCTTCCCAGGTCCGTAAGGCTGGCTGAGTAAGGCCACTTCCCATTTGTGCCCCAGGACTTATCTACACTGCACATTCCGAGATAGTCAGTATCTCTACAGCTGCATTTGGTACTGGCAGGACCTGTCTACGACTCTCGGGGGTCTGTGAATCATTTCTGGACACATTTCCACATGTTCATATTTTGTAACTGTAACAAATTATATGGAACTGGATAGTTTATGAAACGAAAAGATTTGCTTAGCTCAGAGTTCCGCAGGTTTGAGGGGACGATACCAGGACCTGCTAGTTTCTGGTGAGCTTCAGGGCATGTACATGGGAGAGGAAGAAATCACATCACAAAATGAGAAGCCAGAGATTCTGGCTGCGGTTCTTTTGTAAGGGTGTACCACTATAAACTAAGGACGCCCAGCTACCTTCTCCATCCGTTCACACCAACGTCCTGGGGACGGAGCTGCCATCTCATGAGCCCTTAGGGGATACACTCAGACATTGTACACATAGCACCAAGTCTCCAGAATGACAAGACATTGCCACCAGGCTCCTATTGATCTTCCTGCAGATGGTGAGCTGGAAAGTGTATCTGTCAACTTTGTTTTCACTGTGCCGCACAGCCCACACCCTCGGTGGCTGACAGAAATCAAGAGACATCTCTCACTCTCTGACAGCCGGACTGGTGGGCTATGGCTGACCCCTCTGCTCTTTTCCCTGGAAAGGAGCAGCCAGTCTCGGATCTTGCCAGCCCAAGGCAGAGACAAAATGGCAGAAGACTGGCCCAGGCAGGCTCATTTCAGAGGCAACATATTACAGTCATACTTCCCTAGGGGTAAGAGTCACATGGGAAGGTCTAATAGAACGCAGGAGAGGCAGGCTCCCCTGTAGGGAAGGGCAGCAGATAGCTTGGTGCTAATGCAAGTGACCTCACAGACAGTAAGAAGATTGACCACAGCTCTTGTTCTGGGCCAGGTCGAAGAAGCCAATGGACTGAGAGAAAGCCTCAGCTGTCAGTGTCAGTTTTTAGGTATGCTCTGTCTCACTCAGGCACAAGCTGAAAGATGGGTTCCTGTCCTTCCTTTTTATTTTCCTCTTGAGATATGGTCCCCACCTACAACTCCGGCTGACCCGGAACTCTTAGGGCACCAGGCATGAGCCACGCACTTATGATCCTCTAAGTTTGATTTTTGTTGTTGTTGTTGTTGTTTTATTCTTGTTCTAGAGATTAAATCTAGGGGTTCTGAGAGGGTTGTTTTAGAGCATTGTGTTTTGCCTAGAATGGCCTCAAACGCATGACAATCCTCCTACCTTGTCCTCTCAAGTGCAGAATGAATCACATCCTCAACTTACTTTGTTGTCGTTGTTCTTGTTTTATATTTGTTTGTTTGTTGAGACAGACCTCAGGTAGCTCAGGCTACCCTCTGTTCTTAAACTCACTCTCACTGAGGATGATCTCGAACTTCTCATCTTCCTGCCCGCACTTCGGGAGGGTTGGAATTATGGGTTTGCAGTCTGTAAACGATGAGCAATCCCTCTAACAGCTAAATTGCTCCTCCAGTCCAGACTTTCTTTCTTTTCTTATTTTCCTTACTTCATTTATTTAGTGTGCATGTGTGTGTACACAAGGCACACATAGTACAACTTGTGGGAATTGGTTTTTTGCTTTCCACCACCTGGGTCCCAGGGATCAAATCTAGGCCATCAACCTTGGCATCAGGTACCTTTGCTTGCTGAGCCATTTTGCCAGCCAGTTTCTGTCCTTCGGTTCACGTGAATTGGTGGTAGATGTGGCGCAAAGAGGAGAAGCCCTGGAAACCAGTCCTCAACAGGGACTCCCTCATTGATGTCAGGATCAGAACACTGTAGCCCCTCTGGGAAGCAGCTTGATGGTTTCTCTCAAAAAAAAAAAAAAAACAGGCTTCTTTCATAGGTCAATTGAGCTCCTTTGTATTTGCCCAAATGAACTGAAAACTCGGCTGTATACAGATGTTTAAAGGGACTTGAGTCAAACTTGTCCGAACTGAAAACAGCCATGATGCCCTTCAGTGGGAAGCAGAATAAGCCAGTATGGAGCACCCCTACAGCTACTATAATTGCGTGCTAAAAAGAAAAGAAAGCCATGGGGAGCCTCGGATGCATGTATCTCGTCTAAAAAGAGCGCACACAGTCATTCTGAAAAGGCAAAGCTACAGGGGCCAAAAAGATCAGGCTTGCCAGGGGGGTGGAGGCAGAGGGCAGATGGATTCCACTCTTTGATGGTGTGATAATGAACACAGGGCGTCACACGTTTGTCTAAACCTATAGCTGGAACAACCCACCAGAAGTGAGCCTGAATGTAAGTTGTGAACTTCCATGAATAACAATGCGTAAAAAAAGAAAGAAAGAAACAAACAAACAAACAAACAAACAGAAGCCCAAATCAGTACTGTTGAACCTGGGGACGAGTCAGGCTCTGCACTGGTCAGTTCTGTCCTGTGCCTGACCAGCGGTAGGACTGGGCAAGCTCTCAAAGCCTCACTCCACACCTCTGTGACATGGGTGTGCCCATACCTCACCACAGGGCTGTTAGGATAACCAGCCTTCTCTGAGGCTCTCATGGCCTGAGAAGGGAAATCAGGGTGGTGAGCAGCCTGCATTGCAACTTACAACTCGGAGCTTGCTTCCTTTCCCCTTCCTGCTTCCTGACTACCTGCTCCGAGCCCCATCCTTCACTTCACCTCCAGGAACCTCAGGCCTTCCAGCTAACTGCATCTCCTGGCAGTCCCCAACCCCACCTCCAGCCACTCCAGCTCCCTATTCCAGGAATACCCCAGGGTCTCAGGGCCTACGCACAGCATTGTTCCCACTGGTCTTGTGCAGTCAGCATGGCTGGCTGCTGGGAACCCTGCTGTGCCCTGTTTTAAGCAAAACTTGGGGGTTGCTCAGCTGTCTCCAACACTGTTCTCAGTGTATTGTGGTTCCTGGGGTTTATCTTTGCCTCCCACACAGACGGTCTTGGGGGGCCCCGTTCCTCTGGATTATTAGCCACACCGCCCCTGTAGCTCAGTACCTCCATGCCCTACCCTGCCTTCTTGCTGGCTTTCTTGCTCTCTGCCAGTAGTGGATCCCTTTGCTCCATTTGCCGATGCCTTGCACGAAATCCAACCCGTAGCCTGTCAAGCAGGCTCGGGAGGCGAGGGACAAAGGAGGCCCACCAGCCACACCCCAAAGTGCATACTCACTTTCAATAACATAACCCGTGCGGTGGTAGCCCAAGTCCTACCAAAGTCCCAGGCAGCCCCTGAGAGCCCGACAGCCCCTGCTAGGCCTCCCCTTTCTCCTAGTCCTCTGCTCCAGCACACTCATTCTTCTTCCCTTTCCTCCCTCGTGGTCCAGGGTTTTCTGCTATAGACCTCTGTCTATAGTCCCCCTACCCACCATCTTGCGTCATCACCACTCATTAGATGGCTAATGCGTCAGACCCACCAACTGCCTTCTGTGTGGGCACAGGACTAGACAGTACCACATGACATCCTGCGTGCCCAGGGAAGCAGCCAGAGGACACCACATATTCCCCAGCTCTAACAGAGAAACTTACTCCCGAGGTCAAGGCTGGGGCCACCTGGGCTCAAAGCCACATGTGTAATGGTGCTTCCTAGGTCAGGCATCTTTGGACGTCTGCTACAGCCCCTGCCTCACTGAAGAAATGATGGCGGCAATGACCTCTGTGTTCTCACCGGGCCCTGAGTGGTTTTGAGGAACACTCAAAAGTGTCATAGCATGTGGGGTTGCAGGCGGGCCCTGGGTTTAGTGTTTGTGAGAATCATAGCAGGAAACAGAGGCCTGGCTGACCTACACGCAGAGGCCTCACTGCACTGTGTGTGAATGCTGCCACGTAACTCATTCAGGTCCTTGAGACCCCATGGCTTCTGGCCCAGCATTCTCCTAACAGTCGGGACCTAACCCATGCCTCCGCTGCCCAGCACCTCAAGGATCATGGCTACCCTCAAGTCATGGAGAAAAGGGCTGCTCTAACACACAGGTGGATTCTGGGAGTTTCCCTCTCCCCACCCCCATGAGCACATACAGCAAGCAACTTTCCTCGCTGGGATCTAATTCCTGGGTCACCAGCAAGCTGAGGGCTGCTGCAGGCAGCAGGGCCTACCCACTTAATGAGGTCTGCCTTCTCAACGGGGCGGGGGCATTTCTCAAAGCCTGATCACAGCTGGGCTCCTAAGGTATCCAGGGAAGGCTGAGTTAATTACACACCCCCACAAGTCTCTGAAATCTTGGTCCGGTCTGGTAATACCCATGAGTTCTTCTCTCTGGGCCACAAGGACTTTACAGGCCAATCTGTTTTATGTCATCTTTTTCCCTTTGAAAGCCGTCGTTCTCATGGGTTTATAAGCCAGGTATGAAGAACCCTTCCTCTGCTTACTAAAAGGGGTCTCTCTGGATCCAGTGGGCCGGCGGGAAGCAGGGCATGGAGTTGTCGGAGTCATAGCCTTGAATTCTCCCACAGAAGGGCGGGGCTCATCCCCCGCACCCCACCCTGTATTCCCTGGTGATTGTTCCTCGTCCTCCTCCACAGTCCCTACCGAGTCATCATGTGGGGGTGCTCTGCCCTATGGACCTAGGGACCTTGGGGCTTTCAGGGCTCCACTGTGTTCCGCACATCGGCAAACTCTGCAGGTACACGGGAGCTTATTTTGCTCCAAGTCCTGCAAGCGCCCATCCGGGTCCTTCCAGAGTCTGATGAAAAAGTGAGAGTCTGTTGCAGGGGGATACACTTCCCCCCACCACACACACACACCCCTGAGTAGCAGGTCGGTAGGCCCCGTGAAAGCGGACCCCCTTTCTTGTAAGCAGCCAACACCCTGTCAAGTGGTGACAGCAGGGTTTGACGGACTCTCCCTTTGCCCCAGCCTGCACCCCCCCCATGTTCAATTGCCCCAGCTCTGGGCTCCGAAGGTGTAAAAGAACAAGCGGACTGCAAGTGTGACTTTTGTTGGGCCTCTTTATTTAGAACCTGGCAGAGGAGGAGCCCTGGGCAGTTGGTATGGGCAGCAAAGGAACCATTTCGACAGTCTGGTCACCAAGTTTAAGAGCAATCTAATAAAGCAGGGGGAACACTGTAATCTAACTGGAGATGAACGTGTGGGGGCTTTTACACGACAACCATTCCCCTAGAGTCTAATATAAAAGTAGATTTACATTTGTGGGCAATCTGACGCTGGTGATTTCTAGTGCCTTTGGTAACAATCAATAACCCAGCAGTTGCGCGGCAAAGAGATCCACGCATGGATAAATACAAATATTAAGTTAGCATAATTTTTTTAACTTTTTTTTGTACAAATATACACGTTTTTTCCTTTTTCTCATCTTTTTCCTTCGTCCTACGTTTTCTAGTTTCTCTTTTTTATTTTGCACTGAGAGCGAGTAGAGAGATTAAACATTTTACATAAATGGTTTAAAGCTTTACACCTTGGGACCAGAGTACTCCTTGCATTTGGCACAGAGTATTCTCAACACATTGCACAGTTTTCAGATTTTCACAAAACCGTGGGCCGCCCTGCGCGGCCGTCTCCGGTTCCTGCTACATGAACGAAAGGTCCCAGACGAAGCCCAGAGTTCTTCCATCTTCCGCTGCCCAGGTGCCCAGCAAGTTCTCTGTGGCCGTTAGGCTCTAGACTGCAGGGGGAGGGACTCAGGTGAGCACACGCACGCGGTGAGAACCCCCCACACACACCAGGGGCGGCCCCTCCGCGACCCTCGTGGCGGGGGGTGGGGGGAGGGACGTCGCCGGACTCACCTAACTCATCGCAGACGTTTGCGCGGGGTCTGCTCCACCGCGCCCACCCCAGGAGCCACGGGAGGAGAGGGACACCCCGCGGGGACGTCGTTGGACGCCTTGTTCTCCTGCGCTGATCTCTTGCGCTTGGCGAAGAAGTCTGCGGGGCGACAAGCGCGCGCGCCGGTCAGGGCGGGGCCGGCCCCGGGGAGCCGGCGAGGGGACCCGCGGGGCGAGCGGGGCGCGGGGCCGGGGTGGGGGCGCCGTCCCCGCCCGCGCCGAGGTCCGCGGCGGGTCAGCTTTGTTTACGTCGCCGCGCAATGTGCTGTGTAAGCATTTCCCCTTGTCCCGCGGCCAAGCCCCCCGGGGCCGCCGCCGCCGCCGCCGCCGCACTTAACCCCCTCCACGCCGCGCACGCGGCGCCCCCAAGGGGGCTCCCGCGGGCCCGAGCCAAAGACCGCGAGCCAAGTGGGTCGCGGCCAGGCTCACCCTCCCACTGCGCGCTCGGGAGCCTTGGGGCTGCACCCCTGACCGGTAGGAGAGGGGTGCGGGCGCCAACCGCGCCCTAAGCGCCGCGGGCCCTTTAACGCCACGGGAGGAGGCGGGGACCGGGCGAGGCCCCCGAGGGCGAGGGAGAGCCCGGCCGGCCGGACAAAGCGAGGCCGGGCCGGGGCGGGGCCGTGCGGGGCTCACCGGAGATGAGAGGCCCCGACAGCTTCTTGATCGCACCGTTCGCAGTGGCCGCAGCAGTCCCGGCCGCGGGGCGTCCCGGAGTCCCCGACAGAGGCTGCTCCTTCGGCTCCTGGCCGCGCCGCTCCTGGTTCTCGTCCTGCTCCCCGTCCGGCTCCGCGCCCAGCTCGTCCGCCGCCTCCTCATCCCGCTCGTCCGCCGACTCCGCGCCCGGCTCGTCCGCCGGCTCCGCGCCCTGCTCAGAGCCCGGCTCCTCGCCCGGCTCCGCGCCCGGCTCGGCGCCCGGCTCCTCGCCCTGCTTGGGGACCTGCTCGGGGACCTGCTCAGGGACCTGTTCCTCGCCGTCCTGAGGCGCCACGTCCGGCTTCGCGTCCGGGATCGGGTCCGGAGTCGGGTCCGAGGTCGCGTCCGGGGTCACGTCCGGAATCGGCTCTGAGGTCGGATCTGCGGCCGGGGCCGGGGTCAGGGGTGGGGTGGGCTCCACGACCACGGCAGAGGCTGGGGCGCTGGGCGGCTGCTCAGGCGCCTCCTCTGGGCCGTCGGGGGACTCGCCAGCCAGCGGCCCGGGACGCGGGATGACAGCCACGGCCACCGGGGGAGGCCGGGAGCCCAGCACCAGGCGGCAGCGCCCCACCTGCACCGTCTCGCGGTAGAAGGCGGGCACAGACTCGCCGTCCACCTCCATCCACTGCAGACGGCCGGGGCCCCTGAGAGGCACGTCCTGCTGGAAGTTGAAGTCCCAGCGGTTCTGGTCCTCGGCGTTCAGCTCGGCCAGGCGCATCCTCAGCTCGCGGCCCAGCTCCTCGTGGTCCACAGGTCCGAAGAGGCTGCGGCAGGCGCTGCTGCGCGCAATCACTGGGAAGGTATCGCTGGAGGCCAAGCGTTCCATCGCTGTTCTGCTGCGGAGGTACACGTCGGACATGCCCATGGTCGAAGGCTGTGCAAACGCGGGCGGCGAAAAAGAAGGGAGCGGGAAGAGAAGGAAGAGGGGAGAGGAGGAGGGCGGAGGCTGGGCGTGGGCGAGACCCCTTGCACAGCCCGCGTCAGCCTATGCCTAGGGACGCGGCGGCTACCTGGCTGGTTGGTGGTGGACGGCTCCCGCGTCTCGATCGCTTGTCCTGTCCAGCTTGGGCCGCGCCCCCTCGGAGCTTGCCTGCCTGTTCGCTTGCTCTCAGTCGGGCCTAGCCGGCACCCCTCGAGCACAGAGCTCTCGGCCTGTGGAACGCCCAGCCCGCTGCGCCCCTTTATACGCGCTGGCCCCACCCCCGCGCGCGCGGGCCTCCTCGCGATTAGCATAATGTAGTATTTTCAGTTTCAACAACACCGCGGCCATTGGCGGACTCCCCCAGCCCCGCCCACAGAGGCCCGGCCCCACCCTGCGCTCATTGGCCGCTCGCACACACCCCCGAGGCCGGGCGGGGCGGGCGACGGGCGGGCGCTGATTGGCGGCCTGGCGGCGAGCGGGCTGCGCGGGACAAGGGGAGGGGCTCGAGTTAAAGAGCTCTGCGGGCGGTAACGTGACACCGCGACGCCCCTCCCCCTCGCCCCATCCCCCCCGCCCCCCGCGGGCTCCTTTGTCTGCAGGCGGGGGCTTGCGCGGCCGCGACGCGCGCGCCCCCTCGGACCCTGGAACCGGGCACGGCCTCTCCGCAACGCCGACGTCGGTGCAGGTCCCTCAGCCCCGCAGCCCGCGCTAGCGCTAGGGCTGCGCCAACTGATGGGGCTTTGACCCACCACTACCAGCTGGGTCCTGGCCCTGGCAGGACCATGCCTGGAGCCGCCCTCCGCTCCCAGGCCGAAGTCCCTGCCATCCATCGAGGCGGCAGCACACCTGCTGGCCCTAAGGGCCTGTAGCAGGGAGCAGGAGACGGGGGTCGGCTCCGTTCTTTTTCCCCGAGGGACGGTACCGTGCAGATCTTAAGGGCCTGAACCCAGGGTCTGGAGCCTCGTCTATGGGCCCACAGACCCAGGAAATGAGACACAGGCTGAGCCCATCCAGGCCATCACGACGCTGATAGGTGCCCAGGACCTTAGGTTTGGGTCAGGCCACATCCGGCCCCCAGTTCTGCTCACCCGGGTTGGCAGTGGTTGTGCTGGAAAAGAGGGAAAGACCCACCTCTCCTCCACAGCAGTGTCTCTTGGTGGGGCCCTGGATACTCACACAGACACACCCCGACGCGGCTGACGGACACTCCCCCCCCAACAACCGCCGCCGCCAAAAGGGGACCATTATTTAGGTCAGGGAGTCCAGAAGGTGATTCAGACATGTGCCAGCAGCAGCAAGGCCCCCTTGTCCCTTGTCCCCGTCCCCCACTCTCTAACCAGGACTTCCTTGAAAGGCCCTGCAGAGCCCCACGCTCTCAGCTCCCAGCAGAGATGCCTCCGAGAATTCTGAGACAGAATCCTATTTGCAGGGTTAGGTAGGCCGGATCAACCAGAGAGTCAAGCGGTGATAACAGGTCTTTAGGCGCTGAAGCCAGGAGCCAGACAGAACAGGTCGTCCCGGAACAGGTAAGAGCCGGGCTTTAGAAGCTGCTCCGACCAGCGCCTGAGACCCGTAAGGATTTATTTTTTTTCTCAGTACACCATATTACAGATCTCATGGACATCGGCACGTCACAGTACTTTTCTTGAGAAAAAACTAATGAAGGCCTCCAAGGGGCCCCTTGAACCACCCCCCCCCACACACACACACACACTAAAGGCTAAAATCAACAAGTCCAGGGTCAGAAAGAGGCAGAGCTTTGTTCTGTCTCTGTGTCAAGGCCACACGGGCCTCCCTGGAGACCCTGGACATGGGACCACGCCTGTTAGTCACCACCTGCCCCTAGAGTCTTCCCAACAGTCCAAATGCCCAGGCTGCAGCTGGCAAGGATGGCAAGGATGGAGAAGGCCCACTCTGACCACAACCTAGGCCAAAAGCCGCTGAGAGGACGGAACACACTCCCTGGAGTGCGGAGTTACCGTGTCCCATTTGTTGGGAGAAGCAGTGCAGGTAGCCAGATGAGCTGAGCTGCAGGCTGCCTCACTGGGCATCGGCCTGGCCAGCGTACCCCTACCCCAGGTTGCCTTTATTGCTTGCTTTCTACTTTTCTGTTCGCCAGCGGATTTGTCCGCCTCAATCCGGGGGCACGCCACCCGTCTGCAAGTCTGGAACAGGTGAAATTCCATCAAGGACGGCATCAACAGGCCTCTTAAGCACACTGGGTCCGGGAGCAGGGCTGAGTCCGCGCCTAGCCCTCCAACCCAAGGGACCCGTAGGTAAGTAGACGTCTGTCTGGCTACCAGAATCGCCTTCTGTTTCTGTCGCTAAAAATACACCCAGAGGAAGGAAAAGAAAAAGAACGTTTTTACTGTGTCGCTGCGGAGAGCTGGTGGGTTGGAACTGGCGGGGTCTGGTGCCGAGGGACTAGTTTCCTGGGCTTCCTTGGACCCGGAGAGGAGAGTGATGTTTTTCTCCTGCAATCCTCACCCATACCCTTGGGCAGGGGGCGCACTCCGCCTCTTGCCTCTCCTGAAACACGTGAGAAGACCACCCAATCCAAGTCCAAAGACCAGTTTCGGCCACAGACCGTTAGCAAAATTTCCATGTGCACCCAACTACATTATGACCGTAGGAGCTGTTTTTCTGTGTTACCCACCCTGCTGGCCAGACGGGGAACCGAGGGCCTTGGCAAGGCTCAGGCACGGCCATTCCGCCAGTGATCGGAGTAGGAGATAAATTTTGAAGAGCTAGGGTGACTCAGTGGTAAGGCACTTCAGAAGTATGTACGCTGGCTCTGGGTTCCATCCCCAGCACGAAAAAAATGAATGAATGAACGAACGAATAAATAAATAATAAATAAATAGCTTTTGTGTCCTTCATCACTAAAAGTTTGGAGCTGACTCTAGGGTACAGTGTGGCTAGCGGCTGCAGCTGGAACCCCAGCAGGCAGACGGACGCCGCAGCGGCGTATTCCGTAGACGAATGGGGCTGGCTGTATTAAAACATTGTTGCGGCAGGTCCTAGGTGACGAAGGCCAGCTTAGCCCACACTCTCCAGCACCTCGACTCGACTCCGAGATTTGATGAGTGAATTGTAAGGCAGGAAGGATCTTGGCCCCAGCCCTCCTGCAGCTGAATTTTTAGAGGAGACCGGAGCAGCTAAGCCAGCTCAGTTTCCCCGGACCGTCCCGGGAACGCACTCCCAGCAATCCGCATAGCTGCTCAGCTGCGGGGCGCCCCCGAGGAAGCCGGGGGCCGTGATCAGGGTCTTCCAACCCCTGGCCGGAGCATTCGGAGTGCAGGCCTGTCCTTGGCTTCATGCTGCCCCCTGGTGGCCGACTTAGGCGGCACCGGTTTCCTAGGTACCCCTCGCCTCCCTTTCCTGCCTGCGTGGATAGCTCCCCTGGTCAGACACATCCCTGACCCAGAGCCCCAGGTTCTGGGGCCCTCCCGGGGTAACCAGCATAGGGCTGAAACTTGTCTCCCTCTGGCCCTTAGTCAACCCCGCCCGAAGCTGCCTTCTCAGCTTCTGAGACCCTGAGCTGTCATATCAGATAAATTAAGGCCTTGGAGAATTTTCCATGAAGCCATGTCACCCATCCATCAAGGTGGAGAGTGCAGGCCCAGGGTCAGGACTAGAGGGAGAAGGCCGAAGGGCTGGGTGACACACTTTTCTGCTTCTGGAGAGTCCTGGAGGGCCGTGGACAGAAAGCAGTGCTCCCATAATCCTTTCGGGATCTCTGCATGGAGCTGGGAGGTGCCTGCCTCCTTGAAAATAATGCACCCTCCAATAGGCCGAAAGCGTCTCCATCTTGTGCCTACCCCAGGCTCCGACCTGTATCTTCTTTGGGCTCCCTTCCTCCTTTAGTCCAACACCCTAGAGAGATCGGACAGGGCAAAGACAAAGGCTCAGAGAGGTTCGCCTTCCTGCCCGAGATCACTCAGCAGTCAGGGGCAACGGCCGCTGCCCCCGTCTCGATCTCAACGAACGCTTGGGCCAGGCCCTGGACGGAGTCCGGCCCTGTCTGCGATGGCGGGAGCCCCTGGAATGTTCCCTCCACGGTCCCTCAAGCCTCCAAACTCCTGCCGCCTTGGTTGGGCCGGAGGCTCCGAGGGGTGTGCGCGGTTCCAGAACCTCGCCGCCCCGGCGGTGAGCAGCGGCCGGCGCGCGCTTGGCGGGGCCCCAGGCAGGCGCAGCGCGAACGCCCTCCCGCACCAGTTCCCGCGCTCGGCTCGCCCCGCCTCCGGGACGGGCTGTTCCTGGAGCCGCTGCCAGACACGTCCTCCGCAGGTGCCGGCCTCTCTCCGGTGACGCGGCCACATGCGGCCCGGGCTCCGATTACAGGGCCTGCCTTGTACTCGGGGTCCGGGCCGGGGGTCCTCGCTCCCCAGGAATGGGTGGGAGGGGCAGGGCAGGCCGCGCAGAGGGAGACCGCGAACAAGGAACAGCCGCGGGCGGGAGCCGCCCCCAGACACGTGCGGCGGCCGCCTCGCCGCCGCCGCCGCGGTTTGGAGGCGGGCGGGGAGCCCGCGCCCAGCTGCATGGCTTGACTAGACTCGGGACCCAGTGTTTTAGAGGTCCAGGACCACTGGGTACCTCAGGATCCTGATGTCCAGTGTCGGGGATGAGGAGATCTAACGGGCTGGTGGGAAGAGAAGTCCAAGCCTGGGCCAGATCCAAACCCCCGGCCTGCACTCTTTCCACAGACCATGTGCAACCCTGGCTCCCAGGCCCAGCGGCCCACTTTACCAAGGAAATACGTAGATCTTGAGCCCCTGGATTCTCCCCACACACACACACACACACCCTTTCTTGTTGATGCTAGCAGGACTCACAATCAGAATCTTTTGCCCACGGCCCACGAGGTGCACCCAAGACCCCATGGCCGTCCCTCTAAAACGCCTGCCTACCTTTGACCTAGCTTCCATTAACTACAGTGTCAGAGAGTCCAGGACCTGCTGAAGAGGCTAGGGGATGATAAGGCCTCCCAGAGAAGAGGGTTCTCACACTCACCACACACACACACACACACACACAGACCACCAGACAACTTTAGAGGTAAAGGGGGTTGCCAAGAGATACTTTATTTTATTTTTTTTTAATCTTATTTTGAGACACAGTCTTCTGGTGGACCAGGCCGGCTTCAAACTCAAAATGTAGCATGTAGCAAGGACGACCTTGTAGTTCCTCCCCCCCACCACCACCACCTCCTAAGTGCCGGGATTTCAGGTACGCACCGTAAGCCTGGTTTATATAGTTCTAGGGATGTGAGTGCCAGGCAAGCGCTCTGTCACCGTGTCCCCAGACCACAAGACTGTTAGACCGTAGTTGAGCCCCTACTCCGTGACTTGACCTCACTCAAGCCAGTGACATCCCTGCCGAGGAACCAAGGCCAGAGAGACGGGCTGACTGCTCAGGATCCCACCGGAAATGGAGTTTGAGAGAACAGTCTCACCTGAGCCCTCTCTGGTCAGGGCAAGGGGCCTTCTTCTCGCCCTTCATTCGCCTAACTCCTACACCCAGCCCTTACACCCAGCCCTCCCTGGGCTGCATTTCAAAGAAAGCAGTTATTCAGGCTGGATGTTGGAGCGACAGTGCCTGGGACAGCTCCCAAGGTGGCAGTTTATCTCCACAGTGTCTCCTCCAGGACCCCATGGTAGGGTTCTTCCCTAGCTGGGTTGCTCGGAGGCCGGGGCAAGAATGTCAACGACAAACTTCAGCAAAGAGGCCTCCAGCCGCCCGAAGACCAAGGCTAAACTCCTGCTTCCCCCTGGTGTTCAAAGACCACATTACAACACCCACCCCAGCCGGCCGTGGAAGCTGGGCCGTGAAGCCGGCAACTGTGCCTCACACTGAAGGTGACTCGGCAGGGTCTTGCTATTCCCAGGCTGCATGCCCTCAAATGACGATTTTTCCAAGGGTAGCCAGTTAGAACTGTTAAAATTCAGAGCCTCAGTCCTTCGGGAGCCAGGGCCATGACTTTTACACCTCAGCCAAACTGGCCCCTTAGCCGGTGAACCTGACCTATCCTCGGAGGCTAGTAAAGAGTAGGAAAGGAAAGGAGGCAGTTGCAGGGGCAAAGGGCCTGCTCTAAAGACTAAGGTGCCCTGTGTGGTGGCACAACCCTTTAAGTCCAGCAGTTGGGAGGCAGAGGCAGACAGATTTCTGTGAGTTCAAGGCCAGCCTGGTCTATATAGTGAGTTCTGAGACCCTGTCTCAGAAAGAAAGAAAGAGAGAAAGAGGAAGGAAGAAAAGGACTAAGACAAGCTGGAAATGAGGAAGAGAGTAAGACTCAAGGAAAATGGGGTCTTTCTTCCGCCATTTCTAGCTTCTCCCACTCCCCACCCCTCCCACCCTCTGCCCTCCTTTCTAGCCCCACCTGCTCTCTCACCATTCCCCCAGGCCTAGCCTGCCTCCAGTGCCTTCTGCCTTGTTTCCCTCCCCTGAATTTGCAGCACAAAGCCTCAGGCCTCAGAGCTCCAAATCCAGCTGGGCTGTGCTGAGACCTGTCCCCTGGCTCTCCCTTTTTGGGCCCGGGTGACCATGTGCGTGGCTATGTGCGTGCTTTAAGGTACAAGGCACCACGGTGAAGGGTTAGCAGCCCTCGGGACACATCGGCCTCACAGTCAGAGGCTCTTGACAGGAGGGTGGCTGGGGACAGAACTCCCGGTCTGTGAGCACCCCAGCCTTCTCAGCTGGTTGTGGCAGAGAATGAGAGGGTGGGTGGGTGCTGAAAAGGCCACTTGAGCCAAGCAGGGAGGGCCTGAGGGCCCATTCCTGAAGGCTGTCAGAAGTATCCCCACCACATTCTCTCGCTCTGTCGGGAAGAGGCGGAGGAGGGGGGACCCAAGTGCAGGTGAAGGGGCTAGGCAGAGGTGCCCTCGTGCACTGTGTGATTCTCTCTCTGCGCCTCTGCTTTCTCATTTGTGAGGCTCCTGTGGAGGTTTGAGGACCACATAAGTGGCATGTGAACTGTCAAAACAAGCCTCCCCTTGAGGGTGCCCCACTACCTCCTTCCTTTGATCGCCCCTAACAACGCGGAGAGGAAAGCGCAGACCCTTCCAGGTGACCCCTTCCCACTGCGCCGCAAAGAAAACTGGACATTTCCTTTGATCCCCGGGCTGGGGGGATGGTGCTAAGGGGGACTCAGACAGCAACAAAAGCACTTGCACCGATAGTCACGTGGGGTCCCCTAATCCGCAGCCTAATTACCAGCTCTGACAACACAACCCCTCCCCCAGCAAGTCCACAAGCGTCTGCACACACTTGCAAACACTCAGCGCCGTCTCCCCTCTGGGGAGAAATTTTACGCTCTCTGTCCCAAGGGTTCCCGTGCTATGTATGGTCTCTATGTGCCAACAACTGCTTTCAATCTTCAATCCTCAATCCTCGGGAGAGTCGATGGGACAGAGAGCGGGGTTGACCTCCACAATCCATACGGGGAAAGCGAGGCTGGAGAGGACAAGAGCCTGATCTAAACCTGGTCATTACTGTTGACCACAGAGGCCACTGTGAACCCTCCACACTGCTAACGTGCAACAAACAGTTCAACCCAGGGAATGGTCAGTGAAGCCTGAAAGTCTTTCTGACTTTTGGTCTTTCAGACTTTTTTATTTTGGATTGGATTTTGTTTGTTTGTTTTGTTTTGTTCTGACATGATCTCCTGTGAAGCCAAAACTGGTCTCTAACTCACAACTCTGTCTTAGCGTCCTGAGTGCTGAGACCGAAGACAACACCACCAAGGCCCTGTTTCCACCAGGTCAGCGCTGAGCATTAGCTACACCAGGGCGCCAAAGAGGACATGGAAGGTCTCGGCCTGGGCCCGACTGTCCCAAGCCAATGTTCTTCCCTGCCTGTTAAACCAGGGCACTGATGAGTTGGCACCTACTCTGGAGTACGTATGCCGAGAAGCTGAGCCCTCTGTGGGGAGGGGGGCTTCCAAGCAGGTGGGCAGGGAGAGAAAAAAGCCTCCAGTCAAGGCCCAGCAAGACCAGAGACAGAAGAGATTTCAAGGTGTTAACCTGTGTCACACCCAGAGGTGGAAGGGATCTGCAGGCAGCTGGACAAGAGATAGACCCACCCAGAGATGCCATGTATGACCGTGGCAGGCAGAACCCAGGATAGACAGCATGGTGAGGCTCTAATAGGCTGCCTTGGTTTAGCAAATTTGTTGCAAAACCAGTGGAAATAGAAAGACTCTGGTCTTCACTAACCATTCCCTGGGTGGAACAGTGCTACCTGAGGCCCTAGGGTCGGGGCAGAAGGGGTTTCAGAAACTCACCCAGCTGGCCGACTGTGGTGGTATACACCTTTAATCCCAGCACCCCAGAGGCAAAGGCAGCTCTCTGTGAGTTCAAGGCCAGCCTGGTCTACATAGTGAGATCCAGGGCAGCCAGGGTTTCATGGTGAGATCCTGTCTCAAAGATGAGAGAGTGGAGGGGAGGGGGAAAAAAAAACAAAGCACTGAAAACTGCTCTTCGTACCTGTAATTCCAACACTCAGGAGGCAGGGGCAGGAGGATTGCTTTGACTAGGCTACGAGTGAGGCCCTGATTCAAAAAAAATAAAATACAAGGGCTGGAGAGAAGGATCAGTGGTTAAGAGCACACACTGCCCTTCAGGACTTGAGTTTGGCTCCCAGCACCCACATCATGCTACTCACACCTGTCTATAACCCAAAAGCCAATGTCCCTGGCCTCTACAGGAAGCTGCACATATGAACATGTACTCTCATGTGCACAAGCACACACAAACACAGACGCAGGCACCCATAATTTAAAATAATAGAATAAATATTTTAAATATGTACAAAAAAAACAAGCCCTGCCCTTCTTCACTGGGTTGCAGGGGCAGCTGCTACAAGGGACAGGGTTCCCTGACACTGCTCTCTAGTCTGATTAGGAGGCCATCTGGGATATTACAGTGGTCTGTGAGGTTTCCGGAGATCAGAGGCGGGAGGGCCCTCCATCCCAATCAAGGCAAGAGCCTCCAAGCCAACTATGAGCTTCACTGGCTCCTACCCTGATCTCTGGACATCTGGCCTGGGTTGGAGGAATGGGACCAGGCTCTGAAGAGTAAACCTCAGCTATCACTCTGAAGCTCAATGGACACTTTTATAGACTTCTGGGAAAGCCTTAATCAGTCTCTGTTATCAGTGCCAGCCTGACTGCATAAACTCTCAGGGAACAGGCCTACAGAGGAGCTTAGTGGATGACGGGAAGCCATATGCCTAGCCTGGATCTCAAGTTTTGAAGCCTCCAGTCAGTTTACAGACTGTTTCTTTGGCGCCGACACCAAAAAATGCAACTGAGAATCTGCAGCTTTCTGGGAGCAGGGGAAAGAGCTGTAGGCCTGGACGCCGCCTTCTGGCCAAGGTCTGAAACTTCACCCACTTTGACAGAGAAGGAACCTGGGGACAGACTGAGACCTCAAGGGCCTGAGCAGGGCTGTTAGGACAATATCGAATTCTGCCCCCTGCTCTGCCTCCCCTCCCCCCAGTCAAAGCCCTTTTGTTCCCAAGGATGTGACACAGACATATTCCAAACTTCTCAAATGAATTGTTTAGACTTCACCATTGACCACACTGGAAAATGCTCATGTCGGGCCATAGGACTAAGTAGAGTGCACACGTAACTGCACACAAGGTTCTGAGTTCTAGCCCACAGTCATAAGCAGACTCAGGCACAGCCCCACACTGCCCACTCCCTTGTTGCCTGTCTGCTCACAGTTCCCTCTGCTGACAAGCCCAGGGCCCTCATCCTTCCGTAGAAATTCTGTTCTGAGGGTAGCTCCATACAGCAGGACTGGCAATGGGGTTAGCTCTCCTGATTGCTACCCAGTGTCTCAGGTCAACTCTTCTCTCCATAGATGTGTAGATCCCACTGTTGATGGCTCCTGGCATACCTGAGACCCACAGCCCATCCCCTTCCACATGGTCCATGGAAGAAGCCACCTGTGCTGGCTGCCTCTCAGCTCCTCACTATCTCCTCAGCCAAGATATCCCTCTGCAAGCCTATAACAGGCCAGATCAGAAGCCCAATGCTGCCAGTCAGGGGATGGCTTCCATGTTTGGTGGTTTGAAAGAGATGTCCCCCGTAGTCTTAGGTGTTTGGGTAGCTGGTCTCTAAATGGTGATACTGTCTGGGGGAGGCTCGGGAGACCTTTGAGGAGCTGTGTCACTGGAGGCAAGCTTTGAAAGTTTAAGGCTCATACCATTTTGAATTCACTCTCTCCACTTTGAAGTTCAAGATGCTGAGTTCTTAGCTCCCGTCTCCAGCCATCATGCCTCTGTTCCACCAATATGGATTCACATCCTTCTGGAAACATAAACCCTAATGACCTCTTTCTTTCTCAACTCTAAGTTGTCTTTCTCCCTTGTGGTGTTTTAGCACCTCTTAGAAAAACTAAGAGAGAAGTTGGTACCAGGAGTAGGATATTGCTGTTACAGGCCTGACCATCCTGGGTTTTGGAAGACATTGAAAAAAAAAAAAGCAGTTGAATGTTGAATGTGATAAGCAGAGCTTAATGAGCTATCTTAGTAGCCTGGAAGAAATTAGTGCCAAAAGAAATGAGGAT
Source organism: Meriones unguiculatus (assembly GCF_030254825.1). NCBI lineage: Eukaryota > Metazoa > Chordata > Mammalia > Rodentia > Muridae > Meriones > Meriones unguiculatus. Next base: position 20,408,774 of record NC_083349.1, read on the forward strand.
TGTGGAGGCCTGACTCAAGAGATTTCAGAAGGAAACAATATTAGCAAATGGGCTAGAGACAGTTCCTGTGATATTTTGACCAAAAAAAAAAAAAAAGGATTTGCTTTTTGCCCTTGTCTTAAGAGCTTGCCTGAGGCTAAGTTTAAAAGCAACAGGCTAATTTTGTTAGTCTCCTCTCCACAATTCTCCTCTCGACAGAGGAGAGCTTAAGACAGCCTAATATTGACTCTATTGAGTGTTTATTAGTAATTACTCTTCTGCAGGTCTACAATGAAGCAGAGCAGAAAGAAATACAAAATGTGCAGTTTGGAGAGGCCAGATTAACGCTACAGGCAAGGCTTATGATGGAAGAGGGGCTGCAGTTCTAAGAGACTGCAAATCAGCACCACTAGGAGGGGCCTGATATGGACTGGAATAAAGCTAAGCTTCTAATTCGTAAAAGAGAGCAAAAACAACTGCAATCAAAGCTGCCGCTAAGGTGGGCCACAGGAACCAGGATCTACCACAGGCCGGCAGCCAGACTTTTCAGTGCTGTCCACGTGGTGCTGGCTTTCAAGTCGTGAAAGACAAGGAGTCATGCAATCTTTCTCCACAGTTTCAGAGAGCTACCAAGGCCAGGCAACAGGTAGCAGGAGAGTCCCTGTCTGAAAGCCCTGAGAAGGCAAAGAGGCCCTGAAAGACCATTGTGGTGAGGCTGTGGAAGTAAAGCCTGTGTTATACTGAAGACTCCCAAATGTTGGGGTGCCAGAGCCACAGCTTATCTGCCAGGGAGAGATGCATACAGGAAGTGAAACCAACCCAAGAGAAAAAAGTATGTTGCAGGCAGCAAATCTAGAAAAGTGGAGCCCTCTAAGCCCTTTGACATGAGACATGGAATTACAGGTTTTAGAGTTTGCCTTGGTGGGTTTTAGTCTTGTTTTGGTCCAAGACTCATACCATTTCCTCCCTGTGTCCCCATTTCTCCCTTTTGGAATAACAATGTGTATTCTGTGTCATTATATGTTGGAAGTATGTGATTTGCTTTTTCATATTGCATGGAGTTACAGTTAAGAGTTAAGTGCCTTGAGTCTCAGAAGACACTTTGGATTTCTGAACAGTGTGGAGACTGAGAGACTATGGGGACTTTTGAAGTTGGACTAAACGCATTTCGCATTATGATATGGCCACAAAACCTACGGTGGTTTAAGATGAGATGTGCTCTAGAGTTTTGCTTGGACGATTGAATAATCAGTTCCCAGTTGGTAATACTGCTGTAGGAAAACTTAGAAGATGTGGCCTTGTTGGAGAATAATGCCATGGGAGCAACGGGTTTAAAGAGTCACCTTTCAAGTTCATTCTCTCTGCTTCCTACTTACAGTTCAAAGTACACATTCTCAGCTTCCAGCGCTGGCTACCACGCCTCGGCTCTGCCGTCACGGGCTCTTATCCCTCTGGAAACATAAACCCATTAACCTCTTTCTTCTGTAAGTTTCCTCATTGATGGTGTTTTGTCACAGCAGTAGAAAAGTAACTAATACACATGTTGTCACAGCTGAGCTGTTATCTGTCTCTCTCAATACATACACTATCAACAAGCTAGCAAAGGATGTAGAGGTCTTGGGAGACAGTTCAGCCAGGAGAGGGCTTTCCCAGAAGCAGCCTGATATTCCAGTGCTGCGGAGGCAGGCAGAGATTGCCAACTCCTGGGGATCCCGGTGAGAGTGATGGGTGCTGTGGAATAAATAATTCCGGATATCGACTTCTGGTCTTTACAGGCCCCTACACACACACACACACACACACACACACACGCACAAAGGACATAGACCCATTGCTCAGTGCAGTTTGATTACAGGATATGAAGAAACCAAGCTGGAACTGACCTTAAAGCTTCCTCCCTGCTGGCTAGCTTTTATAGTGCTGGAAGGTGTTTTGCAGGCCACAGGGAGAAAGAAGCCAATCATGGCCTTACCCAGCAGCAAACCCTGCACCAAACCAACCCACCAAGCAAAATGTGTCCACTAGTGCAATAGTGGCATGCATGCTATAGGGGTAACCAATCACTCTTGGTTTGGACCGAGTTTTGCTCCACAGGAGGGAATTCATGCCTGGCATTGTAAACTCAGTCAAAAGTACCTGGCTTAGGGCTCATGGGCCCTAGGAAGGAATCTACTACTGTTTTCTTGCTCAGTAAATGTTATCAAACTGCCTTCTGAATGTCTGTTTATACACACAGATTCATGCTTAATCTCCGCCAGAGAAGCTTCTCTCTGCAGTGAGCAACAGCTGATGAAGAAACTCATAACTGATAGCTGAGAGCTCAGCTCTAAATGTGGTATCTGTATCAACTTGACCTCCAAGGCTCAGGGGACATCAAAGACTAGGACACAGAAAGAATGTAAGAGCCAGAGGATAGAAAGGAATGCCTTGAGATGATGTCTTCTGGACATGATACAGTTATTGTATCCATGAGCTCACGGCAGCCATGGTTCCCTGAACCAAGACTCAGTAAGTTGAGAGAGAATGAAAGAGGAAGGAGATATGTTGGAGATATGCTATGAGAGAGAAATGGGAAGAGACAGTTAGGTGTGCATATATTGAAGATACATTGTATACATGAATGAAATTGCCAAAGAATAAATAAATGATATTCTCTTCCTTTAAATAAGTCACAGCCTGCATACAGTAGGTGCTCAATGGTTACCGGATGAGGGAGGTTCCTGCTTCACCACCACTTTATTAGGCCCAGGAAATCATATAGGTGGCACCTTTCTTCCCGGGGAAGCTCTGGGGTGTCCTGAACCCCAAAACATAGCAGTCACAGTGACTTCCTCTGCGTATGTGGCCATGCCCCCACCCCTCTATTTCTGCCCTAACTTCACTGGATCCCTTAAGTCCAAGCCCCAACAGGTGTTCTGAGTTGCTTGAGCTTGCCTCTGAGCCCTGCCACACTGTCCCCACTTCCTACACCTGCTAAGTCTGTGCTTCTCCTTAGGACCCTGATGAGAAGTCACCTCTGCTGAGAAGCTGCCTCCCAGCCCTGCCCCAGATGAGAACCAGCCCTTTCTGCAGCTGTCTGGATTGGTCTCCTTTGCAGAACTACAGCCATGTGAGTGATACTGGTCCCCAGAGAAAGCTTCTTCCTCTTCAGGAGGAGATCCCAGGTTCTAGGCTTCCCTGTTCCTCTCTAACCAGAAGGGAAATTTTCCCACACTCCCTCACAACCAGGAAGTGCCCCGCCCTCTGGGAGCCTGTTTAGAACAAGCACAAAAGCCAGGATTATTCTGCCTGCCTGTTTCCCCCAGTTTGTGGCCACTGCAAGCTCGGTTTGTGGGTGAGTAGCCTCCCCCTTCTTGCTTATCACGAACATGAGAGGACCCTTGCTTGGCCTTCCCCAACTGTCCTCAGGCAGTCTCACTCCTCAAGTTCTACTCCAAGGACCCTGGAATCAGTAAAGATATCACCTGCCTACTGGGGAAGAATTAACCCAATCAGGGAGCTTACCTGATGGGGACTATCTTGGAGTTCAGAAGGACCTGGACTCTGGTCTTCCCTCAGAAATCCTGAGATTCCTGACCCCCAAGCCCTCTCCTTTCCTTATCAGCCTTCCTCTCATCCTTCCTGGAAGCCCTGGTTGACTAGATCTCCTCCAAGCCTCAGAGAGCTGTGGTGGGTTCTCCTCTCCTAGCAGAGGACCTGGGGACACTTGCAACACATCCATACTTGCAACACATCTCCCATCCCAGTTCTTGCCCTGGAATCTACCCTAAACAAACTGTGCACACCTGGAAACAGAGCCCTGGGTCTGGTCCAAGGTGCGAACTCTAATGGCCCTGCCCCTGACTGCCCGATTTAAGACATGTTCTCCCGCACCCCTAGGCACCTCGTGTCTTCCTCACCCTGTCACAATTCCTCCCGTTTCTGATCTGCTGAGCTGGGGAGAGCACACAGTAAAGGAGATCTGATTTTGACATTGTGGCCTATGGCCTGGCCCCTACTCTGCAAGGTGGAAAAGTGGGTGGGCGAAGGGGTGAGGGAGCTGCCTGGAAAGGAATGAGTATGGTTAGTCCTGGCCAGGGCCAAACCCTGTGTTCCCAGGGATCCCTCAGCGATGTCATCAAGGCTGCAGTGCTGTGTCCCGCCAGAGATGTGGGGACAGAGCAGACAGGGTGACATGGGGGAAAGAGAGCATTTCTGTAGCGCCCAGAAGCCTCCTGGTCTGGGCAGAGAGATCCGGCACCCAGGAGTTGCCCAGGCAAGTGTAGTATCTCTGTGCCTCCCCTGGCTTCTGCTTTCGCTTTTCTCCTGGATCCCAGAGGCAGCCTCTCTCCTTGTTCTCCTTCTCTTACTCTTCCTCCTTCTCCTCAGCTTCCCTGCCCAACACTAAACGGACACCCTCTGTTGCTTAATGGGTCCAGACTCCTCCGGACCAGGGTCCAGAGAAGGACGAAGCGTAACACTTGGAACCCCTTAGGCCTCGCGAGGGCGGAGCCTCGGAAGGCGTGTTTGGATTGGCCAATGAATGCTCAGAAGCTGCGTTGCGCGCTCGCCTAGATCCCAGGGTAGTGGGGCGAGCTCCCCAGAGGGAGGCCCCGCCCTGGTGAAAGTGGGAGGATCCAATCTATTGTGGGGCGGGGCCTTCCTGGCTCACTGCGGAAGGGCAGGTGTCAGGAAACATCTGGCTCACCCACCAGGAACACAGCCCACATTCTCCCGGCAAAGACAGGTACCCAGACTTACCTGTTGAGCTTCCAGACCCGAGGATGTCCATCTAGGTGCAGCTCAGAGTCCTTGACAGGATCTCGGGTGAAGACTGTCCTAGGGCCCTAATGGTGGAATCAATCAAAACTTTGAAAGGGGCTCACACTGGCCCCAACAACCGGTTCCCACCCGTTGAGGCGGTTGGGAGGGAGGAAAGGACCCCACTGTAAATTCGGCTGAGCTGCCGAAGAAGCAAGGTTCTCAATGGGGCCAAGAAGACCCCTGCATAATGACTTGCATAGCCCCATACCCACCAAAAGCCAGAAATCAGACCTGCCTGCATTTCCCTCTAGAAATAAGGTATGAGGTCTCCCTGTGGACGGCACCTGGAGGCTCACCCAGATGCCCCTTTCAGGTGGGAGTGCTCCCTGCAGGGTTGGATGTGCCTGTCTCCTGTTCTCTGGAGGCCATGACCTACCAGGAGCTGGTACTTGACGCATTCTTGAAGGTCAGGGTAGCTGGTGAACCCTGGGAGCTCTGTAGTCAGCCACTCTCTTCTCCCTCTCCTGTAGGCACAGGCCATCCGTTCCAGCCTGGTGAGTCAACACCCAGTCAGAACCAACAGGACTTTTGCCCCTTGCCTCCTGCAGCAAGGCTTGCCCTGCTCTGGCTCAGGTCTCTCCAGGGCTCCGGATACCGCCTGCCCAGGATGGCTGGGCAGCTCCCTGGGAGCATGGGTGCTCTGCGCCGGCAAGGGATCATGATACTCACCTATGTGCTGACTGCCCTGGAGCTAACGTGTCTCTTCATGCAGTTCTCCATCATACCAGTGAGTAATGGCCACAACCCACAGCAGAGGCCCCGAACTGCCTTCCTCCTGGGCGACGGCAGGGAGCAAGGTGGGGCTTGATGGGGACCCCTCCTGCTGGGTAAAAGTTTAGGAACTGGACCCATTGATTACCCTCTGCCAGTGAGTTGCCCTCTCTGCCCTTACTGAGATGGCACCCTCCTCCCATAACCACCCTCACTTGCTGCCCCCTTCCCCTGTTTTTTAACTGATCACCTCTGCCTGATACCTACTCAGCTCCTGTCCCAAAGGGCTGTATGCAGTCCCAGTCCTTTCTGAAACATCCATGTCTGTTCATCCCTTTGTCCTACTGGGCACCCCCTCTGTTTCCACGCTTAATACCTTATTGAATGTTAGGATTCCATTGGTTTCTCTCCCACCCACCAAGATATGAGGGCAGGGACTTGATCTCACAGCTTTGGTGAACTCTCTCTCTGGATGAGGGCAGGGTGGGACAGAATAGTCACTACTGAGTACAGGGTCCCTACCCAACACCCTTTGGTTCAGTCCTACTTTTCACTATTAGTCATTCAACAAACCTTTGTGAAGTTGGCCCATGAGGTGACTGGGCAGCAGCATCTATGAGAACTTAGAACTCAGAGGTTGACTGTCTGAGTCCACAGACCACCTTGAAGTGCCCTCTTGGAGACTCTGAAAGCCCAAGCTGCCTTGAGTATTAGGTTGAGGTTGTCTCTGTGCTAGACTTGGGTCCCACTCAGCCTATGGACCTGGCTCTCAGTGATGGTCAGCAGGTCAGGCTAGGCAGAAGTGAATTCCCGGGCACAAGGGAGTTTTGATTGAAGCCAGAACTCTGCTCACATTATGGCCAAAAGTCCAAGGTTCAGGAACACAGAGAACAGAGTTAGATATGACCAAGAAGAATACTCTTTGTTCCCTGAGTCCTTTGTTCCCTGGGGCCCAAAAAAGCAGAGCTGCCTCTGCCTGCAGCTGGGGATATGGGTTAGAGGCAGCCCTGGCCTTTGTCACCATTCTAGGAGTGGCAGACACTCCCAGGTCAGGACCCCACCCTCCACCACCCCTCCTAAACTGAGCTCTGCTTGCTCACATATAGGGAGAATCCCCACCCCAAGCCTCCTTCCTGAAATGTGGGAGACTGAACGGGAGCCTTACCTCCCTCTTCATAAAAGGAGAGTTCATATGAGGAGGACAATACATTTCAGCCTCAGGAACAGCCTGCAGGGACCTCCAGTGGCTCCCAGAGAGAGGTCCTGGTTGGCCAGCCTATCCTCATTAAGTCCTGTGAACAGACACTGGACTGTGACACAGCAGAGCACAAGGATCAGATGGCTGGCCCTCAGAGCTGGCTGCCGGAGGTGTTTGAGTGGTGATGATGTAATAGTTACACTGAGCAGTGCAAGAAGAAATGGTTGGGAGTGAGAAAGGGTGAGGGTAGTGTGGGTCTGAGGACACATGGTAGATGGGGGGGGTCAGGACAGTTTGGCTGAGAAGGCAACATGAGAGCGGAGGAGTGAAGGCAGCCAGTGAAGCGTGGCCAGTGCAAAGGGCCTGGCATGGGGCTGAGCAGCTACAGAGGAGGCACTGAGATCCCAGGACCACACCCATCAAGTGGTGAATATATTCCAGGATGGTTAGGGGGAAGCTGTGGAGAGGTGAGAAGGCGTCAGATCTACTGCATGTGAGGGTGAGAGAAAGGAGTTCGGGGATGATGCTGGGACTTTGGACCCCATCCTGGGAGGACAGAGATGCTTCCAGGTGTGAAAAAAAAACAACAGTAGAGAGCTAAGTGGCTAAGAGGCCTGGCTGCTCTTCCAAAGAACCGGGGTTTGACTTTCAGCACCCATAAGGTGGCTCACAATCACCTATAAACTGTAGTCCTGGGGAATACGATACCCTCTGTGGGCACTACATACATGTCCATGGTGCAGAGACTATATGCAGGCAAAACAGCCATCCACATAAAATAAAATGAAAAAAAAAAATCAAAGAAGCAACCATGGAGGAGCCAATCAGTTTGGAGGAGGACAGGTGCTCAGTTATTGCTACACTACACTGAAGATAACTTCAGGCAGGGTACTGAGCAGAGGAGGGATGTGCTGGCAGCTGGAAGAGGCCTGGGGCTCTACGGGATGGGGGTGGTGAAGTGAGAGGAAGCTAGTAGAGACCAGTGGACAAGGTAGAAGATCCAGGACAGTCTAAGGCACGAGGTCACAGGGGAAGAAGCAAGCCATGTGGAGGCAGGTGCCAATCGGAAGGGGGTCTTTGGGAGCTGCCCTTGAGGTGACTGCTGGAGGAGAGAGGGATGAGGAAAGCAACTGCTTCAGGCCAGGCAGGAGAGACCCGGAGCAGCTGGACCAGACGCAAGGCTGCGAGGACTAAACGAGGAGGCAAGAGGGAGAGTCCTAACAGAGCGACCTTGCTGGAATGAAAGACCCCAGGAAGGCCTCAAGAGAAGAGAGAGGAGCTGAAGGACTGTTATCCTTGGCCTAGGAGCCTATGGGGCTGGAGACTCAGGTAAAAGACAAGTGGGGCAGGATGGAGGAAGAAGGAAGGAAGCAGAGGTTTAGAGACAGACAGCAGCTCAGGCTTCGGAAATGCAGCTGACGGGGATGGGGGGGATAAGATCCTGGGATTCCAGGACTGCTTGGGTCCTCTGTAGGGACACTGTCATCTCCTTTCTCCTGTCAGAGAGTCACCTCCCAAGAGGGGCTGAGCCCTAAAGAACTCAGAGCAAGCTGTCTTGCTGGGCAATGGGCCACATCTCAGAGGTTATGAAGAGATGTTGGCAGTTGCTTGCTGGCCAGGACAACGCTATAAAGCCTTGAAGCCAAAATATTGAGGATGGATGGTTCTTTGTGGCCCACTTGAAGTGTGTCCTACAGAGGGGGGTGAGCCAGAAGTCTTTGGCTAGGGAGGAGGAGCAGGGCCCCCACGGAAGGTCTTTTCCCCCATGATACTGCCCCGTTTGCTCCCACTCCTACCCGTCTGAGGAGTTCTAACTCCAGGCCCTCCTTGTGTTTCAGTACCTGTCTCGGACACTGGGCCTAGATTCCGTCGCCTTTGGCTACCTACAGACAGTCTTTGGGGTGCTTCAGCTGCTGGGTGGGCCTGTATTTGGCAGGTATAGTATGTGAGGGATGCAGGTCCCCGAATCCACAAAAGCCTTTGCCACCCCCTCTGAGTCTGGGTCCTGCCAGGTCCCCAGAATCCCTGTTCAACGGAAGGACAGGTGCAAGAGAGGTCCAGCCCCTGGTTGGCTTCCAAGTGTCCTTGCACCCCAAACTCCAGCCGGTAGGCCTACAGATTACTTCCTTGGTAGAAGCCCACATACCCACACATGCCCTGGGCGGTCCTTCACCAGGGTCCAAGCCTACCGGCAGCCCTGAGTTGGGAGTGAGGAAAGGGCCCCGCCTGCTAGGGGGTGACCGGTCTTGTGGTCCCAGGTTCGCAGACCAGTACGGGGCAAGAGCGGCACTCTCATTCTCCTTCCTGGCGGCCTCGGCTCTGTACTTGCTCCTAGCGGCCGCCTGTAGCCCATCCCTGCCTGGCATTTTCCTGCTCTTCGCCTCACGTGTACCCGCAGCATTCATGCACACGCTTCCAGGTAGGGTTTGCTGGGTAGGCCTGGCTCTAACGGGGTAGAAGGGTAGGTAGGGGGTAGGTAGCAGGTGATGGATGGAGAAGTGGTGCGTGGTCTGGGGCAGGCCAGATAGAGTTTGTAGAGGTGTGGCCTGGGTGGAGGGGCTGTGGAGGGGCTGCGGGGCATGGCCTAGTTAAAGGAGCTTGCGGGCGTGGCCTGGACCCCTGGGTGGACTCTCCGCAGTTAGGGATAGGGTCTAACTCAGCCCCCTCCCACCCGCAGCTGCCCAGATGGTTATCGCCGATCTGACAGCGCCCGCAGAGCGACCCGCTGCCCTGGGCAGGCTGGGCCTCTGCTTCGGCATCGGAATGATCTTCGGCTCGCTGCTTGGCGGGACCCTAAGCACCGCATACGGGTAAGTGGCCTGGCGACGCGGGTAGGGAACTGGGAAGGCACTGGGCAGACTGCTTGCTCTCGGACCGTCGGCCCAGCAACACCACCGCTCTTGAGACTTGGTTTCCCCACCTAAATACCAAGCTTTTGGGGTCCAGCCTGCAGGGCGGATGGGGCCTTGAGAGGACGTCGCCACCAGAAGTCGCCACCAGGGGGCACTAACGTGCCGTCCATGGGCTGTCCGGAAGGAAGGCCTGGGACTGCTGACATTCATTCTTACCGCGGCCAAACCCATTCAAATTTCAAAGCGGTCCCAGAGTCTCGAGAGGTGGCTGTACTCTGTGGCAGAGGCGGGGGAGGAGGGGTAGTGTTGCTGTGGCCAAGATCCCGTTGTGGAATAGGGAAGACCGGATACCTGGGTGTGATGCCCTTCTGACCTATGGTTCCTCATCCCAAAAAGTTAGTCGTGACAGTGGCTTGCAGACTTGAAGAGATAAACTGAGCTAGGTTTCTACCAAGTGCCCCGCTCTCTGTCCAGGAGCTCTTCACCTGGCCCTGTCCTGGGGAGTCAGCTTTATTTCCGTCTGGGAAGATCCCCCAATACACGGTTCTAGGATAATATGTGGTGGGCTCTCCCATCTGTCCCCTGTAGTGGGGTCAGACCCAGCTGTCTCTAAATTGCTGAGGGTCTTTTGGGAGAAAAACCTCACTTTGGTCTTAGCACGTTTCCTTGCTCCCTTCCCCCCAAACTCCTGCACCACTCAGACCCTAAGAGTCAGCCTGCCGCCTGCCTGTGGTTCACACCTAAAACTCATGAGTCAGCTGTGGTGCTGGGACACGTGCCTCATCTGGCAGGGACGTTTACTCCTCTTCAGAGGAGCCTGTGTCCTCAAGATCCGCACCACTCCCTGTAGGCTTTCTCCTCAAGAGAGCCTTCCTAGTGCCTAAATCGTTGTGCTTTAGGGGGACACTTCTGTCCCAACCAAACTCTCTGATCTTGGATAAACAATGCCAGTCCTAGGTTCCCAGGGCTTTGACTTCCTCCTCGAGCCAGGTCCCCCTGAGGGCCTGTAACCTAGGCTCTCCACATTTCCTTAGACCAACCCCAGTAATAGTAGAGGCATCTGGGGGATGACTGGGCTCAGAGACCAAGGCATGGGCTGACACCACAGCCCTACCACAGCATGGTTTTACGGTGATCTACGGTGGTCTGTCCTGTCTGTCTGTCCCAAGCAGCGGGGACAAAACCGGCGTGGCTGGAAGATCTCTGTAGACATATGGCAGGGCTCACCAACATGCTGAATGTCCTCTCAACACGTGAATGAGAGCCTGAGCTTGTCTGTTCACTCGTGCACCTTGGGCTTTAGATTCTGGAATACAATAGGAGATAAGACAGTCCAAGTCTCTAGAATGTCTTAGAAAAGGGTCTGGGGTCCTAAGAAAGGTTTCGTTTCTGCAGAAGGGGGCATAGCCACGCCTAGTCTAGCAGGCAAGCACACCATGAGGGGTGCTGCTAGTTTTTACTCCTAATGCGCAGGGGTCTCGTGCCTCACTTCGAGAGGTCAGAGTTCCTTGGTCTGGTGTTTTTCCGTTGACTTCAGCGTTTGCACAAGATGGGCTGGTTTAAAGCAGTGTAGCTGATAAGGAGAGTGCAATTTTAGGCAGAATTCCTGACTTTAAGCACGTATTTTGATCTCAAGAAGTGATGACCCTAGGGGAATTTGAGTTTCGGCCAAACAGCTCCTTCACTTTTTTTTTTTTCTTTCTTTCTTTCTTTCTTTAAAAAAATAAAAAGGATTTGCTGTAGAGCCCTGGCTGGCCTGGAACTTGCTATGTAGACAGACTGACTTCAACCTCAGAAATTGATCTGCCTCTGCCTCCCAAGTGCTGGGATTAAAGGGGTGCAACACCACAACCAGCTCTTTCACAGTTTGTTTGTTTGTTTTATGAAGTTTTGTCTTCTTAAAAGGGTTGATAGAAGACAGTACATTTCCCCCAGGTTTTATAAAGTTGAATCGAACTCTGTGAGATATGGCAAGAACTCAAGATGGCAGTGGGGGTAGGTGATCATCAGGATTTCTGAGCAAGTGAATTTTGAATAGAGACCCAGTGCAGGAAAGGAGGGAGGCAAGTACTCAGAATGTGCACAGACCTTGGGATCTAGGGAAGGAAGGAGGCCAGGTGGCTGCAGGGGCCAAGGAAGCGGAAAAGCCAAGCCACGGAGCTGTGAAGTGGGGGTAAGCACACAGCAAGGAGATGGGGGACACTCTGCACCGTCCAAGTGGGTAAGGACAGTAAGTGGACCAGAGATGGCCATAGGGGTCAAGACAAGAAACAGATTCCCGCCTGTTCCTGCCCACGGGTGGGAGGGAAATGCAAACTCTACAGCAATGTGCAGTTTAAATTGTGCTCACTCTGGGGAGTCTGAGCACCTGGAGGTCCCATGGGCACTCTTGAGCTAAAAGGCTGTGGAGGAGATGTACGGCTGAGCACCTCTTCCAGCAGAGGACAGTAATGGCTGCATCCTCCACGGCGCCCTGGATGCCCTTGGACCTTTAAGTTTAGGAGGCAGAGGAGCTGAGGGCCATGTGGCTTGCAGGTGACAGGAAACTGAGCTGCAATAACAGGTTGACTTAAGCCCGGCAGGGGACAAAGGTCCCCCCTCCCCCGAGGCCATGGGGTCCATGGCTAGACCACAGGAAAGGAGGAGAGAACAGAGGAGTCAGCAAAAGCAGACTGTGGCTTTGCAGGGGGGAAGAGGCAGCCTAGGTGGATCTTTTTCAGGACGCAGGCACCCAGGGAAAGATAAAAATTCATGGGGCCACTCTCCTGCTGCCAGGGGAGCCAGGGGTGCATCCCCTTCCGTCGACAGGTTTTCCTCACGGGTGTTGTGGGTGCTCAGGGGTGACCTCACCCCCTGAGCAACCCTGGTAGTGTGCAGTCATTGCCAGCCACACACACTTTCCACCGGAAGCCTGCCCATCCAGCCCCTTTGGCCTCCCCTGCATTCCTGCATCCCAGCCACCGACTCAGAGGACCACCACTCACTCCCTTCTCCCTCTCAGCAGCCCCCAAGATGGCCTGCCACACCTTCCAGGATATTCTGCCAGCCTCACTAAGTCCTTTTATCCCAAGAACTGAGACCCTTCAAATCACCATGGCATCTGTATAGAAAGAGGACATCCTCAACATCTAATTCAATGAGTTGGGGAACTGAGAATCAAGAGGGGAGGCAGTCCAGTGCTCAGGCCTAGGGACAGTGCACAGTGAAAGCGTGGGGGGGGAGCGGGGAAGGACTTCTTCAAGTTGTCACACATAAGACATTTGTCGGAACCCTCCTGGCCAAAGCTGACCTCAAGCTGGCCAAAGTCGTGGGAGGTGCATGGGAAGTTCTTTCTTGATGACTTATGGCTGAGGGGTCTGTCTTTGTCCAACCTAGATGTGACTAGCCTTACCCATAGCCAGGCAGCACCTCTGGGATTCATATAGCTGTGAGTGTGGGCATGTTTGTGAGGCCATAGAGGCCTGGGTGTTTAACCTGTTTGCAGCCACCTCTCGTTCCCATAGAGGCCAAGGAGGCAGCCCTAGGCCCCCGGGGTCCCACATGAGGGCTTTCTCCTTGTTAGGCAGCCTGAACATTCCCTCTACCCTTTCACTTCCACACACATGCTCCACCTTGGAGCCACCAAGTCTACTCCAAGCCTGACCTTGCCTCAGGCAAGAGTCGCCCATACCTTCCCTCCTTGATGGTAATTAAGGCCGCATAGGGGTCTTCCTGTCCCCTATCTCCCTGCTCACCTCTGGGAGCCTGTCCCCTTGGAAGGTCCCAACCATGCTCATCTCTGAAGCCCGAGGCTACCGGTGGGAGGAGGAAGTGGACTTGGCACTGGAGCCTGCAGGGGCGGGCACTGGTGTAACTGGTTTGGACCAGCCTAGTGCTCAGGACCTGGAGGCTGAGCTGCCCAAGGAAGGCCCTGAGCCCAGAGCCATTACCCACACATCAGCATGTGGGGGGTCCTGTGATTTGTCACCCTGAACCCCACCATCTCACAGCCTGGGGTCGGACTTGAGCAGGGTCCTGAGCCACTGGCCCTCGGGAACCAGTTCAGGTGTGAAGAGTCATCCTCTAATCTGAGCATGCCCAGGGCCACAGTGTGGGGCCAGAGAGGAGCCCTCCCTCTGGGTGGGCAGCAGCATGTGTGAACTGGGGTGCCTGTCAACAGAGGCATAGTCCTATAGGCAAGATGCCCTAGTTATTTGAAAAGACCCAAGGATTGAGAGTAGCCAGAGCCAGGAAAATGGGGCAAAGTCCAAGAGGGCATTTGGGGGTGGTAGGGATACTACCTTTACATAGTCTCAGGGTCCCCCATCAGTACTGAGCATAAGACCCATGAAGCCCCGTTGTTGGGGTGCTGGCTCTTTGGAGGTAGATATGCAGTGAGTGCGCAAGGTGGGTGAGGGTGTGTAGGCCCTGGGAGGGTTGAGGGCTGTCCAAGAGGGTCAGATCTTCATTCTTTGGAAGTTGAGTCATCAGGTTTACTGATGGGTATCAGGAGAAGACCCTAGGAGACCTGTGGGGTTTAAAACAGCATGAGACATCTAAGCTCAATCCTGGGGGCTGTGGACGTGACCTTGGTGATCGAGATCTGGGGCATGAGACAGTGACTGGCAAACTGGGCAGGCGTCGGCTGTCCCTGTAAGACCCCAATAGCTCTCAGCCTTCCTAATGCTGCGACCCTTTAATATAGTTCCTCATGTTGTGGTGACCCCAACCATAAAATTATTTTGTTGTTACTTCATAACTATAATTTTTGAAGTTTTTGAAACTGGTACTGTTATGAATCATAATATAAATATCTGAAAGAATTGTCGGACCCCCCCCCCCCCAAAGGGGTCGCAGCCGACATGTTGAGAACCGCTGTTGTAAGCAAAGCTGAGGTGGTAGCCAGCCTTGGCTGTACCACCTCTCCAGATACAAGCTTGCAGGTCCCATGGGGCTCAGACCAGGAGGTTCGGGGGAGTCAGAGGTGCTGAAGAACCCAAAAGCAGGTGGCCCAGGGCCTCAGCAAAAGGAAGCTTCCTTCACCCATCCCAGTAAGCTCCAGTTCAGCCCATGGCCATCCAGCAGGTCATTTACCCAGCTGGACCTGCAGCCCAAGAGTCTGGGCTCTCAGGCACCCACAAAGAGAAGGAATTTGAACAGACGCCACCAGGTCTGGTAGGCCTATAAGGTATCTAGCGACAGACCCCGAGGGTCAGGTTGCCCCGAGATAACAGTGGCCACCTGCAAGCCCTCCTGGTTACCACAGTGGCTGTGGCGACCCCTGCTCACAGTCGTACCCAGAACAGACCTCACGTTGGTTGCAAAATCTTATCTGGTCCCTGAGGCCTTAGAGCCATATGCCTTCCAAAGCCAGGCAGGAGGAGCGCTTCTCTCCCCTTAAGTCTGCAAAGGCCCCTCACCCCTCAAGTCTTCAAAGGCTCCAGGCAAGAAGAAACTGGTCATTTGGTTGGAGTCCTATGTCACAATGGAGAGGCGGGAAGAGGAGCTGAGAGGGAGCTCCAGGCTAGAAAGCACTAGGTAAAGGAGATTGCAAACTTGTTTGGGGGTTAGAAGAGCACCCCACCCGTGGGATCAGATCCATCTTAGCCATGGGGCTTGCATGCCAGGCACTTATCAGGCAGGTGATGCAGGTGGTGGTGTCTCGCTGAGCCTCAGGCTGGGTGTTCAATGGTCCTCCGGAGTCTCCTGCCTCCACCTCTTGTGAAAGCCATCATATGCGAGCTGTCCTCCAAGTCTTAAGAGAGAATGTGTAACTAGAGGCCTTGAGCCTCATCTGCATGTTAGCCCTGGCATCAAATCCTTGGCTCTGCCATCCCCCCCAGGGCCTCGGAGACACTGGGCAGGGGTCCAGGGTGGTGAGGAAGGAATGGCCATCCTAGAAACCCAGATAGTGCAGAGTTTGTGCCGTGGCCACCGTCAGCATTCCCTGGAGACAGGGGAAAAGAGCAGTGACTATCGTTTGCTGAGCTATGGCTGCAGTGCCAGAAACCTCCCAGCGGCTGGCAGATAGGGTGTGGATCACCAGGCTCCAGGACAGCCAGGACACGGTGGTGAGGAGACAGAGAGGGCTACTGGCCAGCCCTCATTTGCAACTGAGGAAATGCATTCAGGGAGCCAGGGGAGACAGGGCAACAATGTCCACGGAGGACTCTAGTTCTCTGACAGAGGTATCCATGTGCCCACTCATCCAGTTTTCATGCATCCAATGGATGAAAAGAAGGTGAGGAGCATGAGGAGCAGGCAGTGAGAGGCTGAGCTGATGTCCTTGAAGTCTTGGCTCAACTTAAAAAAAAAAAAAAAAAAAAAAAAAAAAAAGCATAAATAAAATACACCAAATATGGTGGCAAATGCTTTTTTACTTATTTATTTGGGGTTTTTGTTTGTTTGTTTTTGGGACAGATTCTCACTGTGTAGCCTTGACTGGCCTCAAACTCACAGATATCCACCTACCTCTGCCCCTGCACCACTATGCCTTCTGGAGCACGCCTTTAGTCCCGACACTTGGGAGGCAGAAGCAAGCAGATCTCTGTGAGTTCTAGACCAGCCAGGACTGCATAGTAAGAGTGTGTCTCAAAAGAAAAGAAGAAAGAAAGAGAGAAAGAGAAAAAGAAACAAAGAGAATATCCATCTCCCAGTAGCCACATGGCAGCTCAAAACTGTCTGTAATCCCAGTTCCAGGGATCCAACACCCTCACACAGACATACATGCTAGCAAAATAACAATGCACTTGAAACAAAAATAAATTAATCATCTTTAAAAAAAAAAAAAACAAAGAAAGCCAAGTGTAGTGACCCATGCCTTCAATCCCAGCACTTGAGAGGCAGAGGCCCACAGATCTCTGAGTTTAAAGCCAGCCTGGTCTACAAAGTAAGTTCCAGAACAGCCAGGGCTACACAGAGAGATCCTGTCTTGAGAAAGAAAGAAAGAAAGAAAGAAAGAAAGAAAGAAAGAAAGAGAGAGAGAGAGAGAGAGAGAGAGAGAGAGAGAAAGAAAGAAAGAAAGAAAGAAAGAAAGAAAGAAAGAAAGAAAGAAAGAAAAGAGAGAAAAGAGAGAAAGAGAAAGAAAGAAAAGGAAGGAAAGAAAGAAAGAAAGAAAGAAAGAAGAAAGGAAAGAAAGAAAGAAAGAAAGAAAGAAAGAAAGAAAGAAAGAAAGAAAGAAAAAGAAAGGAAAGAAGGAAATAAAAATGTAAAATGGGGCACAAAGTGTAGGACGTTCCAGGAACCTGTCCAGTGTGGCCCTGCACCTGTGCAAGTCCCAGAGGCGGGACCCTGAGGGAGTCCCATTGGATGACAGGCTGGGGTGATAACCTGAAGGCCCTGGAGGGATGTCACAACATCCCATAATCTTGAAAGCCCTAAGGGTTGGCTGCCCTACCATTTTACTTCTTTTTTAGAGAATTTTTTTTAAGATGTAATTTTCGCCAGGCAAGGCAGTGCATGTCCTCCGCAGGTGAGAGTCTGCAAGTCTGACGCCAGCTGGGTCTGCACAGCAAGTATTACATCAGCCAGGGCTCTACAGTCAGATCCGTACGAAAAAGGAAGATAGATAGACACGATCTTATTTATTTATTTATTTATTTATTTATTTATTTGTAGTTTTTTTTGTTTGGTTTGGTTAAATTGGAGGGGGAGTTATTTGTTTTGTTTTGTTTGTTTGTTTTTTCAAGACAGGGATTTTTCATGTCCCCCCTGAACTCAGAGATCTGCCTGCCTCTCTTATGAGCGCCGAGATTAAACGCATAGGCCACCGCCACCCAGCAATTATTTATTTTTACTTGTGCATGGTTGCCGTGTGTGAGTGTGAGGCCCGAGAAATCAGAGAAAAGTGTCCTATCCCCTTGGAGTTGGAGTTTCTGATAACTGTGAGCTACCTGATACGGGTGCTAGGAATTAAACTTGGTTCCTCTGAAAGCAGTAAGGGCTCTTAACAGCTAAGCCATCACCCTGGCCCCCCTAATTTTTTGTATTACATGGTGTGTGTGTGTGTGTGTGTGTGTGTGTGCATGCGTGTGTGTTGGAGCGAGCATTTGCTGCAATGTGGTTGTGGAGGGCAGAGGACAATGTGCAGGGATCAGTTCTCTCCTTCCTTCCGCTGTGTGGCTTCTGGGGCTCAGACTCTGAACATTACTCTCTGAACCATCTCACCTGATCAGAGTTTCACTCCCCATCCCCCAGCACTGGGGATCGGACTCCGGGTCTTGCACACACTAGGCAAGAACTTTAGCACTGAGCCACACACACACACACCCCACCCCCAACCCCAGCACTGCCTTTCCATCTTGCCTGCTCTCCTTTGAGAGTTCTGTTTTTGTGGAGCTCTGAGTGTGAAGGCAGTGGCACCCCAGCTTTCACAGGCAGCAGCCTATTCATTCTGGGAGACTTGGGGGCTCAGGGTCTCCTGGGACCCTGCAGAGTATCCTAGCCCCAGGACCTGCCTTTCCAGAGAAGTACTGTCCTTTGATTTGTTGGTTGCCATTCAGAAGACAGACAGGGGTCCAGGAAGGGGTCCCCTGAGGCAACCACAATAGAACAAGATGCCCAGTCACCCTGGGTGAGCAGGGAAAAAGCAGGAGAGCTGCTGAGGTCGATTCTCTGTTAGCCGCCCTGCTGGCTTCCTTGGTATCTCCTGCTTGCACGTGTATACCTGAGTTCTTGCTTAGGTATCCATGTACACCTATGCGTTCGTACGTGCTGTGCCTCTGTGTGTGTGAGAGAGAGATGTTCTGTATCGGTGAGCCCGTGTCTGCGTCCTTCTGTACACATGCCTAGGGCTGTGATGTGGAGGGATAAAAGCAGCTTGAACTGGTCTTGTTTGGTAGACCCAGGCTTTCACTCATGTCCAGGAGCATGAGCCGGGGCAGGTGTGGAGTGCTGCTAAGGTCCTGACAGCTGGTCACATTTACCTGTCAGACCTTCAATGCAAGGTCCAGCTTAGGTCTATCTACTCAGGGGCTCCAGATTCTAAACATAGGGTAAAGAGTGCCTTGCTGAAATCAGGGGTTGGCTCTGGGAAAGGGCCTGTGCAGAGTGTGTAGGAATTCACCCACCTGAGAAAGAAAGGGTGTTCTAGTCTGGGGTCCTTGGCTAGCTCAGAGAAATTCCCCACTCCGAGGAAGGGTTGGGCTGGGTGCTGGGAGATCTGAAAACCAGTCCCCAGGTGCCTGTGTTCCCAGAGGGACAGGCTATACTGGAAGTATTGGGTTGCTCCATGACTCATTGCAAGGCACCAAAGGGACAGTGAGTCTCTGGCAGGCAGGAAGTTTTCCCACAAAATCACTCATCAGGGGCCTGAGACACTGAACCTAAATTCCCCAGCCCTTGCATCCCCTGACCCCTAGGGTGGAGAGAGGGGTCTTTCAGAGGAAGAAAGGTAATTTCTTAGAGACGTCCAAGTGCCTAGCCTATCCTCCCTGGCGAGGGGACATTGCACCTGGTCTCAGGTTTCTAAAGTTGTTCTTGGGGACACCCGCAAGCTATCTGACCCTGGAGAACCTGGGGACCAACTGCACCCCAAGCGAGGCTGCTTTACCTCAGCCCTCTGGGCTCACATACTGCTCCAATCCCCACCCCACCCCCAGGTCCCACAGGCTGCAGGGCCTGCATGTTGGGACATCTGTCATCTGATAAGTGTGCTTTAGGGGATCAAGTAGCTGGGACTGAGCACCCTTAGCAGGTGAGGCTTTAACCGGGCCAAAGGAGCAAAGGGTGACGGTGGAGCTGCGTTAGCGTGTATTGCTGCAACAGCATACTGTTTCCCCAGGATCCAGTGTCCTGCCATCGTGGCTCTTGTGGTCACCCTCCTAGGAGCTGTCCTCAGCTTTACCTGTGTCCCTGTCACCACCAAGGAGGCCAGTGTCCAATCAGACCATCAGGGTAAGCCCCACCTGCCCTCTGCTGGGTCAATGGGCACTACCTTGCCCCAGAAGCCAGCACCCTGGTCCCTCTACTGGAGATGAGGGAAAGACCAGCCAAGGGGTTCAGGGGACACAAAGAGGAGATGGGGTCTCCTCTCCACGTCTTGCTACTGATTCCTCGTGGGTTAAGCTGGGCAGGATTATGGGAGTCAGGTAAGCCAAGTCACCGAGCAGGAAGGCCCTTTAAGGCAAGTCTAGAAAAGCCAGGGAACACACAGCAGACACAGGGATGTGGGCGTGGCTGCTAGTCCTTGGGGTGCTGAGTGTCCAGAGCCACATGAGGTTACCGACTCAGTGGGTGATCCCACTGAGCCAGGCTGGCTCTCCAGATGGGTCAACTCTATGCTTTTGCCCAATGATTGACATGGAGACTTCCCTCACAGGCTCCTTGAGATAGGAGGCTATGATACAAGAAGGAAAAACAGGGCCCCAGGGGACATCTAGGCATAGCTGGGAGCTGGTGGCCAAGAGTGTCCTGGGTGTCCAGGCACGTCCAGGCTGTCATTGCCTTCCACTTTGTCAAGAAGGTTGAAGATCTAAGAATGCTCCAGCAGAGCTGCCTGATGCCGGGTGCATCTTCTCCCCGCTCTGCCTGGGATGCAGGACTTCTGGGTTAGCCAACATGTGATGAGTGGCCCAATGCCCACCCTCAGAGGCTCTGGGAGGAGGCTGCCAAGAGAGTAGTCAGCTGCTGCTCACTTCGGCAGCACATATACTAAAATTTGAACAATACAGAGGAGATTAGCATGGCCTCCACGCAGGGATGACGCACAAATTCATGAAGAGTAGTCAGCTCTAAGCCTGGGGGACAAGGCTGGCAGCAGAGCCCCACAACCAGTGTTCTGACTGATGTCCCCTGGTGACCAGGTAGAACCAAGGCCAGCGTATTTGACCTGAAAGCTATCACCCGCCTACTGCTGCTACCTAGAGTGCTGCCTGTATTCCTGGTCAAGGTCATCTCTGGCTTCCCTTCAGGTGAGTCTCACTGCCCCATCATCCCCACTTGTGTCCTAGATCTGAGATGGCTGAGAACCCAAGCCCTGGGATCCCAGGTCTGTAGGTGATGCTTTGCTCTGCCTGTGAGTCCTTATTGTCCAGCTACACCTGTGGGGGCTTCCAGAACACACAGTGGGTGCAGATTGAGGTTGTGTGCTAACACAGAGGGAGGAGGAGGAGATCAGAGCCCTCCCCACTGTGCCCTGGACCCTCTTGTGGATCATCACCATGGCCCACAGACCCCTGCTAACCTTAAGTCTCACCACCCAGGCCTGGCTTCCAGGGGTGCCACCTAGCTCTGAGAGGCAGCCAGACTATGCAGACTCTTGCTCTGACCATCTGGTGAAGGAACACAGGACCCCATACCTAGTCTGCTCAGCTTTGAATATGCCAGAGTGACCCTATTTTTCAGGAATGGCCACAGTCTGAAGGCTTTGTTTGTGGTACTGAGACTAGAACCCAGAGCCTCACAAAAACCAGGCAGGGGTCCTACCACTGATCTATTCTTGCTGTGGGTTAAGAGGTACTCTAACCCCAAAGGTTCTAGACCCCTAGCAGGAATAGAAGGGGCCACAAGAAAGTGCCCCACCTGCTGTCTGGGTCAGGGTCCAGCCATTGAGGCTGGATGTTTCAGCTACAGTAACTAGAACTGGAGAATACAGAACCTATGTAGCAGGGGCCTCTGAGAGCTCCCATTACTCCCTGGGTTCCCCTCCTGGCACCTTGTGGCTTACAGGGACTCCTTAACAGCAGCCCTGCAGCTCACCTTCTACAGAATCCCAGACCAGCCCCCCACCAAGGTGTTCCGTGCCCTCCCTAGCCAAGCAAGTTCCCTCCCCAGGACTCAGGGGAGAGGTGTGTGCTTCAGTGGGGCCTGGCAGCACAGCTGATCTGCTTCTCTATCCAGGACTCTTCATGGTGATGTTCTCCATCATCTCTATGGACTTCTTCCAGCTGGAGGTTGCACAGACTGGCTACCTCATGTCCTTCTTCGGGGTCCTCCAGATGGTGAGTAGGCACGAGTAGAGGGCTGCCAGGCGGAGAGGACTCAGTTTCCCAGCATTAGTCTCTGGGAGACCTTCCTGGGTGGTGCTCCTGGCTCTCTCCTTTTCCACCTGGGAAGGTACTGTCTTGAGGGAGAGAGTGTCCATGGAGGCACACACAGAGACACACTCCCACAGAGGATGTGTGTGTGTGGGGGGGGGTACTCAGCACTTGGCTTCCCATCCTACATAATGTCAGAGAGCAGGGTCAACTCAGTACATGCCTCAATGCTGGGCCATAGACAGGTTTTGGAGGGACCGAAGACACCAGAAATGGGCACGTTGTGATGGGGGTCTGTCTGGAGCCAGCGTCTGCCTCCCTAGCTGTGTAACAGCAAGTTTCCAGACTCCTCTCTTCGTCAAGTGATGCTAAGTATGCTGCATGTTCCGTGAGGTGGCCAGGGATGCGTGAAAGATTCTGGGCGCTCGAGGAACATCTGATATGTGAAGAGCCATCTACTATGCTATCCTTATAGAAACTAGGAGCTTCTGGCTGCTGGGAGTCTGGGCCAGCAAACTTGAGCCAGTTTGAAGCAGGGGATCACGTTTTCTCTCAGCCAACCCTTCAGGGCCCCCTGGCTCCAAGGCCGAGGCCAGCATAGTCAAAGCCAACTACCCCTTCTCTGGTTCCTACTGGCATTTGCCCAGACGATGGGTGGCAGAGACAGGTGGCGATATGCCACCATGGCGCCGTGTGATTTGACTGTCAGTCCGCTGTTACCCAGGAGTGGCTATTCTGAGACTTGCAGAGGAGGAGCCTAGATCACTCCGGAAGCTTACTGACATTTCTGGCACTGCTGGGCCATCTGTTCTCTGAGCTCCCAGGCCCAGAGCTGGCCTACTCCATAACCAGCCCCCCACCAAGGACAGTGAAAGCTTCTAATCTGCACCAGCAAGAAGGGACACACTGATGGGGATAAATAAAATAAAGAAAACCAGCAATACTGACCCATGGCTGAGCGGAGCTTCGTCCTAAATGGATTGAGTGCTGAGAATGTAGCTCAGTTGATAGAATGCCTACCTAGCATGCCCAAAGCCTGGGTTCCAGCAGCACATAACCAGACATGGTGGTTATAATCCCGACACTCAGGAGTCGGAGGTAGGAGGATCAGAAGCTCAAGATCATCCTTGACTACATAGTGAATAATTTTTTAGTCTAGACTGAGCTACAAAATTAGTGAATGAATGAATGAAGGAATGAAGGAATGAATGAGACTTCCTTGCAGCCAGGCCCCACAAGCCTGTACTCAGTGTAAGTCCAGGCCCTTTTGAGACTCTTGGACACAGATACTTCTGTGGTCCATGGTTTTGTTGTGGTAACCTGGGATTGTTGCAGAGGCCTAGAAAGAGGAGTCTGCTTGGGGACCTGGTGAAAGGGAGAATGAGAAGAGGAGGCAGAGGGCAAGTGTGTCAGAGCTCTGGGCCCTAAGACCAACAAGGAGTGGGTAGACTTGTGCCCTTGAACAGAGGGTAAGGCTGAGAGCCAGGCATGTCCCAACCACATCAGGATAAGAGTGATCACCAAAAGTCCCCAAGAAGAACAAAATTCCCATTCAAGCCATATCCTGCCTACTCCATAAGCTCCTGCAGGCTCCCAGGGGCTTCAGGGACTCGAGGGAGTGGCATGCAGGGAGTTCTAAGGTATGGGATCAGGATCACGGTTCCAGCAGGTGTACAGACCCTCTCCTCCCTCTCCCTCTTCCTCTCTCCCTTCCCCCCTCTACCCTTTTCCCCATCTCCCCTTCTTCTCTCTCTTTCTCACACACATGCACACATTGTTTGTTTGTTTGTGATTTTTTTTTTTGAGACAGAGTTTCAAAAAAAAAAAAAAAAAAAAAAAAAACTGGCTGTCCTGACAGCCCTGGCTGTCCTGGGACTCACTCTGTAGACCAGGCTGGCCTCAAATTGAGAGACCTGCCTGCCTCTGCCTCCTGAATGCGGCAACTAAAGGCATGTGCCACCACACCCAGCTAGTTGCCCATGTCTCTTAAGGACCCCTCAAGAGGTACTCCTAGGGTAGCCCTAATACCTGACTGTCACCCAGAGCTGTTCTAGGACACTCGCCATGCAGAGGCCACTGAGGTGGGGACAGTACAGAGCTACTAGGGTACCAAATAAGATGCTGAGTAAGAAGGGAGACACTGGAAAGGAGGGAGGAGAATGCAGGCAGAAGGAAATAGCAAGGAGTGGAGGAGTGGATGCTGGGGTTAGGATCAGGGGTTGTAATCTCCATGGGAACGAAGACCCCGGTAGGACCAGATCAGGCAACATTTACAGGGGAGGGTGGCCTGCCGGTTTAATGGGAGTGGTAGAGGGTCTGAGTACAGGAAGCCTTAGGCTTTAGCTGCTAGGTAGAGGGGCAGCAGCAGGGACTGGCTTGGCTAGCTGACTGACTGTGTGGGAAGGCAGAGGCTACGGCTGGGAAGACTGAGGGAAAGTGGCCTTCTTGGCTGCTTGACTAACCTCACTGTTTTGTCAGATAACGGCGAGGCCTGCACAGCGTCTAGAAGCTTATTTTCAATTTAATGGGGAAGTTGAGGCTGGGGTGGTTAGTCAGGATGTAGGTCCAAGTGGCGGAGGCCGGGATTAAATGTTTCCATAAAACCAGTCTAGAGAGGATTTGTTTTTTTAAGACATCGATGGTTCTGTAATAAGCAACCGGGTTTTGCCTGGCCTAAGTGGGGGTTGTGGCTGGACCGGTTTGGGCTCTATAGGCCTGAGTCCAGCCCCCATGAACCCTGACAACCACTGGCCCCAGCAACCTGACAGCGTCTTGCTCGGACTCTATTTAATCCTGGCCTTTGGTCCCATCCACTTCCTTCCTAGTAGTGACGGGCACTTTCTATCTGAGAGAGGAGATAGGAAGCCTCACCCTGGGCTGCCTGGCCTGCTGAGTCATGTCTCTGGTGTCCTCCAGTGTCCCTGGTATGGATTCTCTTTCTTTTTTTGTGGAGAGGAATCACTGCCCTGTGACCTTGTGACTTTCTAGGATCCTCATGGTTCAAATGTCTCTTCTGGTGGCAGTCCCTGCTGGGAGAGGAGATCCTCTCAGGGATGTAGATGGTGACGGGCCCCCAGCCACCAGGACAGAGGTTCTGTTCTCTTACTTTGAAGGTATCATCAGAATTGTCAGGGTCAGAGCTTAGGTCGTGGTACCCTAACAACTTTGGCTCAGCTGCTCATTCTCAATATGTCAACCAAAGAGACAGGTAATGGTGAAAATCAGAGAGAGGGGATTTGTTCTATGGGGCCACACTGAGAAGAGGAACAGGGAGGTTCAGTGACCCCCAAGTCCCTCTTTAGGGTATGGACATGAGGTTCAGGCTTAAGCAGAGGGCAGGAAGCGTGCATAACTAAGCAGTCCTGGTCAAGGGGTGGTCCTGTCTGTCACTCACCCACCACTGTCTCAGCTCCAGTCTCTCCTGAAAGGTGGTCTGACAAGTTCTCAGAACTCTGTGAGGTCTCTGGAAGACAAGCTCCCTCTGGCTGACACCAGGTTTCAGCCTTTCCCTCCCCCAGCATGAGACTCCTGGGGCAATTCCAAGGACTTGGGATCCATTGTTTCAATAGTCTGATGGCTGAAGAGAGGCTCACATGTCCCTTTAGAATAGCTTCTCTCCCGATAGAACTCTTTCAAAAGGCAGGCCATGGTCTAGAGCAGTGGTTCTCAGCCTTCCCAATGCTGTGACCCTTTAATACAGTCCATCATGTTCTGGTGACCCCAACTATAAAATTATTTCTGTTGTTAGTTGGGCGGTAGTAGCACACACCTTAAATCCTGTCACTCAGGAAGCAGAAGCAGGTGGATCACAGAGTTTGAGTCCAGCCTGGTGTACAGAGTGAGTTCCAGGGCAGCCAAGGCTACCTGTCTCAACCTGTCTCAAAAACCATAATAATGGTAATAATAATAACAGTAAAATTTTTCTACTGTTATGAATCATAAAAGTAAATATCTATGTTTTCCGATGGTCTTACACAACTCCTGTGAGCGGGTCATTTGACTCCCAAAGGGGTCACAACCCACAGGTTGAGAACCTCTGGTTTAGGCTGTCTTCCTCTCCCCACTGTCACCCTTCCTAGGTGATCCAAGGCCTGTTCATTGGAAAACTGAGCACCCATTTCCCAGAGGAAGCCCTGCTGCAATCCAGTGTGCTGGTCTTTGCTGTTGTGGGACTGGGCATGGTGAGAACACACACACACACACACACACACAATTTAATACAAAAATTATGGGGCTGGAGAGATGGCTCAGCTGTAAAGACCCCTTACTGCATGCACTTATGCATGAAGGTATGCATGAAAGCACACTCACACACACACATGCACATGTACACATACATGCACACACGTGCACAAACACATACACACACATGCACAAACACATACATGCACACACACACGAACACACAGCTGCCCTGTTAAGCAGGTCTCAGCCATCCTCCACCCATGTCCTGTGTGTGCCCAACCCCCTGGCCTGCCTCAGGCCACATTGCACTATTCCTCCTCCCCAGCCCAGGCTTCTTCCACGGTGGAGCATTATGGGTGGGACCTCATGGTGGGTTGCCATCTGGCTTTGTAACATCCCTGCTCAGCCTGGCTCTGCCCATTGTTCTGCCAGGTCCTGATGTCCAACATTCTCCACTTTTGCTTCCTGATACCCGGCCTGGTATTCAGTCTCTGTACCCTCAACGTGGTCACTGACAGCATGCTGACCAAGGCTGTGTCCTCTTCAGACACAGGTGAGCTTACTGGGGCCCCAACTTCCAGGATTTTTCCTGGTAGCCTGGGCCAGAGAAGGTGGGCTGACAAGAAAGAAGAGTCCAGGTAGAGATCCTGCCCCTTCCTTGTCCTGCTGACGAGTCCAGAATCAGGCATGGACACAAGTGGAGGGCTTCCTGGAAGAGGCATTTGGCTTGGCTCTGATCCATGCCAGAAGTTCACTAAAAAGAGGAAAGACCAGTCAGAGGTCAGATGAGCAAAGGACTGGACCTGAAAGACCTGCCTCGGCCACTTAGGAAGACAGCTGGTGGCTGGAGTAGTGAAGAGGCCAGAGAGGGCGAACAGCAAGGGACGCTTCCTAGTCCTGGACAACACAAGAACTCAGCACTTCCTGACTAAAGGGTTCAAATCCACACAGCTAGGGGTATCTCCTAGCCTGGCCTCCAAGGCTCTCTAGGAGGAGAAGGGGGTGTAAAGGCCAAGCAAGTGGAGGGCAGGGATGGCCAGGAGGAGCAGGACAAGCCACCAAGGCCACATCACACCTGCAATGCCACCTTTCAACACAGAAAGGGCAAGGCCTGGTTTGCCTGGGAACAGGAGGTTCAGAGGGGGCAGTAACTGCCCTCTGTCAGTTAGTGTCTTCAGGCATGTAGGCAGTGAGAGAAGCTGCCCCTGAGTTTCCCCACAGCTGGCCCTGAGTGTGGGGAGGGCCTGACAGGCCCTTGTCTTGGCTGAGTTTAAAAGCCTGGTCTCAGAAGTCCCTGGCCAGTGAGCAGCAAAGCTCACTCACCTTCTGGAGCAGGGGGAGGCTGAGTATGACTCCCACCTGGGGATGGAAAGCTGGATGGGTGTGTCGGTGTGTCGGTGACTGCTGGCGTCCACTTGCAGTCACTCTAACAAGGTTCTGTGCAGGTAAGTCCACACTAAGATAGCTGACCAAGAGGCATGGAGATGGGGGCTTACATGCTCAGGCAAGGACACTGGTGCCCTGAGCTTGGGACTTAGATGTCCCCCTTTAGGCTCCCTGCAGCCCTGGCCCTGCCCTCGGAGATCTGTTGAATCCATAGCAGGATGGTAGAGGGGCAAGAAAAGGAAGGGCTATAGGAGAGGCACCAGGGGCACCATGCCCAACTAGAATGCCAGCCCAATAGACCCCTACAGTGGCTCAGGGGACCCTCCATAGCCAAATCCATACTGGCCATCTCAGTCACCATTCGGAGGGAGTGTGAGAGTCAGCAACCCAGATGTCCTAGGTGGAACCTAGCCTACGTATATCTGGTCTACACTGACAGGACTGGGAGGGTATGGTCTATTCCAGACCTTTGACCTCTTTCCCAGACTCCTCCCTGGCCTGGAAAATATCTAGAGCAGGAAAGAGGCTCGGCTCCATCCCCACAGGGAAACTGACCCTGAGGGTGGAGGGTGCTGTGCCTAATTGGGGTTGGGGGAGGAGGAGGTGAGAGGCAGCTGTGAGGGGGGTGGACAGGTGCTCTGAAAGGTGTCTCGAAGCATCTGTGAACGATGTGCAGGGCAGGTTGGGATGGGCAGAAGGTTGGGTTACAGTCAGAAGGTAGGCGGCCTGTCCAGAGACCTGCCCTGGCTCTGACAGCTATTCCCCCTTTCTCCCAGGGACCATGCTGGGCCTCTCTGCATCTGTGCATCCACTGACCCGCACACTAGGACCCACCCTGGGTGGCCTGCTGTACCGCAGCTATGGTGTCCCCATCTTTGGCTACGTGCAGCTCATGGTGAACTTGCTTGTCCTATTGGTCCTCTGGAGGAAGCCGTTGTCCCAGAAGGGAGACAAAGCCCGGTAACCACAGAGCCCAGGGACCTGGCCCAGTCAGTCAATAAACTGAACCTCCTCTTCTTAAGTTCTTGGGGCTTTGCCTAGATCTGTAGGTAGAAAGCCTTGGGATCAAGAATGGAGTCAAGCTAGAGGGCTTTCTGGAAGAGCAACTACAGCTGGGCCCAAGGCTCTACGGAGCACACCTTTGCCCATCAGTTCCAGGTCATTAATCTATCCCTTGAGTCCTCCAACACAGCATTGAGGAATCCTCCAGAGACAACCCAGACGGCTCTAGCATAGCCAAGAGACAGGGTGTTCCTCTCCCCTGGCTCACACTGCCACCCACCCTCCTGGGATCTGAAGTAGGCTGGTTTCAAGACAGGAGCCAGTTGTGATAGTGCATGCCTTTAATCCCAGAATTCGGGAGGCAGAGGCAGGCAAATTTCTGAGCTTAAGGTCAGCCTGGTCAATATGCTAACTAGCAAGTTCCAGGACAGCTAGGGTTACACACATAGTGAGACCTCGTCTTTAAAAGAAGGGGGAGAAAGAGGTTGTGGATGGGGAGGAGGGGAACTAGGTTTTGGGGGTGTATGTGGGCTTCTGGGAACCAAGCACATAACCCCAGCCTTCCCAGCTTTAGACTACAGCAGGGACACTGGCCTAGCCCATCAAGCCTGGTCTACAGAGGGAGTTCCAGAACAGCCAGAGCTACACAGAAACCCTGCCTTGAAAACAAAACAAACAAGCAAAAACTCCATATATGATTAATAAAATATAATTTAACAAAAACAAAAAACAAGCCAGGCATGGTGGCACACACCTTTAATCCCAGCACTCCGAAGGCAGAGGTAGGCAGATGGATCTCTGAGTTTGAGGCCAGCCTGGTTTACAGATTGAGTTCCAGGATGGCCAGAGCTACACAGGGAAATTCTGTCTCAGGGGTGGTGGTAAAAACAACAAAACAAAACAGAACAGAACAAAAAAACAGAAAAGCAATCTTAGAATTCTCAAACCTCAGAATCCCGAAGTCCCCAAACTGTGCTATCCATCTGAAGGCCACCTACAAGCTCAGGACCCAGTGTACACTTAAACCCCACCAGGGAAAGGGGATCACCACCTGAATGTGGTCATTTGTCCATATGAGGAGCTGTGGGGGGAACGTCCTTAGAGGAATGGGATAGCAGGGTCCCGAGACACCCTCCCCCCCCCCCCCCCACTAACCACTTCTGCTCTTAGAAAAGCCCCTACCCCGTTCGCTGTAAGAGAAACTTCCTTGTAAGAAAAAAACAACTCCAGCACCCAAACCTTTCTAAGGAGAAAGAGGCGCCCCTTCCAGTGCTGGCTTCTCAGGCCAAGCTGGGAGGCCTGTGGCACCCCCCATCGTCAGAGAGGCCCAGGAAAGACAGTGCCTGCTTGGGCAAGGACTCGTGTCTGTCACTATGCCTTATGGGGCTCGTCCTCCAGTAAAACCTTGGGGGAAGGGCTATACCTCTGTAACAGGCCCTACCACCTGGCTGCCTGCCTACCCGACACAGACTTTGAGCCACTTAAGAACACAGTCAGGTGAGCAGTCAGAGTTGACACCTAGCCGGTAACTTGAGAAGTGGGGTAAAAGTAGGACAGAGGTCTGGCAAGCCGGGCTTCACACCAGTACCAGAGGTCTGGGCCTCACTGCTCGGTCACTGGAGATAGCCAGGCCTGCCTCCCATTGATGACAAAAGATGTACACAGTGCGCTATCCCTGCTCCTAGACACTGGGCGGGAGGGCTGGTGGCTGGACTCTGGAGCCACTGGGGTCCAGTGATGGGGGGGGGGGTCAATGAGCAAACAGTCAACGGGCCTTTGAATCAGCTGCCGGACAGATGGTATGTGGGTGGGTGGGAGGGAACAATGAGGGCGCCGAGTAGACAGAGCCACTGCTCAGGTGTCCAGGAGGCGTCTACTAGTGAGTGAACTCCTGAGCAAGCATGGCCACCAGCCACACCCAGGAGCAAAAGGTAGCCAAGCCACACCCAGAGTACTTCCTGACCTGGAGAGGCTTGTGAACCAGCACGGGAGGTGACAGTTCACACAAACGAAGTCTGAACAGCTCCTGGGATGTGGAGAGGGAATGATACTGGATGGGAGACCCTTCCATTCCCGCCCTTCCATTCCCGCCTTTCCACTCTCGCCCTTCCACACACGCACACACCAGCAGGAACTACGCGGACCGCGCCAAGTTGTTAGAAAAATATGGCATTGTTTATTTGGAATGAAAACATGGTATAAAAATATTAAGACGGAATGGTGGGTTGGGAAGAGTGACCATTGGTATAAAAACAGTCCAATAAGTTAGCGCGCCCGCACAGCAGGGCGAAGCTCAGCGAGCGCGGGAATGTCTTCAGTGAAGAGCGGCGGCGTTACCCGGGGCATCCTCCGGGCTCCTGTCTGACGCAGCCGCGTGGGTTGGTTCCCGGCTCGACTGGTCCCGTGCGTCTCTGTGGGGAAGAGAACTGAGTCAGGAGCTGTCGCGGTGCAGCAGTAAGTCTCCAAGTAGGGCGAGCGACTCCTGCCACGCGTCCCAACGTGGTAGGATTCCCCACACTCTCCCCCTGGGCTTTTGGAATCGAAGTTTTCCCCCCTGGGCAGCATGAACCCTCATCCACACCCCACCGCACCCCCCCCCGCCATGTCCCGTACTCCGACGATGGCGGGTGATGTCGGTACTCACCACGGATCCCGGGTGTACTGATCACGGGGGTCCGGGTACGCGGCACACGCGGAGCGGTAAAAGCGGTGGCGGCGGACCTCTTCCAGAGCCCGACGGTTCTGGAAGTCGATCAGCGCCATGGTGATGGCGGCGTTCCAGCAGCTCTCGCTCGCGCATCGGAAGTCGATCTCCTTGTAGTGGTTGGTGACGATGGTGAAGTACACGTACTTGGAGGTGTGCTCCACGCAGTCCACCTTGAGGATGGAGTGGAAGTACAGCTCCTTGACGCGATCGCCGCTCCCGAAGAGGCGCAGGCGGTCGGCGGTGAGCACCGCGCGCTTCTTCTTCCAGACCTGGAAGAGGCTGTCGCTCCGCTTCTCCAGCTCGCCTTCGCGGATGATCTCGCCCTTGTTCTCCATGACGTTCGAGGCCATTTGGAAAAGCTGCACCAAAGGAAGCTCTCTGGCTCTGCTGCGGCGGGCCGCGGGCTCCGGCCTTTTAAGGACTCCACCTCCAGGACTAGCCACGCCCCGTAGCCGGGCACGGTCCTGCCCAGGCAGGCTCCCGGAGCTGCCCCCACCGACCGCCCCGGGCTGCCCCTTACCCATTGCCTGGGGCTGCCGCTTATCGGAGGCCGAGGAGAGGAGGGGGGAGCTGCCCGGCGCCTCTCTGACGGGAGCCCCGAGCCTCCCCTCCAGCCCCAACGTCCCCTCCCATCCCGGGCTCCGGCTCCGCCGTGCGGAGAAACGCACTGCAGCGACCCCCGCCCGCGGTGACTCAAGGGGCCGGGAAGCCCCGGGAAAGCGCCCGGACCCCTAGACGGGACCACGGCGCTCAGAACCCCACTCTCTGGGAGACCCAAGGCTCCTGAGCACGAGAGCTGTGGACCCAAGAGTTCTCCCCAAGCTCTGGCCACCGTCACCTCCCACTTGGGGTGCATCCAAAGGCCACCCACTAGCCTTTCTTGGGAAACGGCTCTGCCACCCCTATTGCTCCCCGGAGTCGTGCCTCGAAGGAGTTCTCTGAGTTTCTTTTCCCTTCTATAAAATGGGACGATGACCTTTATTAAGTTAGGCGGTGAGGAAGGGGAACGGGCACCCCACAGGGCTCAGCCATGTTAGCCGAGAAGCCCCTCTCCTTCCGAGGGCCCTTGGGTGTTCCAATCTGGACGACGGACACCTCGGGCTGCGACCCTACAATCCTGACTTGCAGAAAACTCAAGGGGCGCTAGCAAAGCTAGCCTGGGGAATGCCGGGACCCACCTAAGGGGCCAGGAATGGCGGGAAAGGCTGACTCATCGCCTTTCGGTGCACGGTTTTATTTACCCTGTGCTTTTAAAGGTTTAATAGCGGCCGGAAGCCGACGCTGCTCCTCCGGGGTTCCCAGGGACGGGAGAGGGACCCCTGTTGGGGTGAGATGGGGGATCAGGGGTGCTGCCAGGAAACTCGCCCCCACCCCCACCCCCGCCCCCACCCCCGACCGTTGGAGAACCAGACACCTTGCTTCTAGGCGGGCTGGCTTCCAGTGAAAACGCAGGTCTCTCCATTTAAACAATTAACATTAAGACCGACTGAAAGTGCAGTTCTGTGGCCTGGTGTGGTTCCGGGACGGGAATACCCCGCAATGAGGAGGCTGAGGCAGAAAATGACCATTCTAGGTCAGCCTGGGTGTTACAGTGAGTTAGACTACGCCGAGCCGCAGAGGAAAAATGAAATGAGGGGACTGGAGCGACGGCTCCGCAGTTAAGAGCGACTGCTGTTCTTGCCGAGCAGCTAAGTCCGTCCCCGCTCCCAGCTGGATCTATCCGTAACTCCGTCCCCTGTCCTCTCTCCTGTCCCCCACCCAGAACACACATACATATATAAAAATAAATCTTAGCAAGAAACGTGGGCCCGGCCCAGGGGTAAAGAGTGCTTGTAGCTTTTTCAGAGGACCTGGGTTCCCGTCACCCACAGGGTGGCTTATAGTCACGCGTAACCCCACAGGACGTCTTCTGATTTCCCTGCACACCAAGGCACACGAGTGGTGCGCACGCGTACATGCAGACAGAATCACTCAAACACATAAGATGAACTAAATTTAATTTTTTAAAAAAAAAAACACATGAACAACAAAAAGAGGCCTGGAACAGGCTGTTGACCTTGATGACTTGAGTTTAATCCCCCGTATCAACAGCTTGGAAGAAGAGGACGTGAGTTCCTCAGGTTGCCCTCTGACCTTTGCGCAAATGTTTGCTCCAGCTCTCACACAGACCAACGCAGTGTAAAAAAAAAAAAAAGAAAGAAAGAAAGAAAGAAAGAAAAGAAAATTCTTTTTAAATGAAGAAATAAATGAAATGAATGAAGCAATTCTGACTGACGACCCACGGACTCTTATTGTGTTCCTCGGACCACGGACCCCCTTTCCCCAGCACACACAGAACCCTGCCCTTCAGGATCCCTGAGGAAAAAGGAGCCTTGCAAGCTGTGACCATGGCCCCCGAGGGGAGGGTGTGTGAAAGAGCAGGAGCCTTGTCCTGGATATCTGTGGAAGAAAGGTGCAACAGTATAGAGAGAGGAAGGCAGCAGTCAGTCAGCCCTGTCCGTCCTGGATGAGAGTAGTCCAGGGGTGGCTGCGAGAATGCTCTTGGGACCATTTTGGGTAAGACAGGTAGTGAGCCTAAGATGGCGGCTTCCGGGAGCGTGCCGGCTCGCCCTAGCCTCCCTTCCCCAGGCTGCTTAGACACGCTATGGCCTGTGCTGCCCCTGTGTGGTGTGCTCCGATTAGTGAAGCCTGAGCCAAGGGGCCTCTCTAGAAAGTGAAGGGACAAGGAGCAGGGTCTCTCTGCAGCTGCCCCGGCCACTCTTCCCATCAGCACTCTCCAGCCTGTTCTCCGTGCTCCGCGCGGCTCTGGGAAGCCCCTGCCCCAGGGCTCTCAGTCATTTGCTCCGGCACCTGTGCAATCTGCGTAAGTGCCGCAGAGGCAGGAGGGAGCCCTGCAGAAGCACTGCTGAGCGATGACAGTGTGAGAATGGGGGCGGAAAAGGGTCTCCAGAAGATTATGGAGGGCCTTCTGCTATCCAAGTTACCAGGCACGGTGCCCAGCTTCCACCACCATGCCAGGGATCCGGACAGACTATTCCAACCTGTGTCAGTGGAGAAGAAATAAGTGCAAGGGAGAGAGGGCCTGGATGACCCCCTCAGGGCAGAGGAGACCGGTGAGCACTTAGCGAGGGCTGGGCAGGTGACAGCCTCTCCTTAATGAGAAACCCTGCTGCTCTCTGGAAGTTAGGGTTTATCCGGGACAGGGCCCTGCAGGAGGAAAGGAAGTGGGGAAAGGATCTGGGAGGCTGGGCACAGGGCACAGAGAGCTCTGTCTCTCATCCTCCTGTCGGCTTCCTGTCCACACAATCCGGGGGCCCTCAGACAAGGTCAACACTGAGTGGAGGCTCCTGGCGAGCTGGTGCCCAGATGGGTAGAGCTGACTGACAATGCTAGTCCCCCGGCTGGTCACCGGACAGCTGGCAAACATCCTGTGGTCTAGCATGGCCAAGTCAGTAAGAAGCCTGTTGGTTGTCGGTGCTCCTGGGTAGGCAGAGACTTTTTTTAAATGACACCCTTCGGAACACCTGCCCACACAGGTACTCAGAGCAGTGTTGTGTCAGGGTCACACTGCCAGGAAGGTTCGGAACCCAACCCTCAGAGGCCATCTGAGTATCCTGAATAAGGGGACTGAGATGGCTGTTTCCCAGGCTGGTGGGGTAGGTGTCAGGAGAACTCTGACTCGGGAGCCCGGGAGAGAGGCCTTGGGGCCCCAAGCCTTTTCATTGAGACAGGGTCTCCCGCAGTCCAGGCTGGCTTTGAACTTGCTGTATAGCAGAAGACAACCCTAAACCTTTGGTCCTCCTGCCCCCACCTATTAAGCGCTGGTGTTACAGGTGTGCAGGACCCCTGGTTTTATGCAGTGTGCCTCAAACTCAGGGCTTTGACCATGCTAGGCAAGTGCTCTGCTAACTGAGCTACAGCCACAGCGCCCTCTTTTAATTTTTTCCTTTGTCTACACTTGTCTATGTGTGTGCACAGGGGTTCTTGTACCACAGCACAGGGGGGTAAAAGGAAAAGTGTGGGGAGTTTGTTCTTTCCTTCCACCGTGGGTTCTGGGGACAACATTCAGGTCATCAGACATGACTAGCAATTGCTTCTACTTGTTGAGCTGTCTTGCAGCCGCCTACCTCCCCCCCACCCCCCTCCAGTTCCTTTTATATAAACTCCTTTTTTTAAAAAAAAAATTAAATTAAAGTTGAAGAGATGGGTCAGGATTAAGCGAACAGGCCGCTTTTGCAGAGGAGCTAGGGTCAGTTCCCAACATCTACACGCCGCTCACAACCATCTAATTCCATCCAGTTCTTGCGGGTCCAGCACCCTCTTCTGGCCTCCTCAGGTACTGCATTAATACGGCGTACAGATGTATACACAAGTATTCATAGAATCAAAATAAATAAATATCTTCAAATCCTTTAAATTTAATTTAATTTAATCATGCTAGACATCAAATCCTGGGCCTTGGGTGACAGGCAAGAGCTCTACCTACTCCTGAGGTATTCCTCGGGTCCTGCCACCCTCATGTAGCCCAGGTTAGCCTGGAATTCGGGAGGCATAACCTTCAGCTGAGCCTCCACCCTCCTTCCACTGGTCAAGTGCTAGGATTCCAGGTGCACACCAGCACTCCTGTCCTCATGCCGTACGGGGGACTGAGCCCAAC
Source organism: Meriones unguiculatus (assembly GCF_030254825.1). Taxonomy (NCBI): domain Eukaryota; kingdom Metazoa; phylum Chordata; class Mammalia; order Rodentia; family Muridae; genus Meriones; species Meriones unguiculatus. The sequence continues at coordinate 20,444,208 of NC_083349.1, forward strand.
ATCTCATGCGTGTTGAACAAGCATTCGGCCAACTGACAGGCCCCTAACAGCCAAGAACAATCCTAGTGCAAAGACCAGACCTCAGTTTCTTGCAAGGATAAGCCTGGTGTAGACTGGGCTGTGCCCCTGGGAGGGATGTTTCGCCTGGCCTCTAGGTCAGCTGACACCCAAGGAGAGAGTCCCGTGTGGCCCGGTTCCATGCTCAAGCTGGAGTCCTCTCTCTTTCATTATGATTACACTGCAAAGGCAGTGTGGACACTCAGAGAGGTGAGGTGACTCAGCTGGTGTCACATAGCAGTCCATAGTGTTCACACCCAGAAGTCTAATCAAGGCCTGAAGAGATGGCTCATCTCTTAAGAGCACTGGCTGCTGCTCAGAGAACCTAGGAGTTTGGCTCCTTTCCAGCTGCGTACAACTGCCAGCGATGCCTGGGGATCGGCTGCCCTCTTCTGGCCACAATAGGTACTACGCAGTACATGTGTCATCCATCCACGTGACTATCCATGTACATAAATAAAAGTAAATCTTTTTCTTTTTTTCCTTTATTTTATATGTATGGGTTCTTAGCCTACATGCACATCTGTGTGTCACGCACATGCAGCACCCGCAGAAGCCAAAGGAGAATGTCAGATCCCCCGGGATTGGAGTTACAGATAGTGGTAAGCCACCCTGTGGGTACTGGGAATAGAACCTGGGTCCAGTGCTCTTAACCACTAAACCACCTCTCCAGACTCCCATTTGTTTATTTTTTGATACAGGGTCTCATTGCGTAGCCAGTACTGGCTACTAGAGCAGGTTGACTTTGAACTCAGGAAGATCTGCCTCTGCCTCCCGGTGCTGAGATTTAAAGTGTGTACCACCATGCCTAGCAAAAATAATCTTTTTTTTTTTTTTTTAGGGGGAAGGGGTGTTGGTGAGATGGCTAAGCAAGTTAAAGTGCTTGCCATCAAACCTGACAACCTGTGCGTCCCTAGGACCCACGCTGTAAAAGGAGAATAACTGATTTCTATAGGTTGTACTCTGATCTCCACAAGCACACACACATACTCAATACATTTTTTAAAAAGTGACTTAAAAAAAAAAAAAAAAGCCTGGCTCCATTGCACCCAGAACCTGGAATCAGGAAACAGTCTCTTAATCTGGTGTGGGGAATATTAGGTTAGGGCCTCTCTGACAGGGAGGGGTGGGGGTGGGGACAAGCCTCTCATATCAGTCAGCATCACTGGCCAAGTTTACTAATATTTATTGGGGCATATCTGGATTGACACAGCCTGAGCCAAAGGGTCTGTCCACCCAGGCAGGCTACAATGGGTCATGTGTCCCCAAACTTCCGGCCAGGACACTTGCTGCTCTGTCCAGCTGTCTGCCCTGTCCAGCTGTCCAGCCCCTTGGCGCTAGAGCTGAGCTGGGTGAGGCCCTGGCTCAGCTGGGAGGAACGAGGCACCTCTTTGAAACTCCCCAAATGAGGTCACCTCACAGTGATGAGGCCAGCACCATAGGCACCCGCCCAACCAGCCTGGTGAAGCAGCCAGCCCATGAGGAAACTGTGTGGTACGGACATGCCAGGGTGTCGGAGACTGAATGCCACCCTGGGTCATGAGCATGTCAGGGTGTTGGGGACCTCTTCCGGTGGGCTGTGAACTCACGAAGGCCTGGGGATGGCTCTCCTGCTCTTCTGCCTTTAGGGTGTCTGAGACTTGCCTCTCTTCAAGTGCAGGTAGGTGTTTGGGTACACAGCAGAAGCCTGCGTCAGCACCTGATACCACTTGTCTTAGGCCTACATAGTCCCTAACCTAGGACTTAGGTCAGCCCTGGATCCTTCTTCCCCTCAGCTACACCCTAAGCAAAGCAAGAGGTCTGGGATAGAGATGGACCTATCAGCCCCACCTGATTCCCTGGTTCCTTTGCTATCATCCCGGCCTCAGCCTCCCTGAGCTTTCCTCTCTATCCCTGGTTCCCATTTTGTGCAGCTACACCATACTGGCTCACAGGTGCTAGCAACCTAGTCAGTGCTGCCACCTACAGTAACCTCCTTGCTCTGCTTAAGTCCTCAAGGCTCTGTTCAGGGGTCATCAAATATGGACCTGCGATGTAGCCCGTGCAAATACCGGCCAGAACCAGCCAAGCCAGTCAGATGATGCTAAGGACGGAATCTCCTCTGAGCCATTCCTCAGCTAAAAGCATGAGCTTTTCCAGGTGGCCAGAGATACTATCCCTAGTGGCCTCTAAGACACATGGAAAAAGAGAGTCCAAGTGAAGACTGAATGCAGACAGCAGTGATGGGGCCACAACCTAAGGACACTGGGGTCCGCTAGGGCTGGGAGCAGAAGGAAAGACCCTCTGGTCTGCGAGGAGCAAATGTGGACCTGTGTGTGTTTAAGGCCCCACACTGGGGAGTCATGGGACCAGCAGGTCTAAGGGCAGTCCGGGTGATCTCCCCCAGGGGCACGCAGATGCAGCAGCTAGCAGTGTTTTCCAGGACCGCTCTTTTCAGGACTGGGGAGTTGTAGACTAAGTGACATGAATGGGCATTTGCACTCTGGGACGTGGGCAGAGGCTCCCTGGTGTTCCTCAGATATTGGCGGGGAGTCCGATAGAAGCACTGCCAGGGCCAGGGCCAGGCCCGAGGGCAGGTTTTCCTGGCCTCACACACAAAAGCTGTGTGGAAGCAGTAAAACAGCGGGAAACGGGGGTGTCAGATGACCCTGTCATCCACCTCTGTCCTGAGGTGTCCTGAGGGGAGGCAGCTGGAGGGGCAGTCGGCCAGGCAGGCCACTAAGTTTTCGGCAAAGGCAGGCTGAGGGCCCACCTGCTCACCCAGGATCACCCCCTTACCTGACTACATATGCAGAGACCCTACTGCCACCTCTACATACTTGGGGGCCAGCTTGAGAAGCCCCATCCTGGATCCCATCCTACATAGAATGGGCCTGGCCAGTGAGCTCAAGCCCCTCTCCGGCCTAGGGACTGGACCCCTCCCCCACACTACAGCAGAGCTGGGAACGGCTGGCCAGTGGGGTAGGGCTTGTTGGAGTCTCAGCATCTAATAGCCAACAGGAGCCACCTGCCCTCTGATCCCCACAGGAACATGGGGTCTTAGGGTGTCAGTCCAGTCAGAGCCTGAGCATGTTGAGACCCAAAGGTGTCCTCAGGCTTGCTGGGGGTGCCCTGCTGAGGACAGAAGCCGTCTCGCCTCCAGTACGTACGGGACTGGGAGGGCTGGTGTAGGCAGGGCTAAGACACTGGAGTCCTGGGAAGGGAGTTGGCTGACACTGGAGTCATTGAGGCACCCACAGGGAGAGTACCATCTGCCCCGTGCACCACATATGGGGTTGTTATGGACAACATCTGGTCTCCACCTGTGAGAGATGAGTCAGCATGTCCACATGTTGGCACAGAGGCTCCACCCAGGCACATAAGTGACTTGGACTTGGCAGGTATTCCTAGGCCTCATTCTTCACTCACTGGAGACCAAGAACTGTCTCTGTTAGTGGCCTGTGTGTCCTGGGCAGTAACTTCCCGTCGGGACTTCAAGGTCCATATTTGAAAAATAATTCCACATAGACTGGAAACCATGCCAGGTGAACCCTAAGGGCTCTGGAACACCTGCCAGGCCAGTGCCAGCTGGTGGGCGGAACCAGGCCAGTCTGGGGTGGAAGACTGTGGGTCTGCCTGCAGGGGAAGACCTGGGAAGTCACCACTGGCTTTGAGCAAGCCTGGGCCAGATGCTCATTCACACTGTCCAGGTGGCTAGCAGGAAGCCCGGAGCAGTGCTGGAGACTGCTCTGGTGGCCTGGCCCTACTAACACAGACCCTCTGCAGGACAAGGTCTCCAGCCAGCTGGACCTGGAGATGGCACCCAGTGGGAGATCAGGCCTGAGCCAGGACTCAATAGCCAAACAATCTGGAGACAGGGGTAGCAGGTAGACCCAACCGGGGAAGACAGAGCTCCTCCATGCCATTCCCACTTAACCCTCACCATGAAGCATGCCAACGTCTAGGTCCTCCCAGGAAGGAGCTGGGACTGCACATTTCAGTAGTTGAGGTGGACGAGCTAGGCGACATAGCATCTCGTAACCTGCGGTGGCAGTGACCACCTGTGGCTGAATGCCATCTCGCCCTTCCATGGCATAGGCTCTACCATACAGATGCAGCCGCTGCCTCGGAAGCTGCCACAAGAGCAGTGGAGGGTTCTGGCTCCAGCCAGGGTAGAGTTGAGGCCAGCCAGGTGCCTGGGGTACGGCAGCCCGAAGCTTAGGAGCAAATCTGGCTGCTACTAGGTGGGCTAGTGAGGACAAGTTCCTTGGGGCCTCTGAGCACCTAACAGTGGCTAGTCAGGAATTTAGGCTCCCTACTCATGAGGGGCCACCTCCCCCATCCGGTGATCCCAAAGGGCAAGCATGGAACCTCTGAGAACAGGCAGCCCTGCTCCATGAGCCAGTCCCAACCAGGGGGGGGTCCCTGAACACTTCATGCTCAGAAAGGAAACCTACCTCTATTCTGGGCCACTCGCCTCCACAGCTGCTCTCCTGATGTGTCTGTCCTCTACACCAAGGGTGGCACTGTCATGGCTCATCTGAGAATTCTGCCTCAACACCAGGCACCAGTGTACTGGTGACCTGTTTGACTCGCCTCACCTTTTTGGGTGCAAAGACCCTGTTGTGAATCGCTACACTGCTAGTGGTCCTTGCCGACTCTCCCTCACTGAGGCCTATTGCCCACAGGTGGTAAATTAGGCAAGGCCAGCTCAGAAAGTAAGCCTTTCGTGCAAATGTGGTGCCAGCTGGGTTGTCAGGCTAATGTGCCTCAAAATTACCCAAGCACATAATCTTGTGCAGTTACCTGATCTTTTAATAATGTGTGAAATGCATGTTTATAAATGAACTTAACTGGCTCAGATGGAGAGAATCTTTAAGTGGCCATTGCTCAGTGACTCCCAGACACGCTGGGCTGGCAGTAGGGGGCAGCATGCAGGGCTGTCACCACAGATGAGTCAGGATTTCCTGGGGACCAGCCTGCCACCGTGTCCTGCGGCTCTCAACTGGCAAGGGACAGGGCAGATACGTAGGCAGTCCAGGGACACGACTTGTGGGCAAGAGTAAGCTACTTCTGTACCTAACTTTGAGGCTGCAAAGCAGGCATTCCAGGGATGAGCTCTTTCCCCGATAAGGCTCAGTCAGAAACATCCACAAGCCTGACCTTCCAGCACTCTGGGAGGCTAAGGAAGTAGGGGTGCTTCAGGTTGGAGGAAAGCCAGGCCTACTGTAACATCTCATAGCCATTCCTCCCCCACCAAACTTAAAAAAAAAAAAGCACTAACTCCTTGTGAGGTGTACATCTTTCCTGGATCCCGATCCACAAAGACACAGGCCCAGATCCAGAGGGGTTTTCATTTCTTATTGTAAGAGTGTGTGCTTGCACATAGATCTGTGCACTATTCGCATACAGTGGCCACAGAGGCCAGAAGAGGGTACCAGGTCCCCTAGAAATTACAGATGGTTTGTTAGCCATCATGTATGTTCTGTGAATTGAACTCTTTGTCTGGAAGAGAAGCCAGTGCTCTTAACTGCTGCGCCATCCATCATTATCCCACCCCATCCCACCCCACCCCACCCCACCCCACCCCAACCGTTTCCTAAGGTCTTTCCACAGTAGCAAAATGTTTCCAGGGCCCCACAGTCAAACAGTTCTTTTCTAAGAATGAGCTTTCACAGACTCATTCAAGTGTGAAAGTCTTTGATCCAGCCACTCTGGAGTTCAGTCCAGCAGAGTGTGGCCAGCTGTGGGCTGTCAGGAAAAACAGTACTCATTCTGTGTTTCACAACTTTAATAGAATATTCTAACTATTCTGTACAAATTGAAAACACCGTATTCAGTTACAAATGTGTTATTGGGTAAGGCTGAGCACGCTCTACATGGCTGGTCACTGTGGACATGCCTGTCCCGGCTACCAGAGACCCCCAACCACACACTCGGATAACCCACACCCACCAACCACAAACTGGTCACCAAACCCAGGTGTGGGCCTGGTATGCACAGTACAAGCTGAAGCTGTGCTTACAGGCCAGAGATTCCCTGCACCTGGCTACAGCCTGGCACCCTCCAGTGGGACAATAACAGGTGGTCTGCATGGCACAGAACAGTTGGTGGCAGGAAGCAGCAGGGCTTCCTCCACAGGCCTCACTCCACTTGTCACATCCTTCTGATCAAGTCAGCAACGTGGTCTCATAAGTGGGAGGACAGTAAAGTTCAAAGCCCCCCCCCAAGCATGAGTGAATAAATAAGTACGAGGATGAACCCGACAGCTCTGGCCTCAGAGGTGTGTGCCACAACCCACCCACCCCTAAAACCAAAACGCAAGAAAACAAAATGCTCTAAGGCGAGCACAGCCTCCTCTACAGTGCTTGGGAGATGGCTAGGTACAGCAGCTGGAGCAGCTTCCCACACAATTCAGCGGCTGGAAAACCATGGGACCTCTTCAGTAGGGGAGGGCTATGTGCACAGAATCACTAGGCTCTGCCAATCCCAGGCACAACCCCAGCCCAGCCCAGCCCAGGCCACATGGTCTTCAGGGACCAAGGCTGCAGGTGCTACAACTAAATCTCCTATTCTGAACTGCAGCCCAGGCTCCACTGTACAAGTTAAGCAAAGTAAGAAGGGAAGGAGGAAGAGGAAACATGCACTTGGAAATGGTTAGATGTCACAGCACTGTCAACAAAATTCTGCTTCGGCAGGGACTGAGGCCCCTGCCTGCGGCCTGGGGTCCTGACAGCCGTCCACAAGGCAGCCCCACAGGGTCGCTGCTTTCACTGCTGCTTGCACTCCGCTGGTTGGTTGGGTTCTTTCTGCAAGGAAAATACAGGATTTGAAGAGAATAAAATCAGTACCACTATCAAAGCCTCCCCATCCCACAAGAACCAAGATTCAGTGAGTTCATTCCTTCTTAGCAAAAAGATGGCTCCCACAAACAGACTGTAGTCCAGGAGTTTGCTTTTCTGTTCTAATGTAAAGTCTAACTCAGAATGTGCTAGGCAGAAATCTGCTCGGGCCACAGAAAGGAACTAGCCACATGAGGCTTTGCTGTTAGTACAGATCATACCTGCCTCTGCCAGCAACCTCCTCTCTCTCAGGGGCAGCTCTGTCCTGGGTATTTATGCAGGGAAGACTGTCCTTCCCAGCAGGCCAGGTTTTCTCCACTAACACCAGAACAGATTCAGTCCCAGTGGCTCATGGTGTAGGAGCAAATGGGCAGAGGCCAGCTCCTGTGAAGAGCCATGTCTAGATCACACCTGTCTGAGGAGCAAGGTGACTTCAATCTAACCGAACAGACAAATCTGGTGCCTTTAAAACACATTCAGGATCTGGGAGCTTTGAATGGAGGCCAATGAAAGCCTGAGAACAGACAAGGGCCTCACTGCTACCTCAGAGCTAAGACGTGTACTCAATTCATCTGCTGCCCAGGATCCCTGGGAGCTACAACTAAGTATCTCTGTGGCTGTGGCACATGGTGGTACAGCCTGTAATTCCAGGCTAAGGCTGGGAAAAGCAGGTCCAAGGCTAGTCTGACCCACACAAGTGAGACTCCCCATGTCTCCGTAAGTAACAAGAACTAGGGATGCAGCCCAGCAATGGAGTACTTGCTTGGCTTGCCCAAGGCCCTGGGCTTCTCCTCAGCACCACATCAAAAATCAGTTATTTTTAGACACTATTTTGTTTGAGACAGGGTCTCATTATGTAATCCTGGCTGTTCTGGAACTCACTATAAATATAGACCAGGGTGGCCTTGAACTCAGAGATCTGCCTGCCCCTGCCTCTCAAGTGCTAGCATTAAAGGTGTGCTCTTATTATGTGCACACGTTTTGGCAACATGTATGTTTGCACACCACGTACGTTCCTAACATCAACAGAGGTCAGAAGAGAAGGCTGCTTGGAACTAGTTATCGATAGCTGTGGGCTGCCAAGCGGGTGCCGAGAACTAAAACTTTCCAAGAGCAGCCTGTGCTCTTAAGCTGAACCCATCTCTCCAGGTCAAATAAAATTAATTTATTAAAAGGTGATTATGACTGGGCACGGTTATGCTGGCCTTTAATCCCAGCCCTCAGGAGGCAGAGGCAGGTGGAGTTCGAGGTCAGCCTCGTCAACAAATCGAGTTCTAGGACAGCCAGGGCTGTTTACACAGAGAAATCCTAACTCAAAACAAAACAAAAAAGTAATTGACTGGCTATGGGGAACTAAGAAAAGCCTGCATTACATGAACATGTGGGATAACACCAGAAGTACCTTGAGACCTCACACTTCGGAGGCAAAAATATACATACAGTGCCAAGGCACAAAAGGGAACTTGGCTTGGTCTGACCTCTACTTTTCTTCAATTAAACAATGTTATTTATGTGTGTGTATGTCTGTGTGAGAATAGGCATCAGATCCCCTATAACAGTTATTACAGATGGTTGTGAGCTACTATGTGGGTGCTGAGACCTGAACCCAGGTCCTCTGCAAAAGTAGCCAGTGCTCTTAACCACAGAGCCATCTCTCCAGCCTCGGAACTTTAATTGTAATAAGAACAACACAGGGATATACTGAGCCCTCCAGTTTGGGGCTCCCATCCTACTTGAGTCTCAGGGGCCTTGTAAGTAAACAAGGAACCCAAGCCCAGAGATGCTGAGCTATTCTCAGTTGTCAATTTGACCAAATCTGGAATTAACTCAAACCCAAGCTGCTGGGCACTCTTGTGGGAGAGTTTTCTTGATTAGATCATTTGAGGTGGAAAGACCCACCTTAAATCTGGACCACACCTCCTGGTGGCAACTTATGTAAAGGATATGGAAGGAGGTTTTTGCTCTTTGGTGGCTTGCCCTCACTCTCTGGCAAGTCCATTCCTTCACTTAGCACTAGAGGCTACTTCTTTGGGATCCCAACGTATACACAAGACCAGCTGAGACATCCAGCCTTGTAGACTGAGCAAGGATCAGATGTATGAACTTTCCGTTGGGAGATAGTCATTGCTAGAATAGTTGAATCAGACTGTAAGCCACTAATAAATCCCATTTATAATGGAGAGATTCATTCTATCAGCTGTTTCGCTAGAGAAGCCCAAAACAGATGTCAATCAAGCAAGAGCTGTCAGAAGACAGCCAAGGCTAGAACTAGAGGTAGTCAACACAAGTGGCTAAGGTCACTAACCCACTGACCTAGAGAGCATCAGGGAGGTGGCATGTCCCAAGCAAGTACAGCAGGGACAGGAAAGAGCAAGGCAAGCGATATACATGAGGGAAGAAGTGTGCGCTCTAGGGGTTGGGGTACAACTGGGGTCTACCCCAAGCATAGAGGGAAATAAAAAAGGCACTGCAGGTGGAAAACAGGTGGGCAAGAAGTAGGTACCTCCCAACCACTGCCTCAGAATACAGGCATCCTGCATTTTTTTGTTACTTAAATGAAGTGGCATTTTGGCCACAAGAATGTAACATTTTTGTCTTCAATAAAACCAAAACTGAGGATGTAAAATCCAAAACATAGAGCACAGCAATTTAGGGAATGAAGCTGCTAAGAAGCACAATCTATACTATGGTGACAGAAGAGGCCATCAGCAAGGCAGAATGGTAAGGCAGATTTACACAGGGATATCACAGCTCCAGACCCCAACCCTATCAGGCGCTCCTGATGGGGTAAGAAGTTCTTGAAGGGGATTTTGCAAATGGGACACTCACTGGCTTTGTCCTATGATGTCAGAAACTAAACTGCAACTGCACTGTACCAGCTGTTCCATCACAAATCATAACGACAATTTGGCCACTCAATACTAGCACTTAAGATGCACAAGTTGGCCAAAACCTTGCCCATGACAGGACTAATATAAGGTGGGGTTGTCCAGAACAGTGGGCCTGAGAAAAGTGGAGCTGAGGCCACTAACACTCCACCCTCAGCTGTTCCAGAGAGCAAGGTCCACGCCAAAGCTACCTGCAGGCGAACACCTCCCACGGGATCCTTTAACACTGACAGTCAACTGCACCTAACTGCTAGAGTGAAAAAGGCCCTGGAATGAGCCCACTAAAGACAACAGGCCAAAGCTTTGTAGGAATCTGCTGTCATTCTGGACAGTTCCTTATAAACTGTTATCTGCATTAAAAAAAAAAGGCAGGGTCCTACCCATGGGTTGGGACTGAGTTACTTGTGGTATCTCCCACTCTTCCTGGCCTTTGCTCCTTCCCCTACAGCATTCAGTATATGCAAAAGCTTTGAGCAGCCCACAGGAAAGGCCTTGCCACTGGCAAGGGCCTCCCCTTGCTGCTAGTTGCCTACAAGGAAAACAAGGTGCCCTACACCATGTCCTCGACTGGCTTGTCCTCCTCCAAACCAATCTTGAGGTGGGGCTTTACACTGCCCACACTAACAGGGACACCAGCCCACCTGACCTCATCTTTCTGTTCACTCACCTGGTCTGCACAATGCCTACTACAGTATATAAACCCTCAACAGACACGGAGACAAATCCAGAGTGACTATAGTCACCGTGTGTCTGAGCCTGTTGCAGTGTAGCCAACAGGTGCCTCTCTATCAGGGCTGTGTGTCCAGATTAGCTCCTATGGCCATCTGTCAGCTGCTGACCCCCAAAGCGTCATGTTCTGACTGTCAGCAGTGACAATGCTCCCAAAGTACAGCTCATTGCCCAGTTAGCAAAACACACCAGGCCCTGAAAACAGGAGCTAAGCCTCACTGTTCTGGTTTTAGAAATGCATTAGCTATACAATAGGAGCCCTACACAAGCGGCGCTCACAAGGCCCAGAGGCAGCCCTAGCTCCTACACAATGTGGTGGACCGCACCTTTCTGTGTCCCAGAAGTCAAAGCAATGCAATGAATCAAGTAAAGACAGCATTTGGAAGTTAGGTATGAACAGATTCCACCTTACCTAGAAACGCATGAATGATTAACACAAAAATTACACCTAAATGGGGAAAAAAATTGAAAGGAACTGTCAGCATGAAAGAAAATGAAATGTACAAAATTATACAGGTGGCAACAGCCACATTCTCATGATACAAAAGGCTTCCAGTAGGGGTAAGAGCAGGGTCAGCACAGCAGAGCTGTATTCCTTCCCAAGGTCAGAACCTCATTCCCACTTACAACAAACAACTCCCAGTCAACACTCTGTGCACTTTTGTGTGCAGATTCCAATTACTCTTCACTTTGGAGGATGCACATAAAGCCACAGAACCATCACATCTTGACCCAAGGACAGCAGGAGCACCCCTTGGACTGCCTGCAAGAGCAGCTCTCCACTGTACCCCATTGCCTACACTACTTCTGCAGCATCTCTCCATCCTTAGACAATGCAAAAGACCAGGAGTCTGCAGGGCTTTTTACTAATCATGTGATAAGATGGGTGAGAAGCTTTCTTCAAAAACAGGGACATGAGAGAAGACAGAAGGCTCTACAGGGTGACAAAGGGAAAACATCAGGAAAAAGAAATAGGAGGAGAGGGATGCAATGGAGGCTAAGTGAGACAAGCACAGCGCAGAGGCCAAGGTGCACCAAGTAGGAATGTACACAAACAAGCTGCCCTGGTCCTTGCCAACTGCACTCTGACCATGTGTCCATTCAGTGCTCACAGGGCATGAGCAGCCAATACTCCAAGGCTCACCATGTAGTACAGTCTCTGTGACCCAACAGTGACCCTTAGAGGAGAGTGGCATTTGTGACTGTGGCAGCGGTCCATCTCCCGTTTTTCCCTCCAGGAACTTGCCAGGGTGTACATGCATTCCCAGCAGCACAACAGCAACAGCACGAAGTCACTGCCAACAGCAGCTTTTAGCACACACTCCACACAGGGAAAACAAGGACAACAGATAGACACCAGCCAGGCAGAGACGCAGAGCACAGGGACACCAGGCAGGGATGCACTTCAAGAGACCCCACATACTGTCAAGAAACAGGGCAGTACAGCTCTGCTAGAGCAGCTCAGGGCATCCTGTCACCGGGTGCCACAGCACCTAACAAGTCTCCTGAGGCCAGAGAAAAACCCAGACTTACACATAAAATAGGCAGAGTAGGCGGTCTTTTCTTTAGCTAGTCTTCCTCAATCGTGTTCTCTCACTCACAATGCACATTTGCATGTATAGACAAAGCCTAGGACACTTCTGAATCTTCTCAGCAAGTATGAATGGGAAATTCTGACCACAATCGAATGTTCTTTATTTCCGCTCACAACCCAAACCAGGCCCTCTGCAGATGTGCATGGGTGCTTTCTGTTACAGCATTCCGCTACGAGTTGAAGGTCACGCATGCTCAAGTCGACAGAGAGCACCTAGTTGAATCTGTCACCTAATGCTCTAAGTGCATGAGTTGCCTTTCCTCAACTATGGGTTTTTCTGACATGTGTATTCTTAGCATCGCTGTCTCAAAGTGGAGAACAGCTTCAAAAGCCCCACTGTGGAGTACTGGTAGGCTCAGGAAGCCTCCAAATAACTAACCTTGGGGTTAACATCAGCATCATCCTCATCTTCTCCCTCCTCATCACCTTCCAATTCCTGTATTAAAAGGAGACAAAAGTAAAGGGTGATGACTAGAGTTGTGACCAAAGGGTAACACCTCAACATGTAGAAAGTGATATATAGCTTACTCGGTACAACACAAGATCATTCTTACAAACAGAACCAGGACTAGAGACACTCACTGCTTACGAGCACAAAGAACCCTTGCAGGGGACCAAATTCAGTTCCTAGCACCTATGCCAGGCAGCTCACACCTACTGCAGAAGTCTGCTTCAGATCTAATACTATCTTCTGCATGACACAGGAACCAGCACACAAGCACACACACATGCAGACAAACATGCATAAATTTTAAAAAATTTTATGTCTTTCAATTACTCTGTACTTTGTTTTGTTTTCATAGATAATTCTGAAACACTTTGGAAAAATCAGACACTCCTTATTAAATTGTTACTAAGATAAATTTTTATAAGCAAAATCTATGGTCACCAAAAGGGTTAAAATAGTATGAGGGTCAAAATCTATGGGCACCAGAAACAAATGGTTCAAAATGGCAACTGAAACCAAAGCAAGGCCCTATTTTTTAACTTCCCAACTTCAAATAAAGAAGTCAAAGCCATACAAGGTGGGCTAACAATACTGCCTAATTTCTTCCTTACCTCCTCTTCGCCCTCCTCGCCTTCTTCAAACTGCAGGGGAAACAGAAAAACAACTTGAATTTCTAGGACAATGATGTAGCCCAAATACCAAGCTGATAAGAACCCTGTTAGGCTAACGATAGCATGGAACTTGGTGCTGCTCGAGCACAGCTGGCTCCATCCAGGTGTCCAAGAGGTTCATGCTGTTGTAGCAGGCACAGAGCAACACTGTGCTGTCTGAGGCTTCTCACAACTGAAAGCTGATCAAAATCAGAGTTAAGGAAGAGGATGGGTGACAAAGACTTGCCCGTGGACATGCTGGATTAGATCCCTATCTTCAGACTAAAACAGGGGCAAGTGAGGCCATTTGGGAAGAGACTCTCAATTGAGAGTGCCTATAAGCAAGCCAGTGGTACACTTTTTTGATTAGTGATTGAAGTAGGAAGGCCCTGCTTATTGTATGTGGTGCCAACCCTGGGCTGGTGGCTCTGTGTGTCACAAGAAGCACAAGGCTGAGCAAGTCAGCATCATTTCCTGCCTCCAGGTTCCTAACCTTACTTCCCTGGATAACAGACCACAAGCTGTATGATCAAACAAACCCTTTCCTCCCCAAGTTGTGTTTAATTATTTTTTTTAATCACAGCAACAAATACCCACCTAAGACTAATGCTAAACTAAGTTAATCAGCTGTTTAACTGCATACAGAAATTTTTGCATTTCATGGAGGGAGGGAGGAAAGGGGAGGTTGGGTCCTGTGGGGGATGACACACAACATGGACACGAGAGAGGAGCTTTTATTAGGTCTCTTTTTTAAATATTTATTTTACAACACTTATAAAATCTTGGTGTTTAGTCAAAACTACTGTCAAAACACAACAAGGGCCTTGAGTCTAGCACATTGCTAGTGAGACAAATTCAAGTTCCAAAGAGCCAGTTCCTAAAGGCTGGTCACTCTAGTACCAGTGGCTACTGAATGGGCACATGGGAGAAGGCAGCAATCATTTATAAACTTGAGACCATTCGCATATTCCTTTGAGAAAATATGAAAATGCAACTTCAAAAAAGCAGAACTTACTGTCCTCCTGGCACCACAAAACAGTGAGGCGGGACCTAGCAGTGCCTTTCTCCCATCACATCCAAGGACATTTCTAAAAGGGAGGCCTTTTATTGTTAAGATGAGGGCTTCCCTACATAGCCCAAACTAGCCTAAAAACACTTATTGCATCCTAAGCCCCCGAGTGCCAGGATGATAGATGACAGATTATGGATCCAAGAGAGAAGTTACACCTGGATTAGTCCAGCATCCAAGTCTTAAGATTCAAGTACAATGTTTCTTTCCTTGGGAGCCTATCTTTAGAAAAAGTCCTCTGGTGAGGTCAAAGGGCTCTGTGCCAAGTGCACTCCCACATGCGTGGAGTACAGAGGAGGAAGGGCCAGCTGCTTCCCTCTCCAACAATTCTCTATTCTTCGGGTGTCCAGTCATTTCTCACATTTCCTCTAAATGCCTACTGAGTAAGGCTGCTGCAGCTACCTCCTTAGTAATGGGGGCAGAAGGGACCATGCAGACCTTCACCTGCTACCTTTAAAGTATATGCTCAGTGTCACATACTCTAGGACCGAACAAACATATCCACAAAGACCACAAGTACATGCAGTCTCACACTGCCAGCTTGAGCTTTTCAGACCCTGTGTGTTGAGTATGAAGACCACTGAACTGGGGGGAAGCTTTCCAATGACTGTTTAGCTAACTTCAACATCAGTTCCATGGTTAGCCTTGATGCTATTACCTTGAGAATGGTGCCCTAGAATTACTATGTAACTAGCCTGTCTTAAAACCCATGTACTATAGGAAACCACCAATGGTAAGCAGTATCCACAGCCATCTCCGCCCAAGGAACAAGCAAGGCCTTGAAGCTACACCCACCAGAAGTGTGAGAAGCAGGCCACTGGACCTGCCTGATCCCCTACTTTAACCTACAGCTCCAGAATCGTGAGCTCTTCAAACACAGAGAACAACTTGACCTCTACTGACTGTGACAATTTGGTGCAACCCCAGCCTTAGCCACCATGAGGACCTGCACACCAGGTATTAGTATGGCCTACTAATACCTGGAGCACATCTCACAGAGCAGGAGCCCCTGTTGCAGGGCTCTACTCTGACACTAATGTCAGAGTAGACATATGAAGCAATATGAAGCTAATATGAAGCAAATGCCAATAACTATCTGCTGTGGCCCAACCTCCCCAAGGAAGGGCTTCTTTCATACTGGACTTTGCTCAAGTTCTCAGGCTTTCGACAGAACAGTTGGCCCCTCAGAAGACAAGGCTAAATGAGGCATCACCTTGGCTTCCCAGGTGACAGGACTGATAGCCTCATGGACACCTCCTCCTCTTAGCCTAACACAAAAGAGCTGTAGGACCCTGGATCTGGGTAATGAGGCAACACACAGCTCAGAGCTTTCTAGGCCACAGTGCAGAGTCTCTGAGCACCACAGGAGTAAGCACCAGGTGACCACCCCCACGCCCCACATACATTGTCGTCATCCTCTATGGCCTCCCCAGTGAAGTAGAGGACAGCCCGTGGCACGATGCGCTCACGGAAAAAGTGCCCAATTTCAAAGTCAGAGGCTAAGGTGAACTCGGAATCTTCATCCTGGGAGGGAAAACCAATAGTTAACTCATTTCAGTGGGGTAAAGACATGCTTAGCACCCTCCCTCAACCCTTACTTCTGAATCATCTGCACTGCTGGGTAATAGTCACCACATTCAAAGCCATGTTCAAAGTACAAGAGGAAATGACATGAAAACAAAACTAGAGACGATAGGCTGCAGCTCTGCCACTTGTCCTACATTTCAGAGCCAAGACTTTGGGGTCTCTAGAGGCAGGCATGAAAAAAACAAATATTTCTCCCCAGGCCCAAAGTATAACAACTTCACTTTAACTACAGAAACTAAAAGAGCAAGAAAGGAATGGATCAGAAAAAGCAGTGCCTATCAGGAAATACTTGATAGAAAACTAGGGCTTTTGACAACACATCTTACCAGTGATTCTCCATCTCCAGAGGCTAGAAGAAAAGACAACACACTTACATTACAATGACAACCAACATTTTATCATTCACAATGAAGGGAACTCAGCTGGCAAGACATCTCCATCAGACCCCAAGGAGGCACAATGTGAACATTTTCATCAGTTCCATCTATTAACATTGCTTCAGCTAGGGGAGGCTGTGGGCAAGAGAGTCTGAAGGATGAGCAGGAGGTAGGTCAATCAGCTGCCTTAGTCAATCAACTGGCATCACGTAGAGACTGACCCTACACATTGTACAATGCTGAATGGTGCATGCTTATCTGCTATGGAGGCAAGAAAAGAGCATGCAGTTTGCGGATGACGCTGAAGAGGGGGTGCAGCTTCTCACCCAAGGTTGATGAGGGTCTACACATAAGACTATCAGAGTGGTGCTGACATTCACCAGGCCAAACAGAAGTGGGGTTCTTACCACACTCCATGAAGCCAAGCAACCATCACCTGACGGATGATTTGGACCATGACAGCAAAGTGCTGTAGTTAATCACCCCTAAAATCATGTCTGTTTATCAATTAATTCCACTTTCACTCTGTTGCCGTAAGAACAGTTTTAGCGAAGTAAGCATGGTGGCACACACCTTTAGTCCCAGCACCTGGGAGGCGGAGGTAAGCAGATCTCTGAGTTCAAGGCCAGCCTGATCTACAAAGTGAGTTCCAGGACAGCCAGGGCTACCCAGAGAAACCCTGCCTCAAAAAACCTGAATAAATGAATGGTTTTAGAAAACTTTCCTGAGAAAGTTTATCATTCTTTTTCAAGACAGGGTGTCCTATGTAGCTCTAGCTGTTCTGGAATCACTTCGTAGGCATCAAGCTTGCCTTGAACTCGGAGATCCACCTGTCTCTGCCTCCCAAATGTTGAAACTAAAGGCATAAGCACTATGCTCAGAGAAGCTGACTCTTGAAGGCAAGGAGCTGAGCTCCTCATAGCCAGCCTGGTCCAACATGTCAGTGTGTGCTCAAAAGGAATTTCGTTACTCAGGAAACTTGAGCACTAAGCATATAGGTGTTCTTATTTACCAAACTAACATACTTTGTATTTTCTGGCTTCAAAGTTAAGTCATAGAAAATGGCCATTACAACAATAACACCCAAATGTCCCATGAGGGAAAGTACGGTGGTCCTAGACCAGCAGGCTCTGGGACAAAGCAAAGCAAAGTGCCCAGATCCAGGAAGAGACCGGCCTGAGACTCCCCACCCCCAACAACTCTACACTGGAAAAACTTGGCCGCAGAGATGGACATTTATGCCCAACGATGGTCCCTTCGTGGAAAATGACAAGAAAATGCTGTCACCTCATACCCATGCTCTAACACTGAGAACGGGTCTGGGCAAACATCTTCTACTGACAAGAGAGTTACTGTAGGACTGCTAAAATAGGATTCCCCAAACAGACTGCAGTCATTACTACTAGGCTCAAGGTCCCATCATTATCGTACAGCTCAGAAAACTAACAAAAAGCTTCAATATTATGGTTTTGCTTCAAGCCTTTAAAAAACTATAAACCTACCTACTTGTGTTTATTACATAGAAATTCCAAATAAACCCCTGTTCTCTGTCAAATCATGCAAAACTAGGAAAAACTGAATTTGTAAGAAAAAAAAGTTAAGACAGGTAACTCAGAAACTACAACTGTGACTAGCTTGAACTAGGAAGGGTCCTAGAGAGCCTGGGCCACCTCTTGCCTAGGAAGCTGGCCTGTCCCCTCCACATGTCCAGAAAAATGATCATCCTCTCCTGAGAGCTAAGCAAACATGAGGGTATGAAGCGACTTCAAACAACACACACAGCTGCTCCTGCCCACCTTTCAGGGGGCTGAAGAAGTTGAAGAAAGACTCATTGGGCACTTGCTTGGTGATGGTTCGCACGGTGCCCCGGCCCTTGTGTTTCTGCTTTTTCTTGATGGTTTTGACTGTGACGTTTTTTCCTTTCTTCCAGTCTATTATACACCTGCAAAGGCAAGGCATCTATTACAGGCACTTGTCCCAAGAGAAATCCCACTACTATCCCAGGAAGGAAGCCACAGCTCTATGACACTTCTGACACCACTATTCTGCAAACAAAGAAAAAGAACCCCAAAGCCAAGTATATGGCTGCTTACAAGACTAGCTTGGTCTCATCATCCTTGGTTAACCAATGCTCAAAACCTAACAGCTCTGAAATGATAACAGCATTCTCCCACAATAGTCCATAAAGATTCTGGAAAGTGTTCTGTGTAAGACCCTGTCATATCCACATAATGTTCAAGAACTCACTACCTATTGCCTCTGAGCACACCCAGGGTTATCACTCACATATTCTAACTCAGAAATCAACTCGTGAACAGGATAGCAGGAGCTGCTGTCTCACCTCTGGATGGCAGCTAAATGATGTCTGCTCAGGAACTCAGAGAAAAGCCAAACCCTCTCCCACGTGACAGACTGGCCCCAGAAAAAGATCTCCCTTAACCCTAGCCCTAAACACTCCAAGCCTTTGAATCAAGTAGGATTTCAGTGAAGCCCCAAATCACTTAGTGACATTAGCAACACTGAGCTTGTGTTAAGTGTTTTACTTCAACAGTCAGTTTCCTAAACATAGACACACCCACAGGAGTCAACTCTGAATGGTCTAGAGACTAACACTGACATCAGGTGTCAAATGCCAAGTTCCAAAGCTGTCAATGGGTTGTGATCTACACGAACTTCACCAATCAATAAATACTTTTCCTCCTAAGAGTCTGGGGCTTTGCTGGGCATGATGGTGGCACAGCCTTTAATCCCAGCATTCCGGAGGCAGAGGCAGGTGGATCTCTAAGTTCAGCCTAGTCTACAAAGCAAGAAAGTTTTAGGCAAGCCAGACCCTGTCTCAAAAATACTCAGGGTAGGCTAGAGAAATGGCTCAAAAGACCAGTATTTGCTTCGTAGCACCCACATGGTGACTCACAACCATCTTTAACTTCAATTTCAGAACATCTGATGCCCTTGTTCATTCTCTGTGGGCATACGCATGGTACAGATACACATGCAGACACAACAACCATATACAGTAAGTAAAAATAAAAAATAAATCTAAAAAAAAAAAAAAAAGACATGGGGCTGAGGACACAAGCCAGTAGCAGAGTACCTGGTCTTGTGTGTAAAGGTCCTGGGTTCAATTTCCACTGCCAAAAAAACTAAACCCTTCAAATTCATGGTGTCTTGAAAATTGAAGACCTGGCCCCATTCAAACAGAAAGTGAGCACAGGCTTATGAGTATATCTGAACCTCAAGATACGACACATCTTTCAGCTTTGGCAATGTCCACATTATAGCTTACCAACTACAAGCTACTGCATAGAATGTCTGCAGGGGTTTTAAGTGATTCCAGACTTTTAAGTATATTTTGTAAAAAAGTATTGCTGGTCGGTGGTGGCACATGCCTTTGATCCCGCCACTCAGGAGGCAGAGGATCTCCGGTCAAGGCCAGCCTGTTCTACAGAGTGAATTCTATGATAGCCAGGCCTACACAGAGAAACCATGTCTAAACACAAAGAAACAAAACACCAAACAAGCAAAAACTTATTTCTGTAGATCTGTATGTAAGCACAAATGTGTGTTAGGGGAGATGACACAGGCCAGATGCCAGGCAGAAGAGGGTATATCAGGTGTCTTCCCCATGACTTTTCACCTATTCCTTTGAAGCAGGGTCTTCCTAAACCCAGGGCTTGAGCTGTCTTACTAGGCGGGAAACCCACAAGTCCCAATAATCTTTCTGCATCCTCAAAGCTGGGGCTACAGACATAAGAAGGATGCCTGGCTTGTTATATAAATGCTAGGGTCTGAACTCTGATCCTCATGATTACACAGCCATCTCTCTAGCCCCTAAGGCTTTTTTTAAAACATCATTTCTATTTTCTATCTTCTTTGTTGTACACAGATCTTGCTACACAGCCTAGATTGGCCTTGAACTCATGTATGCCTACACCTGATTCTTTTCATTTTAAAATTCAAAACCATTATTGCTTTTATTTCAGAAAGATATGTCCTTACCCATCACAGTCCACAATTTCAGGACCTTCAAATGAAAACGGGTCGGTCTTGTCTGGCTCTGATTTCATCTTGTATGTTTTCGTCAGGATAGGATTGGTGAAGTAGTCGTTGGGTTCAAAGTGAAACTCTAGCACAAAAGACTGAAGCAAAGATACAGAGTAAGAACTACCTAACATCTGCAAAAAGCTTAGGGAGACATCTGACAACATCTCTCATGGGCTGTAGCTCTTCCTACTAAAATCAACACTGGCAGCTCCACCCTGCTCCAGTTCTTCTCTGTATGAAATCTGGATTAGACTATGTCTTAAATGAAAAACAGGATCCTTCAGAAGAGGTAGATAGAGACAACAGAGTTAACTCTTCCCTTGAAGCTGCACAGTACTTAGGAGAGCACACAGGGAGACAATACTTGCAGAAAAATAGGTACATCAAGTCCAGGATGGCAGTAAGGGAAAAAAAAAAAAAAAAACCCACAAAAAAAAAACAAAACACGACATTCAGACAATTCACAAACATAAACAAACAAACAAACAACATGCAAAATAGGAAATGGTGCACACCTTTAAT
Source organism: Meriones unguiculatus (assembly GCF_030254825.1). NCBI lineage: Eukaryota > Metazoa > Chordata > Mammalia > Rodentia > Muridae > Meriones > Meriones unguiculatus. Next base: position 20,464,994 of record NC_083349.1, read on the forward strand.
TCTAATATTTGAGAGCAGAGGCAGGCAGATCTTTGAGTTCAAGGATAGCCAAGATAGCCAGAGCTACACAGAGAAACCCTGTCTCAAAAAGCAGAAATAACAACAAAACAAAACAAGCAAGATGTACCTAAAAAAGCCAAACAACAAACTATGTAGGACTGACCAATACTCTGGGCCTATTCATGTACCAAAAAAATGAATGTGCTTGATTTTGGGAATTCATCCCGTCAGCGGAATTAGTGTGATGCATGCATTCACCCTGAACTTATTCATAAAGAAAAACAGACACGCCTCCTCGACCCACAAAGAGAATAAGGGTCAATGGGTTCAAGAACACCCACTAGAGAACAAACACATATGTTCCCAGATGGGAAGGACCATGTGAAATGCCCACAGACACTCATGAAGTGAAGAGCTCCTCTTGCTTTCTTCACTGTGCTCGCTCTACCTAGAATTCAAATGGGAAGCAGCCACCAGAAGGAAGGATCTGTGGATGCTTTCTACATTGGCCTGTTTTATGTTTTGAACATAATAATAAGAATCTAAGATTATTTTTGTTACCAGATTTTTTTTTTTGGGGGGGGGAGGCAGTCCACTCTAGCCTAGCTGATCTCATGCTCATACCAATCCTCTTGCCTCAGCAGGAAGTAAGGGCCCAACTAACATGCAGATAAAACAAAATTGACTGACAATGGAAATAAACAGACCTCAGAAATCAAACAGGCTTCTAATAAGACAGGAAAAAAAAAATTCTTATCCAGCTTAAGAGTAGGTGGGTTCATGCTTTTATATTCTCAACACCTGGAAGGCTAAGACAGGGGGACTGCCATGATTTTTAGGCCTGCCTGAGATGGTGTCAAAGAAACAAACAAACAAAAAAAAAAAAATAGCCAGCCAATGTAGCACAAGCCTGTAATTCCAGAACATGGGCAGAAGAGGCAAGAGTGGGCCACAAAAGACAGCTTAGTATATATTCTTGGTTAGCCCAGGCTACACAGCAAGACTATCTTATAATAATAAAATAAAATAATTAATGTAAAAACAAACAATACAACAACTGAATCTGAACTGAAAGAAAAAAACAGTAAGAATCTCAAAACTGCCTGGTAAGGGGCAGCATAGCCAGAGCTTTGAGTAGGAACAAACTGCTGTGGCCACATGAGTAAGAAAACAGCCCCTGACCAAGCATGTTGAGCTCCCAGTATCCACGGCCCCATCTTCAGAGCGACAGCCAAATGTTAATTTTCACAAAGCAAAGAAAGATGAGATGTGTTCAGCTGCCCCTGAAAAACTGATGATAAAGAAATCCCACCCACTGGCCTATCTCCCTCCACCTATTAACCAGGGCCTGAGGTAAAAATGAGAAGACAGAGAGAGACCTTTAGGTTCCTCTCTCAAGATCCCTTTGGTATCCCCTCATAGAGTATGTCTCCAAGACCTGAAACTGAAAGCCACCAGCCAGCCAGTCAGTCATGTGTCACTGGAAATCCTGTAGCACTGGAATGGAACCCGCCAGCTACAGCAAGGCTGACAGGTTACGAACAGTGCTCCTGAGTAGAGGGTGAGGCTCAGTAAGCACCAGCACTACACACACTAGTTAAGTCCATCTTCCCCAAAGCCAGACTACCTCCAACGTTTGACCCTGTTTCAGGGTAACTATCAGTCAACATCTACATTGGTTATTTTAGGCTAAACCCAGGCAGGTTACTTTCCTTAGTATCTAGATTTCTGCACCAGTGTTGTTCATGTTTTTGTATGTTCTTCTCATTCTTTTAAGAAAAGGTCTCACTGTGCTGTGACTCAGGCTGGTCCTAACTCCTATACACAAGTAATTCACCTCCCTCCAGGGAGTACAAGCTCTTGCCACCTCTTCCTGCTACCTCCCATGTGACACTTAGGGAAAGTATGGTGTGCTGATCATCTCTATCAAACAAAAAACCTAAATTTGAGGATGACCAGGAGATAACCACAGCCCAGCAGTCAAGTTGAGTTCAATTTGGCACTAGCTTGAATCCAGCTGGCTGCTCAGCCTTGGGATAGGACATGGTCTGTGTTACTAGCCAAATGCTCAGCTCACATTGCATCTGTAACACCAAGAGAAATCTGAGGGGCAGGCATGCTCAGGGCTGCCCAACTTGAGTGACAAGAATGAGATTTTTTGCACCTTAGTCAATCAGAAGGAGCTTGGTCAGTACTCACCATAGGCTGCCCAGGGTCTGAAAACTTCACTTTAATATCCTGCAGGTGTTTCAAGATCGGTTCATCATATTCCTAACAAATAGAGAGAATCCTGAACAACAGCCCATACTTCATAGCAATCACAGTTTCATGTATCCCAAAGGCTGGGTACTTGTTCCTACTGGAATTCTGTCTTTGTCTAGTAGTAACTTCTAGAAAGCAATGCAATATTTATTACTATATATTTCTAGTGGCAGCAACAACATGCCAAGAATCATTTGCTACCTGTCTCTAGAGTGGCACCACGGCTACCCCCAATGCTGGCTACAGGGAAGTCCCATGCTCTCCTGCCACCACCTGACATTGCAGTTGGTACAGTGCCACAACCAACACTTCTGGCCCCCAAAGTCTAAGATGACAAAACAGAAGGCTTGGCATCAGAAGAAATGGCTCAAGTTAATTGCTGGTGTTCCTGCACAGTATTTATCAGGGACAATAAATATCCCAAATCTGCATATGCCACCTCTATAAGAACACAGAGTATGTCAAACCCTAACATACAGGAACTAATGACTCCCATGGTTCTATGCTTTCACAATGACTATTGCTTAGACTTGTAAATAGCCTGCTTCATCTTGGCATTGAGTCCAAGCTCAATTTAAGGAATTTAAGGTTCCAAAGCTCTAACGACCACCTTCCAAATTATTACAGTCTAGTTTTACTCAAAGCACATGCCCAACTAGCAGTGTGGGCGTCACCCAGAAGAACTAGAGAAAACACATCACTCTTATTCACTCTCTTCATTTCTACAAACCTCCCATCCCATAAAGCCAAAGAAGAGTCAGCTTTCCTCTGCTCCCAGCATGGGGTTTTCAGTTGCTAATGCATACACGGATCATGTGACGAGAATCCAAAAACACGTCTCCCCAGGATCCCTGCTTTTAAAGGAAGAACTTATGAATAAGGTCTTGGGGTGCAGTGCTGGACTCTGCAGGAGACTACCTCTCAAGCTCTGGTATGGACAGAACTGTCAGCCTTGTCAAGAACTTCAAAAGAAAATGTGGCCCCCTCCAGCAAAGATCTCTCCCCTATGGATCAGGGTTGTTGTCCAAGTGCTAAAGGAGACTTTTCATCTGCATTAAAGGACCTCCCAGAACCTAGAAAAGCAGTATGTGAGCACAAGCCAGTCCGTCAACATACTGTAGGAGCTTTGCATCACCCCAGACTCCCAGTCTCAACCCACCTACCCACTGGGCAGAAAGCTCACCTGCACCAGCTCGCTAAGCATGTCCACATTTCTGAAGATGGTAAACCAGAACTCAGGGATGCCTTTGGGGTTCAGCTCTTCCACTGCTGCTGCTTCTTTCTCAGCTATGACTACTTTATTCTTCATATCTCCCTACAAAACAAATTCACACACAAAAATCATTGAAAATGAAATTTTAACACGGTTCAGGAACTTACTCTAAGATATTATTTTGGGGCCATCACACGATTTCCTTTTCCCTCTGTGTGAGTGTCTCCAAACCATGAGTTGAAATTTTTGGCACTATGTCGACATATAATGTCACAATGAAATGTCCCATCAAGGGGAGAAAACAGAAGAGGTGGTAAATTGCCACGAGACTTGTAAAAGAATGTTCAGTCTGGTTTGGTGAGCTTCCTGTCATCATGCAAGAATAAATACTACAACAGCTTCCAGCAGACACACACATGGTGTCACATCCATTACCGTTAAGGTGAAGAAAGCCCCTATTCAGGCCAGGTACGATAATCCACACTTGAGAGGCAAAGGCCCGAAACAAAGACTGCCATAAATTTGAGGGCAGCCTGGTCTACATAGCAAGTTCCAAGCCAGCCAAGGCTATATGAGATCCTGTCTTAAAAAAAAAAAAAACAAACAGGAAGGAAGGAAGGGAGGGAGGGAGGGTGGGTGGGAGGGGGAAGGAAGGAAGGAAGGAAGGGAGGGAGGGAGGGAGGGAGGAAGGAAGGAAGGAAGGAAGGAAGGAAGGAAGGAAGGAAGGAAGGAAGGAAGGAAGGAAGCAGAAATGAAGAAAACCTGCTTTGCTGCAGCAGCAAACTGTTCAGCAACTTGGGTATGCAGTTCCCAGGAGACAGAGACCATGAAGGTAGATGTATTGGGCAAACACCAGCACTGTGATCAAAAAAGCCATGCACCACCAAGGAAGGGAGATACATAATACAGCCTTAGTTCTGAAGAAGGCAGGTTAAAGGAAGTTGAACCAAATGAATTCTGAATGCTTGCCACAATAGCCTGGTATGATGGAACAATATGCTGGGATCTTTAAACCATCAAAATAGGCTTTCTTGAGTCCTAAGGAACTAACTAATACAAAACCACACCTTCAACATCTAAAAGAGCAACACTGGCAGGGTGTGGTGGTATATGCCATCTCTGTGAGTTTGAGGCCAGCTTGGTCTACACAATGAGTTCCATGTCAGCCATGACTACATAATAAGACCCCTCTCCCCCCCAAAAAACTGTCCATGTAACCATAAAAGTTACACATATTTCAAAAAGATCCCTGAAAGAGAATTCTACTGAACCTAGATCTGTTATCTAAACACAAAATCAGACTGACAGGAACTTGGGTGTGACTCAGTGGTAGAAAATTTGACTTTTGCTTGTGAGCCTCTGGGTTATATTCCTAGTACCTTAAAAAAAAATTTAAAAGGGGAGGGGGGCTGGAGAGATGGCTCAGAGGTTAGGAGCACTGGCTGCTCTTCCATAGGCCCTAAGTTCAATTCCCAGCAACCACATGGTGGCTCACAACCACCTATAATGAGATCTGGTGCCCTCTACTGATGTGAAGGCATATATGCAGGCAGAACACTGTATACATAATAAATACGTAAGTTAAAAAAAAAGGGGGGGGCGCGACATACCAGGATACAAGTTAAAGTTAACTTGTACCATGTTGAACTTTCCATGGCATTTGAATGAGAGAGACTGTCATAAAAAATAGATCAGATGTCATGATGCTGGTCGCTCACTCACCTGCTGACCTAGAGACAGAATGAGACTGAGTAGCCTGAGGTCTCCAGAAGGCCCCACTCTACATGTGCCTACCTCCCCACTGAAGAGGAACATGTGCAGTCTCCACCCATGCTAAACTCCATCTTTTCTGGCCTTGAACTCTCACTGGTATTACAGTTAGTTTTGTTCTGGAGAAAGGATCTCCTACGTAGACCAGGCTGGCCTAGAACTCGAAATCTTTCTGCCTGTCTCTCTAATGCTGGGGTAAGAATCATGTTCTACCATGTCTTGCACACTACAACCAATTGTGCCTGCCTGACCTGTATTTCAGTTCTGTCTCATGATAACTGACGGCACTGCCTCAGATGCCAGAGTGTCACCATGGACCCATGCACCTAGTGGAGAGAAGAGAACTACTGTAGGCCTACTCTACAAAGCTTTGTGGGCAGAAACCATAAGTGAAATAACCACAAAAATAACTAGGATTAAACAACACTATACAACAGACACTTACAGCCAACTTGTCATCCTCCTCGTTCTCACTCTGCCATGCTGACTCTGCATCTGTGGGCTCCACGTCACCAGTGATGAATTCTCTTCTCTACATAAAAAGCCAAGAGTCCATAAGCACATTAGGCTCTCTGCAAACTCAAAAGCTAAGATGTTCACACAGACCTCTGAAAGACAAGTCACAAAGTAGCATGTCTCACCCCACAGAAGTGACTACATGAGGCAGGCACATTAACAGCACACACCTTGTCAAACAGAGGCTGGTACAGGGCTGCATACTTCCTCTCCAGGTCATGAACTTCCTCATAAAACTTAGCTTCTATGTGCGCACACCTCACCTGGAGCTGCTTCAGAGCGTTAATTCTCCTTTTGACAGCTTTGGGTAAACTACAAGAGAACAGAAAATAAAGTAACTAGGATGCCAGCAAACAACCATCAAATACCATAAGCACCCTGACTAGAAAGAGCTGCTAAAACCCTACATGCAAACAAGCCAAAAAATGTCCAAAAATATGGACTGCTTGCTGAGCAAGGTAGTGCATGCCTTTAATTCCAGAAGAGGCAGGTGTATCTCTGTTAGCTTGAAGCCAGCCCTGTCTATTGTATACTTAACAAGTTCCAGGATAGCCAGGAATACATAAAAAGACTCTGTCAAAACAACAACAACAAAGGATGAGGGCCTAAAAGAGGAAACTGGAAAAGATACAAACCAAACTGCCAGATGTGAAAACAGACTCAATCTCCTAACATAACAAAAGCAGAAATGGAAGATGGGTTTGTGGAATTGCTCTTTTGTCTCAAACAAACTGGTGGTGAAAAACAGACCAAGGAAAGCTGGACACACTTGCAGTCCTACCATGTGGGAGGCTACAGCAATAAGAGAAGAAGTTGAAGGCTATTCTGGGCTAAACAGAAACCAGAGGAAGAGTGCAGGTCACAGGTAGAGCACAAATCTAACATTCAGACAGCCTTTGCTCAAATTCCCACCACACACACATACATATACATACACACACACACACACACACACACACACACACACACACGGCAGGGAGCTCGGCATGGTGTTATGCACCTATAATCCTAACACTTGAGAAGTCAATGTAGAATGATCAGGTGTTCAAAGCTAGCCTTGGCTACAAAGTGAATTCAAGGCCAGATTTGGCCATGAGATTTTATCTCAAACAAAACAAAACAAACAAACAAAAAAAAGGGGGGTTGAGCTGAGGAGATGGCCCAATAGTTATACTTGCAACTGTTACAGAAGATCTGATGCTTCTGGCCTCCATGGACATCTGCACTCAAATATGCATGTACACCCCCCCCCCCATGATTTAAAACAAACAAAAACCCACCAAAGAGATGGCTCAGTGGGTAAAGGCACTTGCTATCAAGCCAAATGACATGATTAGGTCCCTGAGAATCACCAAGTAGAAGGGGAAAGGCAACTCCTTCAAACTGAACTCAGACCTCTACATGTGCACAATAGGATGAAACAATAAAGAACAAAGGCAAAACTCCCACACAAGGACCAGACACAGGGAAGTTGACAAGGATTCAGTCATGTGGGCCCTGATGCTGTCAGAAACCACAAAGACATGAAGTCTGTAGACACCCATATTGAAGTCTCTCCTAATCACAGCAGTTTCTTTGCCTCTGTGTTCCAGAGCTTCTTTCTTTTTCTTTCTTTCTATTTCTTTGTGTGTGTGTGTGTGTGTGTGTGTGTATGAGTACTCCTAAAAACCAAGAGAAAAAAAACATGCAGAATGGTGGTGGTGCATGCCTTTAGTCCCAGCACTCAGGTGACACAGGCAGGAGAACCTTCTGAGTTGAGGCCAGCCTAGTATACAGAGCAAGTTCTAGGATAGCCAGAGTTACAGAGAGAAACCATGTCTTAAAAAAACCAGAAAATGGAAAGAGAGAGAGAGAAAGAAAAAAAGAAACCTATAAAGTTGTTTAAATGAAAACCCCAAAATTAACACCACCTAGTGAAAACTTGTTCACAGCAAATCTGAATACAGGGCCACATAAGCAGCTAGTCAGTGCTGGCCCACGCTGTTCAAGACCAATAGAAGTGAAGCTGTGCCCTCACAATCTATCATTACCCTGTGCCTCTGTCCCAGTGAGCAAATGCACTCCTTTTGCATACTTGCAAAAACCAGAAAACCAGACACCATTCTCAACTCCCTCACTATACCCTACCACCTATTCCATAAACAAACAAACAAACCAACCAAACAGGACAAAGACAGACTGTACCCACCGAGGAGTAAACCCAGAAAGGCCTGTAAATGGATATAAGGAGATGTGTCTCCTATTGTAACAGCTAAGCCTTGTCCAAATGTTATGGAGCCTGGCTCATCTCTTCCAGGGGGCAGACGGAGAGGCCCTGAGAGGCACTGCTCAGAGTGGGCCTCTCATTTCTACCACAGCCAGGACAAGTATCCCCTGACAAGGGTAAAGGTGTGGGTGATGGCCAGCCAGCACTCTACCAGCCACATGGCGGCACTGTGCACCACCAAGCAGACAAGATGAACTGCTCCACACTTGAAAAGCACACTTGTTCCTACTCAGGCAGGCTGCTTATTCTGTCGCTTGACTGGCAGTGTAGTACTCACGTTTCTATGTAGCTAGAAGGAGTGTGAGAGACGTTGTCGAGACGTTCCTGCAAAGCTGCCAGCACTTGTGGGTTCTGCATCACCTGGTCTGTGAGTTTTTCTATGAGGAGTTGGAAATGAGATCAGAGTTATTTAGCAGCCAAGAACCCAAACACTAACATGGGTCTCAGGCTTGTCACCCCGGCTACTCAAGAGGCTGAAAGGGAATACCATGCCAAGACCTTATCTCAAAATAAAAAGACACAAGAGAGCTGGGCTGTAATTTAACAGTACAGTACCTACCTAGCACACGAAGCCCTGGGCTCAATCTTTATTACCACAAATGTGTATTACAAATACATTCCCAGCTGGGCGTAGTGGTGCACACCTTTAATGCCAGCACTCAGGAGGAAGAGACAGACAATCTCTGAGTTCTGGAGCCAGGCTAGTCTACATAATAAGTTCCAGGACAGCCAGGGCTACACACAGAAACTCTATCTCAGAAAATAAACAAAAAAGTAGTAGACATTCCCTTCTGCTTTTTAGGCCAATATTCATAGTAAGAAAAGAAGCTTGTGTTAGGCACAGACAAGAAGAAACTCTACTGTCTCAGACCACATTTGCTTTAAAAATAAATAAAACCCCAACATACGTCTACTTAACTGCTACTAATTTCTAAATATAGTAAAGTGTAGAGACTTATATTTTAAAAGCATCCTTGTTGTAGGGTACCCAGGAGGCAGAGGCAGGTGGATCTCTGACTTTGAGACCAGCCTGGTCTACAGAGCAAGTTCCAGGACAGTCAGGGCTGTTACAGAAAAACCCTGTCTCCAAAAACAAAACAAACAAAAAGTATCTTTTTTAATTACCCCAGGGGGTAGTTGGTGATAATACTAGGCCTGTAGACAGCTAAGCCCTCGACCCCTATCTGAGATCACTAACTACCAACCTTCAGGGGTGTAATTCTGGTTACACCTTGCTTCCCAGTCCCATTGGTGTTTGGAAGCCAGGGACAGGTCAAGATTAGCTTCTGAAGTGAAATAGCATCCACCCACTTCTCAGTCCAAGAGATGGCTCTCCCCAGCTTGCCAGAAAGCCCTTTCTCCCTAAAAACCACCTCCAGCAAAAAGTACTCTGACCTCCTTAATCCTTCTGACAGTTCACATGCCTTTGTCTAGACTTGTAACACTCAGCTATTATTTAGAACCTGTTCCCCAAATAAAAAAGGAGACACCAAGAGAGTAGGAACTGTCCTTCATTGGTGATGGAGTTGAACAAATTCCCTCTCATATAGTCCAGGCTCACCTAGAACTTGAGACTCTCCTGCTTGGACTCCCAAGTGTTGAGGTTATATTATAGTCTGCACACCCAGCTCAGAGACAGATTAAGAGTCTTTTTTATTTTATCATTATTATTACGTGGATGTATTCAATCAGATTTGCAATGTTCAATACTATGTGTGAGTTTATGCACATAGTGACATATCTAGATTTTGCTTCAAAATAAAGCAGGAGAGGGAAGTTTAGAGTGCAAGTCTGGTTAACATTCTGATGCCTAGGTCATGTGATAAGCAGTAAATGGGGTTGTTGTTCTCTTTTGCGGAGGTCTAAATTTCTACTCACTAAATAAAGTGCTGATTTTTCTCTTAGAAATTCGTTACTGTTATTATAATTACTGTAATAAGTGGTTCTGAAGAGGAGGCTCCCTGTCACACATGGAAACCCTCCAAAACCATTTCATACATTACACTGACCTGTATTACTGGCATTTTTAGTAGCTTCCACAGAATCTGCAGGGCCTCCATCTGAAAGACTAAAACAAGTTTACAAATTATTATAAACACGAGTCGTAAATACAGCACCAACTGGCATTTTTAGTGTTTGTCCAATGTATTAGGGACCTATGCAGCAAGAGACTCCAGGTCAGGTGAGGTTAACACTGGCTGGGCATGTTAGCACAGCCTTTTATCCCAGCACGTGGAAGGCAGAGGCAGATGTATCTGTGAATCCAAGGCCAGCCTTGTCTACAAAGTGAGTTGTCTACAAAGTGAGTTCCAGGACAGACAGAGCTACATAATGAGACCCCGTTCCCCAAGGGGATGGGGAGACAACAAACAAAAAAGATAATGACTTGTATTACTTAAGGGAGCCTTCCTCTCATCTAAAAAGATCACATCCACCCAGCTCCCTTACCTCTCATACCCAACACACAGGCTGCTTTACATATTTCTAAACTGCAACCCTTGCCAAAGCTTAATTTTCCTTTTTTGTTTGGAGACTAACTCAGTAGCCAGTCTAACCTAATGCAGTAGTCCAGACAAGTATGAACCACCACAGTTCACCTGATTTTTTTTAAATTTATTTTATGTATGAGTGCTGTATCTGCATGAGTGCCTGCATGCCAGAAGAGGGCATCAAATTGCAGTATAGGTCGTTGTAAACCACCATGTGGTTGCTGGGAATTGAACTCAGGGCCACTGGAGGAAAAGATAGTGCTCTTATCTACTGAGCCATCTTATCAGCCTCAATTCACCCGATTTTTATCTTGAAAATTAAAACAAACAAAAAAAACCAAAATATAGGTGTGCCATGTGAGGTTGCATACACCTTCAACCCAACACTTGGTAACAGACACAGGTGGATCTCTGGGAGTTTTGAGCCATCCTGTTGCCCACAAGGTCTAGGCCACCGGGGGCTACACACTGAGACCCTGTCTTAAAAACAAAACAAAATCCCAAAACAAAAACTGTTTATGCATGTCCATTTTTGAGTATGTGCAATGCCAGTGGAGGCCAGAAAAAAAACTTCAGATCCCCATAATTGGAGTTTGTGAGCTACCTAATTCGGGTGGTGGGAACCAAACTTAGGACTTTGCAAGAGCAGTACATATTCTTAACCACTGAGCCATCTCTCCAGCCTTTAATCTTTTATAGTCAATCCCTTGATTGCATAATCGTCCTGTAGCACATAAAAACCACACCACTCAAACAACTAGCTACCATGTGGTCAGCAGCACACACAAGTGGCCTCCTGCAGTAGATGCAATGTCACAGTGTTCTGACAGCCACATAGCATCAGCAAACAATGGCCTTCAAAAACAGAGGCCTAATGGCTAGCAATAAAAATCCTTCCCTGATCCCTGGTAGCTACATCAGGTTAATGACATGATTTCACCAAGGGTGGGGAAAAATAGGTTAAAGGCCAGGGAGAACAGAAACTTCTACACAAGGCCTCCAAATATCAGTGTCTGAGACAACTGGCATCTGACATCAATTTGTTTGCCAGCAAAACTAAGAAAGAAGGCCATTATTGCTTGAAGTTTAAACTATTTAACTTTGAGGCCAGGCAGTGGTGGTATACTTCTTTAATCCCAGCACTCCGGAGGCAGAGGCGGGTGGATCTGAGCCTGATCTACACAGCAAGTTCTAGGACAACCAGGGCTACACAGAGAAACCCTGTCTCAAAAACAAAAACAAACAAACAAAAAATCCCAAAACCAAAACCAACCATTTAACTTTGAATTCTAGTTTCTAAAATACAGTGGGCTCTAGCCCCCTACCTAATTTTGAAGTCCAATAAAGTCCAGTTTGGCTTACCTGTTTTCTGCCATCTGAATGTCTTTGTCCCCTACAAATGAAAAAGTTCACAGTTACATTCACACCAAAAAAATGCATCACTCTTCTAACATCAACTAACAATGGCACTCCACCAGACATGGCAATTGAGACCTTTCTGAAGTGAAGGAAATGAAAATCTCCCAGATGTAGCCTGGCATTATTTGAGCACACACGTTAATCTCATAGACAAGTGCACTTAAGATCTGTTTCACTGGACACAGTGATGCATGCCTTTAATCTCAACACCTGGGAGGCAGAGGCAAGCTGTGAGTTTGAAGCCAGCCTGATCTATACAGAGTTCTTGGCCAGACAGGTCTACATAGTGAGACCATGTCAAAAAATAAAATGAAATTAATCTAGGTTTCATTATCTGCATGCTTTACTTTAAAAACTTTATTTTTATTTTTTTGGGAACAGGATCTCATGTAATCCAGACTGGCTTCCAACTTGCTATGTAGTTGATGACTCTGAATTTCTGACCCTTAACCTCCACACCCTCAGTACTATGGTGACACGTATGCACCATGATACTGGGTTTATGCAGTGCTCAGTATCAAATCCAGAGCTTTATACCTGCTACAAACTGAGCTAGATCCACAGCATTCTTACCAACTAAAATAAAGTGACCAGACTTCACAGTAAGAAAACAGAATCTAACCTTCTCTCTACAATAAACCTAAAAGATCCACACAGCAACAGTTACCCAAACATTTCAAAAGCACATTTGAACTGTCTCTCAGATAGAGTAATGCTAATCTACCTGTCTTTATCTTTTATGCCACCTGCACTGTGAGAACACTGAGACACTCGACATGACCACTGTGAAGGAAAGCTTAATCTCAAGGTGCCCTCTTTACTTTAAAGGTGTGGTGACTGAGGCACCATACAAAGCCCTTCACACTTGCCGAGTGCACAGAGTGGAGACCTGAAGGTTGTGCTGGTGCTAGGAAAACAGGAGACTTGGGAAAAACAGTTCCGGCAAGAGTGATGTGCAACTGTTTCACGGTTAACTCAGATCAATCTTCTATTAGGTTTTTACTGTTTAAAAAAAAAAAAAGTGTGCAGGTGGCTCATACCCTTTCATCCCAGGGTTTGGTAGGCACAGACAAGTATCTATCTACTGAGGTTCAGGGCAGCCAGGGACACCCAGTGAAATCCCGCCTCAAAGAAAACTAAAAAAACGCACAAAAACATAGCACATGATCCATAGTTAGGGTTTCTACTGCTGTGACAAAACACCATGACCAAAAAGCAAATTGGTAAGAGTTTATTCTGCTTACACATGCACAAGGACAGGGAACTCAAGCAGAGCAGGAACCTGAAGGCAGGAGCTGATGCAGAGGCCACAGTGGTGCTGCTTACTGGCTTGCTCAGCCTTCTTTCGTATAGAACTCAGGACCACCAGCCCAGGGTGATCCCATCCACAATGGCTGGACCCTCAAACACTGATCACTAATTCAGAAAATACCTTACAGTAGGATCTCATAGAGGCACTTCCTTAACCGGTGCTCCTTCCTCTCTGATGACTCTACTTTGTATCAAGTTGACACAGAAACCAACCAGCCAGGGCTGGAGACATGGCTCAGAGGTTAAGAGCAGTGGCTGTTCTACCAAAGGTCCTGAGTTCAATTCCCAGCAACCACATGGTGGCTCATAACCATCTATCCTGTGCCCTCTTCTGGCATGTAGGTGTACATGCAGGCAGAATAATCTATACATAATAAATAAATAAACCTTAAAAAAAAAAAAAAAAAAGAAACCAACCAGCCAGTACATATGACTATTGTCTTTTTGAAACTAAGTTATTTATTTGGTTTCTGTTTTTTTGTTTGTTTGTTTGTTTTTCCTTAAGACAGGGTTTCTCTGTATAGCCTTAGCTGTCATGGGCTCACTTTGTAGACCAGGCTAGCAACTGTGCCTGACTAAACCTAAGCTATTTTATGGAAGCACAAAAAAGAGTAAGGTGACACAGTACTGCAGATGACCAAACCCTCAGCAACACAGCAGCTTCTCAAACCCAGCTTCAGCTCCAAAGAACCTTCCACAAATCTAGCCAAACTCACTGGCCACATTCTTACACCCACCCTACAAAGCTCACCCTTTTCAATGCCAGCAAACACTGTTGCCCAGATGGCCAACACGAAGGCTTTTCTGCCATATACCTTTGGTTGGTGGTCTTCATGAACACCTTAGTCAAATGTGGCTTCCTATCCCTTGCTTTTCTTAACTTAGACGGCAAGATTTCTGGGTTAAAAAATGAGCAATAAATACTGCTGAGCTGGTTTTACACACTGGCACTCACTCCTTACACTTTGGCTACATACAGTACCCCATTACCTACCTATGACTAATAGCACCTTCTCTAGACTACACTAGTAGGCCCCCACCCTTTCCCAGATGTACAGCACTCCTCAGCACCTGGGTCTGAGGACCAAAAACTGAAAAAACAGAGAAGCCATACCCACCTGAAGCAGCTGTGACGCTCAACTGCCTCACCACAATGGTACGGCAGGCCTGCACATTGCTATGACCCATGCATACACAGTGCCCTACCCTGGACACTGAGACCAAGGCAACACGCGCCAGCACCATCCATTATTGTATTTACCAAACACTGAAAGTCACAAAGAGCTATCAATTTGCAGGTACAAGATAAACATACATTTTGCTTTAAAAGGCTAAGTGACAGGTTTAATGCTGGTTTTATTAAGCCACAGTTCAAAGCCTTCTCAGGCAAACTACTTTTAAAATGCATCAAGAGCTAGACACAAGGATGCACACCTGTAATCACAGGACCTGAAAGGTATGGTTATGCTGGCTACATGGCAAGTGGCCAGCCTGGGCTACAGAAGTACCTGTCTCTGTATCTCTCTCTTTGGTTTTTGGTGACAGGGTTTCTCTGTATACCCTTGGTGATCCTGGACTTGCTTTGTAGACCAGGTTGGCCTCAAACTCAGAGATCTGCCTGCCTCTGCCTCCCGGAGTGCTGGGATTACAGTCACGTGCCACTGCACCCAGTTCAGAAGTACCTGTCTTAAAACAAAACAAAACAAAAAAACCTAGCAATCAAGTTAAATTATGACAGGCATCAGGGGACCTAAGTTAATAGACTACAGAGGTTTAGGTTCCCTTCCAGGGCCAACATGTTGCTTTTATTTTTGGTAAGACAAGACAACAGCCCAATTACAGATTCATTTCTCTTGCTCCAAACATCAAAAAAACCTTTCAGAGAAAAAACCTTTTTAAACTTCAATAGCAAATTTTAAACTGGCCACTTCTTAAAGATGAAACAAACAAACAAAAAGCCTTTTGTGCATATGAATGCCCGCATGTGCAGCATACACGCTCAGAGGCCAGAAGAGGACACCAGATCCTCCCGAAACTGGAGTGGCTGCAGGTGGTTTAGAGCCACTGCACAGGTAATAAGAACCAAGCTCATGTCTGCTGCAAGAGGAGCCAGCGCTCTTAATTGTGAGCACCTCAACTGGCACCCCTGAAAGACCAAGAAAAGCCTAAGTTGCGGAGTGTCATCACACTTCACAGAACCTACACTTTTATAGATTATCTGTCTTCATAAAGTCAAAGGCCCTCAAAGTCTTAACACAAGATAAGCAAATGATTACTACTAACCTAAACCAGCCTGGAGAAATGGGTCAGTGGATAAAAGTGCTTGCCACCAAGCCTGATGATCTGAGTTTAATTACTGGGCCCCATATGGTCAAAGAGAACAGATTCCCCGGTCCTCGGACCTCCACACGAAGCACATAGCCATGTATGTGCATGCACATAAACTCTACGGCACAGTAACTTGGTTCTCAGTCTGAAAGATGACAGCTGACCCAGTGAGGCTGAGGATGTGTGATCAGGTCCTACAGAACTGACTTGTAACAACTTAGGGCCATGTAAAAGGGCTAAGTGAGTGAGGCTAGATAATGGACACAGCTCATCACTACTCCTATTATCCTAAGTGCACATGGTAAAACTTAAACCCCTAGGGAACTGATTCAGATTCTCAGACAATCACAATGTGTTGCTAACAGGGCTGGAGATGCAGCTCAGCAGCAAACCACTCCCCAACAGAGTGCCTGGGTCCATTCCTAGAAAAGGAGGAAAGGGCTACTAATCACAAGATTCATTTCTCTTTTAAATTGCTGAGTTCAAGGCCAGCCTTTGATACACTATAAAACCTGTCTGTATGAAATACTGTTTTAGTTCCCTGCCCTTAACTAAAAGGGTAGAGGTATCCAATCCTAAACACTAAAGACTTTACCTTATGTTTAAAACAATTTAGACTATACTTAATGTCTACTAATCTAATGTATATGGCCTTCCTTCATCATTTAGCCTGTATGACAAAATTTAACTAAACCAGGTTGGCAGCTCTTCTATAATCTCAACACACTGGAGGTTGAAGCCATGGAGTCAGAATATGAAGGCCAACCTCAACTGAGACAAGAGAACCTCTCAGAAAAATACAAAGCAAACCATACGGAGTCAGATGAAGTAGTCCACACCTGCAGGACACTGAAGGAGTGAGACTGAGGTCAGGCTGGGCTATACAGTGAGACTGTCCTGAACAACCCAGGCTTGCACTCGGCCTGGGTTGGACTGCAGCACTGAATAAATGAGTGGTGACTCATCATCAGGTATATAGCAAGTTCCAGGACAGCCAGAGCCTTGTCTTTAAAACAATAACAAAGCAGGAGACCCCCCCAGCCACAAGTGTTGACAGAGGCAGATATTGAAGTAATATAGCTGCAGACAAAGACCACAGCCATCAATCGTTACTACAGGTTTTGAAAGATAACATGGCCTTGACTTCATACTTCTAACCTCTGAACTATGACACAACAGATGTGCTGTTTGAAGCAAAACTAAGAAACAACAAAATCCCCAAGAAAACAATTCTCCATGTAACATAGTCATTTGACAATGTTTTATTTTATGTGTGTGTGCTATGTGCACCTCTGTTCACACATGTGCGGAGGCCAAAGGACATAGGGTATACTGCATTCCCACTTTCCGCTTTGTTTTCTCCGGTCTCACTGAACTTGAAGCTAGCCTTAGGTAGGCCGTAACTGGCTTTCCACTTAGATGCCTGGGTCCAAATTGAGGTTCTCGCAACTACACAGCAAGTACTCTCAAACACTGAATCATTTCCCCAGCCCTAATAATAAAATATTGTATAATTCTTTATTACATATTTATTGTGTGTGTGGGGGGGTGTTGTTTGTGCCATATACATGGAGGTCAGAGGACAATTTCCAGGAATCAATTCTCTCCTTTTAGTATGCAGAGGCCATGGAACATATTCAGGTCATCAGGCTTGGCAGCAGGCACCTTTGCCAGCTGAGCCTTCTTGTTAGCCCATGATATTTTTAAGCAATCAGATGTATGTTAGATTGGTAACTGCAGGTGCTAAGTGGTTTTTTGTTTTTGTTTTTCCTTCTTTTCTATTTGCTTTTGAAACTTCTCGTTCAGTGTTTTTAACACTAATAATGAGAAACTTCCAGGAGGGCAGAGCATGTCCACCGACTCAATTCAGAGTTCAGGGCTCAGCAAAGGACTTAGTATGAAACAGGGTAGCCAAGAATCTCAGCCCAGTTAATCCCTGCATTTAAGTACCTGTAAGTACAATGGCACTGAACTCCCTTTGGACACTTTGGCCTACCCTAAGCAATTTTGGAAGACACAGGATGAATACATTTCCTTAGTCACAACTGCTTACAATATCTACTAAAATACCTCTAACAGAAAACAGCAAGTTATCTCGCCAGAGATTTATAGAGGCCATACCACCAGGCTTCAGAAAAAAAATTTTTTTTTTTCCCTCAAGCAAAATACTCCTCTGGTAGAGGAGGTAATGCTGCAGCAGCTGGAAAAGTTGTGAGAAGTGCACAAGCAGAGATGAGGGCCATTTTCCTAACCTGGCTCTGGCTATCTCTCCATCTTATTAAGAAGCATTTCCTTTCCCCATACTTGAAATTACAACCTCCCAAAACTCCAGTGCCTCAAAAGTATTTGCCCCCATCTGACTCTACTTCTGCCTGCTCCTACTGCAGGAAGGGCAAGGCCGCTATTTACTACTTGAGACCCTGGAGAGGTGCTGGAGATCTTGCATGAATATGGCACAAAGCAATAAAGCTACTCTGAAGTAACTGAGTGAGTGTGACTTCGTACATCAGCTCAGAGCTAATCTCACCTCACTAGACTGCCTTTCCTGGGCGCAGGATAGAAGCACGCTCAGTTACAAGAGCTGACAGAACAAACAACACAGAAAAAGGAATTTGAGGCTACGTAGCAAGCAGTCAGAATTAAAAGGTAAAGTTCACAAAGCTAGCTTCTGTGGTCCACACTACAAAGATACAATGTTCCTCCTGTTACTGTAAAATTCAATAGCAGACTAACGTAAGGCAGCTGAGCTGCCTCTACAGAGGGCTGGGGAAGCCTGGCTGCTAAATGAAAACAAACTACACTACCATTAACTATGTCTTCAAAATGCCTGAAAGTCCAATGCAAGACTCTGCTCTTTACCCATCAAAACAGGCCCCCAATCTGTGATCAATAACAAGTTTCGCAAGTATGGTTCACTAACAGAGTCCTCCAAAAAGGCAGGGGGTAAAAGAGGAAGTCCCCGTGGTTCCCCTAGCAGCTTCCTCCACTAGAGCAGTAATCGAAGCAAACTGACATCAACTTCAATTTAAATGCCCAAAATACACCTCCTCTCTCTTGCTGTGGTGCTGGCTGGCCTTGAGCTTCCCGCTTCTACCTCCCCCGACATAAGATAGCACAACCGTTTTAAATAAACAGAAAACCTTGTACTCACTGGCTAGTGGTCCCCAACAGATCACAACTACTCCCTCTTTTTCAGAACCGGTCACCTGGGTCAGGATCCAAGCAGCAAAAATACCCACATGTCTGCCTACTTCACACAGAAGGCCCTTAGACCTTCACAGATTTAAAATACTTTCTTAAAATTTCTAACTTATTTATATGTATGGGTATTTTCCCAGCTTGTCTGTGCACCACTTGAAAACGCCAGAAGGGGGTGTTGGAACCCTGGAACTGGAGTAATAGACCATTAGAAGCCACCTCAAGGAAATGGGACTCAAACCTAGGTCCTCTGTAAGAGCATGCAATGCTCTTAACTGCTAACCCATCATCTCTCCTGCCCCTAATTTTTTTTTTCTTTCAAAACAAAAATTTTAAGTATTGGCAGAAAAAAATTATATGAATACAACAGAAACTTCTGTACAGGCCTTAAAATACATAAAGACAGCTAGCAGGGACCTAATACATGCTCTGTACAGGTCTTAAACTACACAGCATAAAGACAGCAAGAGGCAAGTTGGAAAAAAAAGAATTGAAATAATATCTTGCTGTGTTGCCAAGACTGATTTTAAAGACCCAGAGCAGCTGGGACTATAGGTGTGTACTGCCACACCTATATTAGTTGGGACATTTCAAGATCCAAGCACAAGGTCAGCCTGAAGAGATGAACTACCTCATCCCTAAGAACTGCATCTCTGAAGAAGTATTTTGTTGCCCACTGGTAAACTCTACATTCTCAACTACACAAATCCAAGCGCCATAATGGCCATGCTTTCTGAGATGATCCCCCAAAATATCCATCTCCCCCAGAATTCCGGTGATGGTTTTTAATCTAGGAATCGATAAAACTGCCTATTATTTTCACCAGTTACTCTATATTAATTTAAGTTTAGGACTGAAAAGTAATACATGAAAATAAAGACGTTTAGATGTTAACAATGTAAAACAATAAATGGTCGGGCAAGGAAGAAAAAGACCTACAACTGAGTTTTACAGCATCTGCTTTAGACAAAAACATTAAAATGATGCAGGTGTCCACTGCCCCTGACAGGTAAATCATCTCTCTTTAATTCTGGACTATATCCCAATCCTATCACTGCCCCCCCTCCTCAGAATCTCACTGTTCATCCGAATGCTACTTACATAATGATAAATATTTATCTATTATAACACTCAGCCAGGTTTAAATCTATCTGCCTTTAAAAACAAGCTACCATCACACTTAACAAACAAGGCCTTAATTTGCAACACAGCCCGGACACTCCTATGCCAAAAATTCAGAACAACTCCAAACCCCATTTCTTTTTGAGCTTTATGCTACATTCTGAATTTCCAGATTAGGTATGTTCATCTGCCAAACCTACAAATATTCCACAAACTGAACCGATTCTGAATCCAGGCGTTTCTTGTTAAGGCATGCTCTGCCTGTTGCACCTCTATTACAGATTATTGTGAATGGAGTTAAAAGATTCGTCAGGAGCTTAACGGAGCCCCTGATGTGTAGTAAGCAGAGATTAGTCACCGAGAAGAGGCAGCTACTATAACAGGGAGGAGGCAGTAACTTAAAAGCATGTAACTTTTAGGACCAAGAACTACAACGTGGGCTTTTTTGCTGGGTAATTTGCATATGCCCGTTATGGTAGCGTACGTGCAGGCAGCTACCGCAGAAATTCCTCAAAGAGGCAGCAAAGGAAAGAGTTAGAAAAACGCAAGCCAACGTGCCCCAAGGATACCCCTGGGAGGAGGGTACCGCTGGCGACCCCCAAACCTTTAGGGGCCCAAAGGTCTGAAGGGCTCAGTGTGTCACTAAGCTGGCTCCGCCTCCACCGCTGGCTCTAAAAGTGAGGCCGAAGCAGGGCGCCGTGCGGAGACCATGCAAAGCCCGGAAGGGCGAGGCGGCGGCCCGGTGGACCCCTTCCTTCCCAGGCGCGGTTTAAGACAAGGCGCACCCAGGCCCACTTAGCTGGGGAGGCCTCGTCCCCTTCGGGAACCGCCTGCGCGGCGTCGCGTGCGCTCTTAGGCGGCGGGAACAAAGCGCGCTGACCTTCAGCCGGGGGCGGGGCGGCGCGGAGGAGGGACGAGCCCGCCATCCGCCGCCACCCGCCACACGGACCGCCGACCGGGCCGCCGCCCGCCTCTGCTGGCCGCCATGGCGCGTCGGCCCGCCCGCGCCGCCCACCCCCGCCTCCACCTCCTCCACCCCAGTCCCAGTCCAGCCGCCCGCCGCGCCGTTACCCGCCAGCACCGCACCTCGCGCCTCCTGCGGCAGTGGCGCCCGTGCTAAGCTCGCTCCGGGGCTGCGCCGCCGTGGCTGCCAACAAGCCTACCTGCCATTGGTCGCGTCGCCAGGTCCCGCCCTCTGCGAGTAAAACGGGCTGCGAATGAGCAATAGAACTGTATATCAACTGCGCCCAGGCGCCGAGAGAGGCGGCATCCAATCAGAATCCGTTGAGGGGCACGGCAACGAGCAAAAGCCCTCAAGCTCTATGTAAATAGAGTAATGACGTATACACTGGCGCACGCGCAGTTCCGTGCCTCTTTAAAGGGGCGGCTGGAGGACTTAGGGCTTGCGTTTCTGTTGTTCCTGCTGCGACCTGTAGGGTTTGTTCCTCCTGGGCCTATTGGCCATGCTTTCCCCAGATTTCTTGCAACCCCCAGCCTGGGAAAAGCACCACCTGCTTCTCAAGGTCTTTGGGCCCTTAGTCTACAGTGTCTGCCTGGCCTGGGGCTACCCTGCTGATAGTCAGAAAACTTCAACACACCTGTGCTGGCTGGTTTTCCGTGTCAGGTTGACCTAAGCTAGAGTTACCTGAAAGGAGAGAACTTTAATTGAGAAAAAGGCCTTCATAAGATCCAGCTGTAAGGCATTTTCGTAATTAGTGATTGATGCGGGAGAGCCCAGTCTTTTGGGGGTGGTGTCTGGGCTGATGGCCCTGGGTTCATGGCCCTGGGTTCTATTGAAAAAAACAAAAAAACCAAGCTGAGAAAGCCAGGCTGAAGCAAGCTAGTAAGCAGTGAACCCTTCATGGCCTGTGGATTAGCGCCATCTTCCAGGTTCCAGCCCTGCTTGCGTTCCTGTCCTGACTTCCTCCAATGATGACCTATGATCTGGAAGTGTAAGCTGAATAAACCCTTTCCTCCCCAACTTGCTTTTTGTCATGGTGTTTTCGTCGAAGCAATAGAAACCCTAAGACAACACCCGATTAAAAAACTAATAATAAATTGCCTGCAGATAATGTGTGTTTCCCTAAAAAAAAGGGTGTTTGAAAACAAAGCGAAGTGTGGTGCTGCCCGCTTGTCATCAGTCCCAGAACCTGTGAGGTAACAGGTGCTAGTGAGAAGATGAGCAGCTTTGTCTTCCAACTATGCAGCAAGTTTAGGGCCAGCCTGAGCAACATCAGATCCTGTCTCAAAAATAAACAAAACTCCATTAAAATGAAGTGCGTTACTGAAGGACAAAAGGTTTACAGCACTGTTTTACTGTATTATTTCTCTCTGATCCTTACATTGGAACTATGTACTATATAAAAGTTTTATTTGCAAAATTAAGAAAAGCAAATAAGCTCATCAGTTTTAACTTAATTTTTATTCAGGGAGTGAGGTGTGCTTAAAGCAGACAACTACAGAAAATAGTTTGACAGCCAGGGACTCCATTTGGTTTGGGCTATTCACACTCCTGATAATACATCTGGAAGTCTAAGAGTTCCCCAACACACCCCCGGGCTGTGATGGCACACACCGTTAATCCCAGCACTCAGGAAGCAGAGGCAGTCAGATCTCTGTGAATTCAAGGCCAACCTTGTGGGCCTGTCACAAAGTATTTCTGAGCTATAATATTACTTCCCTTTTGTATACAGTTTCCTTGCTACTTCACAATCTATGTGTACCTTTATTTCAACTCCTTGAATAAAACACTCAGCCCCCAACAACTGGTAACAAGTTTAATAAAGATATTTCATTATTTGATATTTTTGAGACAGGGCCTCACTATGTAGCCCTGGCTGTCCTGGAACTCCCTGTGTAGATCAAACAGGCCATGAACTCAGAGATATCTGCCTGCTTCTGCCTCCTAGATACTGGGATTAAAGGTGTGCACCACCATACCTGGATTAATAAAGCTATTTGAATATAGGCTGAAGCATCAGGGTTAAGAGAGGTGCTCAGAGCTTGGTAGCTTGGGAGGCAGAGGCAGGCGAATCTCTGTGAATTCAAGGTCAGTCTGGTCTACAAAATGAGTCCAGGACAGCCAAGGTTTGTTATACAGAAAAACCCTGTCTCAAAATAAAGGAAGGAAGGAGGAAGAGAGGGAGGGAGGAAGGGAGGAAGGGAGGAAGGGAGGAAGGGAGGAAGGGAGGAAGGAAGGAAGGAAGGAAGGAAGGAAGGAAGGAAGGAAGGAAGGAAGGAAAGAGGTACTCAGAAGAGGTGTGTGGAAAGAGTCTAAAGCATGACACTACTTAATTTTTAAACCTTACTAAAATTTTAATATTTTTGATTTTTGTTTGTTTTTCTCGACAGCTTTCTTAGTATAGTTCTGACTGTCCTGGAGCTTGCTTTGTAGACCAGAGACCAGCCTTGAACTCAGAGATCCACCTGCCTCTGCCTCCCACGTGCTGGGATTAAAAGCATGTGCCACCATCACTTGGCTTAAATTTAATCTTTAACTGTTGCTGTAAATTACATCCTCTGAGCAATCTGACTTAGCCACAGGATCATATCGACAAGCTTCTCTTAAGGTAGGTTTGCCCGGCTTTCCGCAGACTGCATTCCATGTCTTGAATATGGACTGTGTCTCTTTCATCCAAGACTGTCCCTCTTGCTCAATGCCTACACTTAGATCCAAAGCACGAGCCATTTATCTCTGCTTAATAAGCTTGCTAACTTTGATTCACTATGACTTTTCCTGCATCATATGCAGGACTATGACTTTTCTTGCACCATAGTCAAGGATCCAGTTTTATGTGAGTGGAGGTCATGTGAGTGGAAGGAAATTCGTCAGGCTAATGGTAGCAGTGCTAGGCTACATCTCTTCATTGCTGCTGATTAGGGGACCAGGGAGGTAGTCCTTTTATATAGCCTAGGGCTGGGGTAGAGAGTGGGTTACCAGCCCAGCCTTCCCATGCCAGTTTATAAAAAAGCATCTGATTTGGCTAGCAAATAGGATTCCCAGGAAGGGATGCATGAGTTGTTTTCATAGAAATTAGTCCTTTTGGGTGATGGAGAGATGGGCAGTGGTTAAGAGCTGCCCTTCCAGTCCAGAGGACCTGAATTCAATTGCCTGCACCCACATGGCAGCTCACAACTGTCTGTAACTCTGGTTCCAAAGGATCTGACACCCTCACACAGACACACGTAGGCAAAGTACCAATGCACATGAAATAAAAACGATTTAAAAAAAAAAAGGGAAATTAGTCCTTTGGTCTGGTGAAGGTTGCTTTTGAAACAATTTTCTGCACTGTTTATAACAGTGCAAGCCAGTAAGCTGAAGGCTCCTGTTGGAGGAGTTGACAACAGGGGTTGCTGTCTTAATTGGCTTTTCACCCTTTAAAGGGTTTATTTTAACTCACAGTACAAGGTACACTCAGTCTATCGTGATGGGGAAGTCAAGGTGACAGGAGCTTGAACCAGCTAGCCACATTACAATCAGTCACAAACAGCAGCGCTGGTGCTCAGCCCACTTGCTATTTCATACAGTCTAGGATCCCCCCAACCCCAGGAAATGCTCCTGCCCATAATTAAGAGGGGTCTTCCCACATCAGTTATCCTAAAGAATAAAATGCTGAGGGTCATCTCCCAGGTGATTCTAGTTTCTTACATTGGCAATGCTGGCCATGACAGCTGGTTACAAACCTCAACAGTATTCAGATTGTGTCCCACTGAGTTAACTATTTATGGGCATGCCTTCCTCTTCCTTCACCACCATGCTTTGCTTTGGGTGAGAGTGAGAGAGAGGCGAAGAAGCACAGACAAAAGAAAGTAGAAGGAACAGCAGCATTTTCAAGTCCTGCTAAGTCTCAAGCCTACTTTCTGTCACGGCATCTCTCCCACCTGGGTGTTGGGATGGGTGCCATCAAGGTAGGAGCCCCATAGGAGCTGGTGCTGGCTTCCTGAATCTGACCGAGGTGGGGGACTGTGTGAGGTCTTTCCCTGCTGTGATTTGACCAGGAAGTGGGCAACATTCTCCCCAAACCTCCCATCTGTAAGGACTTTGAGAATGCTCTACTGCTTTCCTGACTTGGTATAACCAAGTAGTTCAAGTTGGGTGTCTTACTAACCAGAAATGTACTTTGGAGACTAAACCGAAATGAATATGTGGCAGTTAGTTATACTCCAGGAGGTTTGGGATAGGGGCCTCCTCCTTGAATCCTCCACCACCTGAGGCTCCAGGCTTTCCTTGGCTGGTGTTTGCAATACTATAATCCCATGGCTGTCTGTACATGGCCTTTCCTTAGGTCCAAATCCTAGATTTACCCTCACGATTTCATTCTCTAGGGCCAGCTCCAGATGTCGCCTGCATAGGCACCAGGAACTGGGTCTTAAACAGAACTATGGGGGACCCTGTGCATCTCACCTGACGTTAAAGCAGGGTGTTCGTAGTTGTCCTACATGTCAGAGGTTAAAGGGTAGGGACTCTCAGGTCAGACCCTTACCTAGCTGGTGACCCCGAGCAAGTGTCTGTGCCTGTTTCCCCATGTGCCTACTTCCAAGAGGTTTGGGTGGGTTAGAGCAGCACCAGGTGAGCTGTCAGCTTGAGGCCAGTATTAGCTGTTCTCCCTGGCTCCTGTCCACATATGTAGCAATAGCAGGAGATGGAATCTACACCCAAGGTCCCAGCAGCCAGAAACTTGCAGCCTAGTAGATCCCTTTAATCCCAGCCCCCAAAGTGGCTCAGCCCACACCAAGCCCATGGGGGACATCTGGTCCCCCACAGGCCCTGTGCTCAGGAAAGTAAATGCTGGAGGCAGCCAGGAGCAATGCAAATGTGGGATTTATATGCTGGGCTAAAGACCAATTCTGGAAACTTTTCCCCCCATGGAATTAAATCCAGGGCTTTGGCACATGCTAAGCAAGCTGTATTTTTTTTTTTGGGGGGGGTGGCCTTGTTAAATTACCCAAGCTAGCTTTGAACTTACTCCATGGCTTGGACTAGCCTTGAACTTTAGTCTCCCAAGTAGCTAGGAATTGCACAGTCTGCGCCACTACACCTACCTCTAACAGCATTTTGAATGGCTAAAAAGACCAGTTCATAGGTTCACATAGTAGCTTAGATACCACCTGAAGGCCACCTGCCTGCACCTGGGGCTGTCTGTGCCTTGGCTGTCCCTCGTAAGAGTTTGAAAGAACCCAGCCATGGTGCCACATGCCTTTAATCCCAGCACTCTGGGAGGCAAAGGTAGACGGATCGCTATGAGTTGGAGGCCAGCAGGGTCTACAAAGTGAGTCCAGGACAGGTAAAGCTACACAGAGAAACCCTGCCTCAAAAATGTATTTTTTTTTTTTTTTTGGAAGAGAGTTGAGAATGTCAAAGGCCCTTCTGTCTGCATGCTCCTGCCTCAGCCCCTCCTTCTATCATTTAAGTCTTGCTGACAGCTCCTCTGAGAAGCCTTTGGTTCCAGCCCAAACTCCCAGCATCACTGTTGCTTGCTTCCTCCATTTGATTATGCAGTTCTCTGAACACTTGTCCCCTGCCCCTACCTCCCTACCTCAAGGAGTGTCAGGCTTTTGGAGGAAAGGACTGGGGAGGTGATGGTGGCTAAGGTCCTACAGTAGCCAGCAGCATAACGCATTATAGGACCTATGACTATCTCAGGTTGGCTCATGTCCCTACTCAATGCAGGGGAGCCCACAGAAGAGGTGTGTCAGGAGCAGGTGTTGCTGACCCACTGACAGGGATTAGATGCGAAGGTCACGTCCGATGGGAACTCCAGCTAGTAGCGGGTTGTGCAGCTTTGAAAGACCAAAAGATAAGCAGCGATTGTTAACACTATGTAGAGTAGGCGCGGTATAGCAAGAGCTACCTCGCTGCATTCTTTCCCGCCTTCCGGGTTCCGGGTGGGTACGTGACTCGGCTCACAATCTGCCTTCCCGCCTGCCTTCCCTGTTCTGGGTACGTGACTTAACTACGGCTTTGTTCAAACCACCCAATCAGACCCCTGTAACTATGCTTCCTGTAACCGCGCCTCCTGCTCCCGAGCCCTATAAAAACCCGTCACCCCAACCGAGAGGCGCGCAAGTCCTCCGATAGGCTTGGTCGCCCCGGGTACCCGTGTATCAAAATAAACCTCTTGCGGCTTGCATCCGAAGGCTGGTCTCGCTGTTCCTTGGGAAGTGGGGTCTCCCCGTCTAGATAGGCTCCTGGGAGTCTTTCAGCTTAGTGGGCTGGGTACTCTGGCATCTTCTGGTAAGTGCCTGGCTCGGAACTTTCCAGCAGGAACCTGAAAAACTCTGCAAAGTCAACCACCCTGAAGAACAGCTTTGTCCTCAAGATGTCTGCTTCAAATTACAAGATAAAGCCATTACCATCTTCAACTGTAGCTGTGACCTTCTCCAAGAGATTCAAGATGGAATGTTAACAATGCCACTAAAGGTGTAGTGAGGAAGGTCATTAGAGCCTCATCGGGAATTCCAACCATTTCCTCCTGCACCTCCTACCTACCTGGATGTAATTTTGCTTCAGCTGCCGTTTGGCAGATGCTGGCCCACAGAGGTTAAAGTTAATGATGGGCGTGGGGCTCCATCCATATATTGCTGGGGAAGCCTTGATGGAGTGGGATCTGTGATGGCTGCTTTGGGATTGTCTATGCCTCTTTAGTTACCCTTTACTCCTGCTCCTGAAAGCCCAGGGAACTCATTGATTTAGCAAGCTAGACTTGGATGGACTCTCTCATTCTACTCTGTCATTGGTACAATGGTCTGTTATGAGATTAGGTAACAAGCTGGGTATGGTGGCTTGTGCCTGAAATCCCAAATTCAAGAGGCTGAGAAAAGAGAATCACAAGTTCTAGGCAAGTTTAGGCTACACTGTGAGTCCCAGAGCAGCCAGAGCCACAGGGTGAGGATATGTCTCAGAACAAAATTAACAAAATAGTGACAATTTCACTTGTCTATAGGAAGACTGTTTAGCCCTTGGTGGCCTGGAACTTACCAGAGATCCTAAAGGTGTGTGCCACCATGCCTGGTTTTGAGCATTCTTTATAGTGTCCTTTATAGTTTTAATGGACATGGTGATTGTACATAGTTAGGGGTAGAAAGTGACCTTTCTATGCATGTTCACTGTGTAGCAACACATTTGCTACCCTAGACATTTGTTTTGGGAACACCTGACAATCCTGTCTACTAGTTATTTTGAATTGTCTGTGTATGGGTTTGAGCACCTGTGTGCAGGTGCCCAGGGAAGTCAGAAGCATTGGATCCCCTGAAGCTAGAGTTACAGGAGGTTGTGAGCCATCTGAAGAGGTGCTGGGTACTAACCCACGTCCTCAGGAGGAGCAAACTATGCTCTTCACTGAAGCATCTCTCCAGTTCTACTAGGTATGCTGACGTACTGATTTTCCCCAGCCTCAGTTACACCACTGAGTTGTTTTCCACACGAGATGGCCTTTTGTATTACTTCTGAGCAATACTTCTTAAATAAAACTAGTTTACACCTGGTTTTTTGGCTACAGAGAGCAGGGGTGGTGAGTGGTTGTCCGTCTGCTTCCTGTGGCTGCTATGAGCAAGTATGACAAACTAGCAGCTTGCAGTATCAGAAACATTGTCACCGGCTGTTGTCACCAGGGTTGGGGCAGGGCCTGGCATCCACTGGAAGCCTCAACTTCTGTACTTCTGTGTTCATTTCTCTGCATGTATGGGTGTGTTTCCTCTCCCAGCAATACCAGTTGTAATAGACTTACCACCCCGACACACGCACTTTCCCTATAATGTTCCATCTTGAATGACTGGAGTGTGAGATCAATGCCAGAGGCAGACACTGGCAGTAAGCGTGGTTAACAGGCTGCCCTGTCATTGCCACCTCTGCAGCTTAGATTTGAAAACAGCACTTAGGAGCTGGGAATGGTTGCGCGTTCTGTTAGTCCCAGCACTCAGGAGGCAGAGGCAGGTGGATCTCTATTAAGTTTCAGGCCAGCCTGGCCTACAAGGCTAGTCCAGGACAGTCAAGGCTACACAGGGAAACTGTCTTGACAACAGCACCCCCACCCCCCCCACCCCCTCAAAAAAAGATCACTTGGGAATCAGACATGTGGGACCTTTGAAGATTTGTTACTTTCTCTCTTAGCATAATGCCCCTAGCTGGTGGCTGTGTGTCACTAAACTGTTCCCTGTGCCTTTGTGGGCAGACCACTTCTCATGACTGTGCCCACTGCTGTAGGAGAGGAACAGCTTAAATTTAAGGTCCAGGCTGCCCTGTTACCTGACTGTGCCAGCTTCCCCATCTGTACTGTCTGGAGGGACTGTGTTGGTGCCTTCATCCTGCTTTGTCCAACTCACAATGCACTGCTGTTCTTTGCTTTCTGGGTTTTACCTCTTATACAATACTCTTGGATGCTGCCACCAATAATCCATTTGCCTTGCCTCAGATTATAGCTGGGGTGCAGCTCAGTGGTCTTGCCTATGTGTGCAATACCTGTAGATTCCCACAGCAGAGCTGCCGCAGCCCATTTCATCCCTCTACACTCCTGCAGTTTAGATACACAGTCAACTACTTACAGGCTGACTGACTTAGAGCTTTGCAGCTTCTCCAGCCCCTACAGTCTGTGGGAACCTGTTTCATCTCCTCATGGTGACATGGATGGGTAGAGCTGAAATGCTTCTAAACAGAAGCCCAGGGAGGGACTGTGCTGACCTGTGAGGCTCCTAGAAAGCCATCCGGACAGAGCCTTCCCTCTCAGGAAGTGTACCCATGGAGCCCTATCTCCCAGGTTGGAGATGCAGTTGTATCTCATTAGAGACCAGAGAGATACAAGGTGTACACCTCAGATGCTTCCAGACGATTACGACTGAGACCTTGTATGGCTTCCTGTAGTCTCATACTATTATGCTCTACAACACATGCCTGTTGGCACCCCAGGCTGGTATAGGAGTCTCCAGGACAGTTCTCAACAAAGTGCCACAGGGACTGAGTGGCAGCATGTTTACAGTGGACACCAGCACACTTGCCACATGGACTCTGTGGCATCTGGAATCCATGCCTGGCCCTGGTCCCTCTGGAGGTAGCCTTTACAGGTGCCAGGAAGGCTGGCTGTGGCCTTATTTATCAGAGAAGGCCAGACATGTTCGGCATGCTTCTTAGCAGGGGTGAGCAAACAGGCAGGAGCAGGTGGAGAGGAAACACACTTAAGGCTAGACCTAGAGACCCCTTATCTTACGAGCCAGTGGTGCTGATCTGGGCTTGCTGTCACAACAGTAGACCCAGGCAGCTTGCCAGAGCTCCACCCCACAGGGCAACTGTCCTGCTGCCAGCCTGTCAGTTGCTCTGGGAAACCCGCAGTGTGTGTTTATTGAAGTCAGAGAGCCAACTGAGCGGCTTTTGTCTGGGGCTCAGGGGGTTCCATTGGGCTGAGTCGGCCTTTTTCCTACTCCAATACCACGAAATGTGCCAACACAGCAGAGATTAGCCCAACTCGCCAATGTGAGGGAAATTCCTCGGGCAGACTGGCTGAAGGGGCTCAAGTGACTAGGTGGCCTAAGTCGCAAGCTGCTGACCAGGCACCCGTAGGCCAGCTCTCCAAGTGCTGACAGGGCAGACCAGGCCTCACCATTCACTGGAATTTATTATCAGTGTCCCAGAGCTGCTACCATGCTGCCTGATTGAGGTGTGAGAACAGCTGTAAACATGATCAGGGCATGGGGCCTGAGTAGGTGTGTCATCAGTCCACGGTGGCCAGGCTGGCAACGGTACCCTTCTGGGCTGCTGCGGCATCACTGGAGGCTGCCGTTCTGCACCATCTGCAGATACTCCTTGTACAGTTTCTCCTGGGCTTCAAAGAGCTTCTTCAGCTTCTTGGCCTGCCCCTTGCTCAGCTCTTTGCCTTCATTGTCATGGGTAGGCAGACCCTGCAAAGACCACATAGATGCCATCAGTTCCCTCTGCCCTTCAGTCCCCATCCCTGCTGACAGGAAACACCTCTCTCCCTGACTTGGCCATATCTATCTGGTGTGGTTTTGAGATAGGGAACAGATCTCAAGATAGAGGCTGGTTGTGTAGTGGTGGCACATGCCTTTAATCCTCGTACTTGAGAGGCAGAGGCAGATCTCAGAGTTTGAGGCCAGCCTGGTCTACAGAGTTACACAGAGAAACTCTGTCTTGAAAAACACAAAAACAAAGCAAAACATAGGTGCTGGCTTCAAGCTTGAGATCCTCCTGCCTCCAAAGTGTTGGGATCACAGGTATGTGTCGCTGCAGCTCTCTGTGGTTGGCTGGTCACCACCCTCTCTGGCAGTGAGGTTCTAGGGGCTGAGACTGGAGAAGAATCTGGAGCACTCTTTTCAGGGTGAGGAGCAAAGTCTCTCTCACGCCTATAACTTCTCAGCTCAGAGGTGGCCAGGCAATTATGTAGTGATCAATCTGAGAGCCCATAGAGAGACACCTAAGGGACAAAAGACACCTCCAGGGAGGGGGCAAGGCCATTGGGAGGGTCCCTGAAGAACTTACAGATTCTTTTTTCTGTAACATTAAACTGGGACTGGGGTCACAGCCTCCAGTGCCAGGGACCAGAGCTCACCACATAAATGGCAGACAGCCTAGGTTAGCCTTTGCCTTGATAGGAGCTGGGTGGTCCCAGATGGAGGCCCACTCCAAACAGGAAACCCACTGGCTCAAGGCCAAAAGTTCCTGGACTCCAGCTTGGAGAATGAAGAGTGAGGGGTTGTCTTACATTTTCATCAAACTTGGAATACTTGTTGCTTTCTGACAGGAACATCTCATTGGGTGGAGTCTTCATCTTGGCCAGCTTTGCTGCCTGGAGCACACAACATACACACAAGCATGTATGTCATAGTCAAAGCAGTACACAGTCCTGCCCACAGCCATGCTGCCAACTCTATCTCCTCCACCACATGGCTTCCATGCCCTTAAACTCAACATTAGGAGGCAGGAAGACTGGAGGGAAACCAAAAGCAGGGAGCCAAAGACCACCTAAGCATCCACTCCAGAGGCCTGGAGGAACGCAGCAATCCTCAGGTGGCAGGACTATGGAACTGCTGGCACTGGGACCCTCCAAAGACACTCTGTCCTCTGCTGATGCCAGGGCACCATCCGAGGGGTGGAGGCCGAGGCCAGCTCCCTCTGGGAGGCTCCACAGGGTGCCTGGTCCAAGCCCAAAGAAGGCACAGAGAACTGTGTGGCAGGCGCCAAAGTGTGATTTTTGCCCAGGAGACCCTGCCCCCCAAACAGACAAGTGAAACAGTTACTTCTTGTTCCTGTTTCTTCCTGGACGCCTCCTCTTTCTTTCTTCTCTTCTCTTCTTCAGCCTAGGGAAGCAGCACATGCCTGAGATGTGTTCTTGAGCCCACCCTGCTGTCCTGCCAGGCCCTACCTGCGCGGTGCTTGTCCTTAACCCTCAATGTCAGCTCTCAGACTCCCAACTATCAACTCTGCTCCTCTCCCAAAGGTCCCTGGGAGAGCTGCTCTGAGTCTCTTCTCTAAGCTATTATCTTCCCAACATGCTGCCTGCCTGTTCCTGGCCCATGATGCAAAGGACTCCAAGGTGTCCATTCACTGCACCAGGTCTTTTTTTGTTCATTTGTTTTTTTTGAAACAGTGTCTTGTTATATAGCTCAGGTAAGTCTGCAATTCATAGTAATTCTCCTGCCTCAGCCTCCTGGGTACTGAGGTTAGAGATATACATCACTATACTTACTACAACAATACATTTCTGTTCTTTCTCAAATTTGATACCCAAGTCCTCATGTAGGAGCCTTCTCCGTTGCTGAGAACGGGGACAGGGAGAGGGACACTTAGAGGACAAGCAGACCGAGAAGGGCAAATGGCAGCACCCAGGACACTTGGCACCAGATGAAGCCAGGTGGCACACACATGCTTCCTAAGTGGTGAGCTTCACTTTAGCTGAGGGATCCTTTTTAAGAACAGGTCGCTTGTTCCAGACAGTAGTGTCTTTCCTGTCAGGGCTGCCATTCAAGGGCTGTCGGCCTCAACAAGGTGACAAAGAAGCTATCACCTCACTGAACATGCCAAGTTCTTGTAGGCTATGCTCCAGAGGTATGTGGCTTCATGCCCTGGAACTGATCAAGGACTCCAAGGCCAAGTGGGCACTCAAACTCATCAAGAAGAGGGTGGAGCCTTTAGAGTCAACTCACTTGCTGCTCTTGTAAAGGAACAGAGTTTTATTCCTAGCACCCTTTTCAGGTGGGCCACGACCACCTGTTAACTCCAGTTCCATGGGGATCTGATACCTTCTTCTGGTTTCCGTGGACACCTACACACATGTGGCATATACTCATTCAGACTTGGACATAAATAAGAATAAAAATCAATCTTTAAAAAGGGATGGGGGCTGGAAGATGGCTTAGGAGTGCACAGTACTCACTGTTCTTTAGAAGGCCCAAAAGGCTTCCTAGCACCAATGTCAGGACCCAGTGTCCTTTTCTGGCTTCTATAGACATCTGTGGCATATTCTCACGTATATACACATAACTAGAAATGCTTTTTTAAAGGGTTGGGATGTATAACCAAGAGAAACCAGGAGGAACTGAGAAAAACCAGCAGCCATGAGAAAAGCTGCACTAAGGGCTGAGCCACCCTGCCTACTGTCACCCCCAATAAATATTCACACCACATTAAAATAAATAAATAAACAAACAACACACACACACTCACACACACACACACACACACACACACACACACACACACACACGGGCACACACGCACACATATATATATATTGGTTTTTCCAGACAGGAGTTCTCTGTGTAGCTTTGGCTGCCCTGGACTTTGCAGACCAGGCTGGCCCTGAATTCACATAGATTCACCTGCCTTTGCCTGCCTGAGTGCTGGGATTACGGGTGTGCACCACCACACCTGGCTACTAGATAAAAATTTAAGAAACAACAGTAACAACAGGTCACTTGAAATGGGAATGGTGGTGCATCCCTGTAATCCTAGCACTTGGGAGGAGAAAGCAGGAGAATTAAGAGTTCAAAGCCAGCGTTGGCTAAATCCTGAGCCTGAGATAAAAGAGACCCTGTTTCAACAAAACACCATAGACTAAAAGGCTGACTCCACCCCTGCAGGGAGCCGTGACTCCAGCAGCCTGCTTTGATATTTAAATCTCGGTGGAGAGATGGCTTTTAGGAGTCCTTTACTAATGGCAGAGAAGAACTTGCAAATCCATCTCCTTTTGTTTGTGATGGCAGGTGGGATAGCTTGTGAGGGTCACACCTCTTCCTCAGGCTCCTTGTGCAAACCTATTGTTCTGAGATGTTTTACTGGCTAAAAGTAACTCCAAAAATAAAGAGGTCAGAGGGCTGGAGGCAGAGACTTGAGACTTGCTGCTGGCACTGCTTGCTGCAGCAGCCTGCCTTTTGCTGTGGCTGTCTGGACCTTTAAAAAGTTTCCTGTGTGCTGTGTGTTTATTTTATTAATATTAATCCTCACTCCCAACTCAAGAACCGTTCGACTCTGCCCGGCTGGCTCCAGCACACCCCTGCCCCCTTTATATTTTGTGGAGACAAGCTCACACTATGTAGCCTTGGCTGGCCTAGAATGAACTATGTAAACCCAGCTGGTCTCATGGAGATTCACAGCAGAGATAACCTGCTTCTGTATCCAGAGTGTTGGGATTAAAGGAAGGTACCACCACACCCAGACACGGGGTCCCTTTTCTGAAGTAGTTATCTACCCAGTTAACTTTTCTTCATGATTTTTTTTTGGGGGGGAGTGGAGGGTGGTTTCAAGATAGGATTTTAGCCCTATTAGCTGGTCTGGAACTTGTTCTGTAGAACAGGCTGGCCTCAAATTCAGAGATCCTCCTGCCTTTACCTCCCATGTACCGGGATTAAAGGTATGTAACACCATTATTTTACGGCTATGAGTGTTCTCTCTGCTCGTCTGCCTGCATACCAAAAGAGGGCATCAGATCACATTACAGATGGTCGTGAGCCATCTTATGGGTGCTAGGAATTGAACTGAGGACCTCTGGAAAACGAACCAGTGTTCCTAACTGCCAAGCCATCTCTCCAGCCCCAAACATCCTTTTTTTTTTTTTTAATTTTATGTACATTGGTGTTTGACTGCATGTATGTCTATGTGAGGGTGTCAGATCCCCTGTCAGACAGTTGTGAATTGCCATGTGGGTGCTGGGAACTGAACCCGGATCCTCTGGAAGTGTAGTCAGTGTTCTTAACTGCTGAGCCATCTCTCCAGTCCCCAAACATCCATTCTTAAAACAACAGAAAAATCCAAAAGTGTTAGTGTTTTCATTTTCAGTGAAGTCAAGCTCCACCTCTTCACCTTTACTAACCCTTTTCTTTTCTTCCTTCTCTTTCAGTAGAGTGTCTCTGTCCACCAACTTCACCACTGTTGGCAGTCCTGAAAGCAGATAATCAGTGAGACGCAGGGACTGTGGAGCAGCCCGCTGGCCCTGAGCCTGTGGGCCAGGGCCACCAACCGCTCCTGCATAGAGATCTGGGAGACCCTACCTCCTGGCTCACACAGACAAAATCGATGCCAGGTGAAGAAAACTGGTAAAAAGATAACAAAACAGGGCTGGGTTGCAGATCAGGGGTAGAATGCTTGCCTAGCTCTGTTCGAAGCCCTGTAATTTCATCCCAGCATTGCAAAAACACAAAACCATGGTAAAATAGGAAGGCTTTGCCTGTTTGAAGTCATTAAATTCTTTAGCAGGCATACTGGCTTATACCTGCAATCCTAGCACTTGGGAGGCTGAGTCAGGAGGACTGCTATGAGTTGAAGCCTAGCTTGGGCGATACAATAAGATGCTGTCTCAAAAGACTGTACTTTCCACTGTCTTTTTTCTTCTTATCGGGAAAAACGATACTTCTGGAGTGCTTAGCAAACCCTTGGAAGGAAATGAACAGCATGCTCACATCAGCCATTGCTGTCAACCACCTTCAGATAAGCACAAGTGGCCTCCAACAAGCTCTTCCTTCCTACCCTGCATGACTCTTTGAATATTAAAAAGTTGGATTTTTTTTTCCTGTATAGTAAAAGGCTCTACAAAGTCAGAAAGCATGCAGTGAGACTGGGGTACATGAAGCTGCCTCCCCCAAGAGTGTGAGAAAAGGCAGGTCACCTGCAAGTAGAAAACGAGTAACATCTGCTCAGGTCCCTGGTGGAAATGAACCTGTCACCATAACAGGTAATGAGCTAAGCCTCCTGAGATGGGGTAAGGGAGCAGGGAACACCTGAGAAGACACCTACTCTGCCTGGGGTTCTTCAGCCACGCATGAGGAATGTGCTGGTGCCCCTGAACCCCTAGACTACTGCTGTCCCACATTCCCTCCTAGCATCCTTCTCACCACCCACCTATGCCCAGCTGATCGCCCTGTTCACAGAAAGCAGATCACTCACCTTCATGGTCTT
Source organism: Meriones unguiculatus (assembly GCF_030254825.1). NCBI lineage: Eukaryota > Metazoa > Chordata > Mammalia > Rodentia > Muridae > Meriones > Meriones unguiculatus. The sequence goes on from NC_083349.1 coordinate 20,501,284, forward strand.
CAAACCGCACCCCAAGCTCAGGCAGGATGTCATCCCGGAGGGCATCACTGAGCTGCAGAACCTCAAGGACTGTAAGCAAGAAAGAGCAGCTCCCATAGACTTCAGAAAACATAGGGCCCCCAAACCCATGCTTCCTCCAGTGTTGGCGAGTGGGTAGCGGCTGCCAGATCTCAAGAGAAGCCAGGGAAGCCAGGAGGCTACCCATGCCACCACTGGCACAGAAGTCCAAGGTACAGCAAGGCCCACAGCCACCTTTATGGTGAGCCCATAGGGTCTAATGAGGACAGTCAGCTGTTCTAGCACTACAGACTAGTGCTGCGAGCCAGGACCTGTCTGACAACATTCTGTGGACTGCTCCCAGAGGCACTGAGGAGGGAGAAGTCTGGCTGTCCTGAGCCAGGTGTGGACAAGTTTTGTTCCACAATGACAAGGCTCTATAACATCCAAAACTATGGTCATCACCAGCCTGGCTCAGCACTGAGGCCATGTCCCCTCAGGCATGTCTCTAGTTCAATGCTACACTTATTCCGGAACTCTGCCCTGAGTCATCCTGATGTCCTAAAGGGCTCCTCCCTCCCCTAACATTGTCACCTCACACACTAGCCACAGACCCACCTCAGCAGTCTTGTCATACGTCTGGGGGCTAAGAGCTCCTTGGCTGCTTGGTAAGATTCAGCAACCGATCCCCTCCAGCTCTGAATGCCCTACCAAATCAGAATGTAATCAGAGTAAAGGGTGTCCAGGGTTCAGACGCGGTCTTGTGTAGCCCTCCAGTTGCTGCTCGTCTCACTTGGAGGTATGAGTCTAGTCTGATCACCAGGTGAAGATATGGAGGGGTCATAGACAGGGAAAGGGACCTGCACACTACCTCAGAGATGATACTGGATTTGGCTCACAGGGAGCTTGTTGAGCCTGGTCAGACCTGGCCCAGTCACCACAACAAGTGGCTGCTCCAAGGCTGAGTCAGAACACGCAGCAGAGACTGAGAGGAAAAGAGCAAGAGATAGAGAAGCCAAGCAAACAGAGCAGATGGGAATCAAAGGACTGTGGGTGTGGCCAGTCACTGAAGGCTTGAACATTCCTAACCTCTGAGTTGGTTTCTCTGTTGGTGCTAGTACTTTCAATGACCAAGGGCATTACCCTTCTCTGTGGAGGGCAAAAGGACAGCCACTGGAAAGCCAAAAACTCAAGGGAATGGACTTTGTAAGGCCAGCATCATGGTCCATAAGAGACACAGCACAGGTTCTCTTATCTGCTCAGGCTCACACTCCAATTCCCACTGCACTTAGGAACCCAGAGTCCTAAAGGCTTTGATCCTAGATGGTTCTTATGCCTTTTCCTGATGGAAATGTACCCAAGGGTGTCAGACTAGTTCTACGGCCACAACCTCACAGAGCTGCGGCATGTGAAATAAGACAGCACAGGTCAGTCAGGCTGCCAGCTCTGTGTACAGGATCTTTCTACTGAGGCAAACTCTGCTTAGAACTATGAACGTCTGCAGTCTGTGGGCTCCTTTCAGGTTGGCCTTAGTTAGCTTCATCACCACCACCAAAACATGTAAGTAAACACAAAAAATTAAAAAATGACAGAAGGCCAGGCAGTGGTGGTGCACACCTTTAACCCCAGCACTCCGGAGGCAGAGGCAGGCACATCTGAGTTCGAGGCCAGCCTGGTCTATAGAGCGAGTTCTAGGACAGCCAAGACTACACAGAGAAACAAAACAAAACAAAAAAAAAAAAAAAACAAAAACAAAAAAAACAAAAAAAAGAAAAGAAAAAAGAAAAAAGAGGGCTGGGGACAGAAGCATGAGGAGCCACATTCGAATCCTAGCACCCATGAAAAAAGCCAGGTGTGATGCTGTGAGCTTATAATCCTAGCACCAGAGAGATGGCTCCCTGCTACTTGCTGGCCCATCAGCCATGCTGAATTGGCAAACCTCAGGTCTTAGTCAGAGAATCTGTCTCATAGGTGGATGGTTCCTAAAGAACAACACTAAAACATGCATGCAAAAAGGCACACACACATTTTTAAGTGGGGGAGGGGGAGAGAGAGGAGAGAGAGAGAGAAGGCAGAGAGAGATTGATCCAGAAAATGGAGGAGATAGGAAACCAGAACCTGTGCACATGGCACAGCTCAGAACCCACGGATAAGCTGGCATCTCCTTAGTTATTGCCATTAGGGACTCAGGCACCCCACACTCCCACTTCTATGGGCAAGCCTAGAAAAACTGAAATCCATTTCCAGTGAGTGCCTGGGTGCTGTCATTAGCAGTACCATTCACAAATACTATCAAATGGAGCGAAGAGAAAGTGAGATCTAAGAACAGGAGGCAGCAATCCACCAAGCCTTGAGAAGGAACAAAACACATGCCAGCTCCGGCACATACAGACCTCAAATATGCCATCTTCCATAAAAGGCCAGAATGGGGCAGTTGGCGGCAGCAGCAGCAACACTGTGACAGTGAGGGGTGCACTCTGGGGAGATAGGGGCGGTGGAGCCGCACAAGGAGTCCTGCACCGAATGCTGAGAGCTGATCTGAAGATTACTTTTGTAATACTCTATCAACCTTAATAAATTATGTCTGCCTGAACTCAGTCAGAGGTCTGAGGCCTGCTACTGTCACCTACATGACTCACAGAGGATATAGCCCAGGCCGCTGGGGTGCCATGGAAGTTTAGGTTTGAAACTGGCTGCTGATCTGAGACCAGGATGGAAGCCAACTGGAGGACTGGGCAGTCCTGAGTTGGAGGCCTTGCCACGGCCAACAGCATTCCTGCTGAGAAGCACACTCTCCAGTGTCTCAAGCCTGGGTCACCAGTAACAGGAGACCAGTGCAAACCAAAGAGCAAGAGGGTTGCTGGCTGTGCATAGAGCCCTCTATCTTGCGTCCATTAGAACAAGAGCTATGCAGATACCTGGCCTCAGGCCCAAGGAAGGGTTCTGCCTGAGATGTTCCAAGTCAAAAGAAACTCTGCCTCAGTACAAAGCTGCCCTGAGGGGGTCAGCGGAATAAGGCAGGTCCAGCTGGGGCTACACAGCTTACAGCCCATGGGCAGCTATCACTGATAGCCCAGCAGGGGGTAAACAGCAAGGGTGAGGTACCCTAACAGGCCTCACCTTTCTTCTCTCGAGCAATCTTCCGCACCCCTTCTCTGAATTCCGATAATACTTGCAGGTAGGGCATGACTGTAGATTCGAGCTGTTGGAAAAAAACGGATTTGAGTCACAGGAGTGATTGTTGAATTTATAACCAAATACCTAACAATTCAGTGGCTATGCCACAGAATACATGCTGCCATACCCTGTGTCCTAAAGCCCACAAGTTCTTGTCATGCCACGTGGTATGAGAGTGACATGTGCTGGAGTGGAGCTAGACCCTATCTCCTGCCTTCTTGGATGGCTTCAAGAAGACACAGACAACCTTAGCTCCTAGTACCTAATAAAGGTGTTGTGGGCCAGGGAGCAAAAATCACCTTTAGGCTTCCAGCAGGATACACTTCAGCAGACACTGCTGACACAATATGTTTTCCTCAGGACAGACACAGTTGCCAGAAACCTGTCCTTGCCATTTCCAATGGGCTGTCAGGAGAAGCCATTTGTGTTCATTTGGGCATTTGGGCACAGACCATTTGGGCCTGCTGAGGACTAGCCATCTTATTACTTTACATGCCCAATAACAAAGGCTCACTACTTACAATGACACTGAGGAAAAAAGGATCTAGAGGCACACTAGGCAAGATCCAAACAGGAATCTGAATATAGAACTATCTTACAGTGTGTTTCTCTATCTCCACGCCCAAAAAGGTCTGGGGCTTCTGAGTAGGCTCTCCCTGTGTCTCAATTACACAGTAGCTGCAGAGCCAAGATAAAGAGGTGGGAGAAGCACTGGCTAGAAGGCAAGGGAGCCCTGAAGTCTGAGCTAACTAGGCCTGGCCTTCCACCAGACAGACAAGGGAAACTGTCTCACTGCCACAGAGGCTCTGGACTTCTGGTGTGAGCTAGACCCCACCTCCAACCCCCTTGGACAGTTTAAACAGGCTAGTCACCATACAGCCAACCTTGGCTTCCAATAGGCCTCTTCGAGGAGGCATCCTGCTAAAAGGCAGGGTCTGCCTCTAAGAGTTCCGGGGCTGGCATCCTGCCGCCAGGCTTCCACCTGGGCACAAGAGGTTTTGGCTCAAGTGTGCCTCTCTGGCTCACACAGAATATTTAAACTTGGAAGTCAACCCCTAACCTTCACAGTGGGAGCTGTGGGAGAGAGGATGATTGGCCTCACAAGCTTACTACATTCATTTGTGCTGCTACTACTTACAGGGGGCTAATGAGACACCCAGGAATGCATGACGTCATCTATCTGAAGATGCCTCCCCAAGACCACAGCACCACTGGAGCGATGGCCCAACACTTTGGTGGCTTTGCAAAGGCTCCAAATTCAGTTCCTAGCATCTATATCGGGTGACTCACAACCACCTGTAACTCCAGCTCCAGGGAATCTGATGCCTTCCTCTGAGGGCACCTGTATTCTATGCAAATACCCATCCCCCCATACACACAAGTAAAAAAAAGTGTCTGAAGTATTGGCACATGCCTTTAATCCCAGCACTTGGGAGGCAGAAGCAAGCAGATCTCTGTTGAGTTCAGGGCCAGCCTGGTCTACACAGAAAAACACTGTCTCAAGACAAAAGAAAAAAGAAAGCTGGCAGTGTTTTTGTTAAGAGGACAGAGGAGCCATGTGTGAATGTCTAAAAAGCCCCAGCAGTGTTCTCATGTGGGCAGGTCTAGAAGCCACCACAGCCAATAGCTCACACTGAGGCCTCTTCCTTCATGGGAGCTGGGCTCAAGAGCTAAAAGCCCCGTGTGGAGGAGGGGCCTCTTGGGTTGCTCATCTATTGGTAGGAAGCAGCTCTGAGACAGCTTTGTCTTTCCATTTGTACTGAGCTACTGTTTGTATTAGCATAGCAGATGTTCCATCTAAATATTTATATACACTTTCTTAATACTGTAAAGTGTGCTTTCTGCAGGAGTGGGGGAATCTTAAATAAGCTGTCCTCATGTTGTAAAGGGACATAACTGATGTGTGTCCATTAGCACGCTAGACCTGCAAATGCTGAAGGCAGCTGTGGACCACGGGTCTGTTCTAACAGGGGCCTCTTTGCATGCTTAGACATACACAGATGCTCTGTGGGACCATGGCTTTCCACCTTCTTGGCACTAGCTGCTGGAACAGAGGCTCAAGCTGTGTAGTGGCCTCTGGGCTGGTAGGAGAACCGGATCTGGCCTGTCATGGGCTTCTGCCCAGCTCTGTGGGTCAAAGAGCAATAGTGGGAATCCCCTCAGGGTATCATTGTGGTATGTGAAAATGTGACCTTTAGGAGAGTGTCCAGTGATTACAGCATCCACACTCCACATTCTCAGTGGCTTGAATAGGAACAGCCCCCATAGACTCATGTGTTTGAATGCTTGACCCATAGGGAGTGGCCTTGTTGGAGGAAGTGTGTCACTGTGGGGGAGGGCTTTGAGGTCTCCTACACTCAAGCTATGCCCAGTGTGGCACAGTCTTCTCCGACACCATGTCTGCCTGCATGTTGCCCTGTCTCCCAACATGATAATGGACTAAATCTCTGAACTGTAAGCCAGCCCCAATTAAATGTTGTTGTTGTTTTTATTAAATTTTGGGGACAGGGTTTTTCTGTGTAGTCTTGGATGTCCTGGAATTCACATTGTAGACCAGGCTGGCCTCAAACTCAGAGATCCACTTGCTTCTGCCTCTGAAGTGCTTGCTGTGATTAAGGTGCTACATTACCACACCCGAAAATGTTTTCTTTGTAAGAGTTGCTGTAGTCATCTCTCTTTACAGTAATAGAAATCTTAACTAAGACACTCAGGCTGAAATATCTGGAGGAGAAACAAATTGTATATTTGTATTGGACATGTACCATTATTTCCCAAACTATACAATGTAACCATCTGCACAGCAATTTTTTTTTTTTTCCTTTTAGGAGACAGGGTTCTCTGTGCAGTCCTGACTATTCAGGAACTCACTCTGGCCTTGAACTCAGAGATCCTTCTGTCTCTGCCTCCTGAGGCTGGGATTAAAGGTGTATACCACCAAGGCCCAGCTCTGTACAGCATTTATAACATGGAGATTCTATACAACCTAGAGGTGACTTAAATACAACCTAGAGAAGATAGTTGTTGGTGAGGTGCTATTAGACAAACATGAGGTCCTGAGTTTGATACCCAGCACCTACATAAAAAAGCCAGGGTGATGGGACATTCTTATGATCCCAAGGCTGGGGACGCAGAATCAGATGAATCCCTGGAGCTTGATGGCTAGCCAGCCTAGCCTAATTAGCAAGTCCCAGGTCAGTGAGACCCTGTCTCAAAAAACAAGGCAGGTGGCTTCTGAGCCTGACCTCTGACCTCTACACACACACACACACACACACACACACACACGTGCGCGCGCGCGCGCAGGCAGGCATGTACATATAATAGAGGAACTATTATGAAAAGGGAAAAGTGGCTTCAAGGCATGCAGCCAGTGGCACTGGCTGGGTGGCAGCAGCTGGCCACTTGAGGACTCTTACTTACATTCAGGTTGGTTCCAGGCCCACCAACTGGGAAACCCAGGGAGCTCTCCTCCTCTATGGCCCCAAAGATCTGAGGGAAGAAACAGAAGGGACTCAAACTGTGTGCAGGACGAACAGGATATACAGAGGTTAGGTGTCACCCGTGGCCAGTAGCTCAAGAACTGTCCTGACTTCTCTGGGGACAGGCAGCCAGGCCAGTCCCCACGACTGGCTAAGGAGAGGCAGGAAGGAGCAGCATCAATCCCTTTCCCAAGGTGCCTGCATCCACCCTGGCTCTGAGCTGTTGCTCCAACCCTCTTCCAGCTAGAAGCCACTGGAGGCTGATAACAAGGACAGAAGGGTGAGGCAGGGAAAGCCCCACTGGCCTAGAGGGGGTGGCCGGAGCCAGAAATGCTTTGCACAAGATGTGCTCAGAGCAGAAACCAACAGCTGTGACTACAGGTGGCTCTGAGGCTTTAACCACAACTCAGCCAGGCCTCAGACCAGAACGGGGTCAGGCAACAAGCAGCAGCTTCCTGCACCACCAGGAGCTGAGTTCCCACCACAGGCCTGTCGCAAGGCTCACTTTCAGCATGCGGGTGAGGTACAGGGCGATGTTCTCCAGCAGAACCCGACTGGGCCTCCTCCTTTCAGCCTTCCTGGCCGCTATGTAGAGGTTGCACTGACTGACCAAAGCCCGCATCTCTTCCATGACAGTGCGGGTGTCAACATTATCACACAGGGCTTCGTGAACTGCTGTCTTCTTGTCATAGAAGCTGAATGAGGAAGAGAAATGAAAGCAACATCAGGCCTGATGCTCCACCACAGAAGCTCTCCAGAGTCCAACAACCAGAGCCACTGCCATCAGCAGGCATTGTACTTCTGACAGGTGACAGGGCCTGGCCTCATCAGCTACCCAGGACAGGCCATGATGGAGAGACCCTCAGCCAGCACCCCCCCTCCACACAACCAATGAAAAGGTTCCACCTTACTTCTTATTGAGTTCCACTTCTTCCGCTTCCCACTTTTCAAACTGGCCAGTGATGTCTACAGGGGCTCGGAGGATGTCTTTCACGTTTAAAAAAAATTCCTAAAGTTACGGAAGTCAGGTTAATGACATCTGGACAGGCTTATACCTAGAGAGACTTGACATCCTACAGGTGTGATGTCACTTGAGGAGAAATCCATCAGCCCAATGCACACAATCCCAAAAGACACAGAACCCTTCTTTTTGGGACAGAAATGTGACATACTTCCTGGGAAGGAAGCCTGAGTCAGAATGAAGTGACCCACATGGAACATGGCCTTGACTTTGCAGATATCAGTTTCAGGAGGTGGCACTAAGTGGCCATCACTGTGCCCTTGCTTATGTCAGAAGATATACTACCCACAAGCCCTCTACCTCTGACAAGAACTGGGCACTCACGTTCATGAACTTTTCATACTGAAGTGCAGACTCCATAGTGTTGCTGGAATAGTCCAATGTGTCTTTCCAAGAGTGCATGAGGAATGCCAGCCGCAGCTGCCGTGCTGGGGAGCAGACACATAGCAGCTGTTATTCCCGAGCAGCTGCTGGTACCCATGCCACGGGTTTTTGCAGAAGCGGTGCTTACCTGAGTGCTTCTTCAAGGCATCTTTAATGGTGATGAAGTTTTTCAGTGACTTGGACATCTTGCAGCCTGCTATCGTCAGGTGGCCCGTGTGCAAGAAGTACCTGACCCAGCAGTCGTTTTCAAAGTAGGCCTGAGTGCAGAGAGACAGGAGGAAGGCTTGGGGGCTCTGGCAAGGCCTCACCTGTCCAGAGGTGCTGGACACTCAGTGTATAGCGTCTTGTTGCATGCACTGTGCATAAGACAGGTGTTGCCTCTAAAAGTGCGGCACCTGGGGCTTAGAGAGAATGTACTGATGACCCACCAGCAGGACACAACTGGTTTGAACCTAAGCCTGTCTGCCTGCGAAGGTCAAATTGTTACCACTGGGATTCAGACAAAATGACTGGGGCTCAGTTCTCCCTCAGTTCCTGACATGGATGCCAAGTTCATCATGAGACTCTTCCTGAGGTTGCTGCTGATGCCTCTCCAGCAGCGCAAGAAGGGCATCATGCCCCCCTTCTAGCAAGGCAACTCGTCTTTACCTACCTCTGACTGCGCCAGCTCATTGTCATGGTGGGGAAAGCGGAGGTCAAACCCTCCACCATGAATGTCCATTGAGGCTCCCAGGAGTGTGCCTGCCATAGCGGAACACTCTATGTGCCATCCTGGACGACCCTATGGAGACACAACGGGCCCTGTTCATCATTCCAAAACTGCCCAGGCCTTTACTACCTAAACAAATGATCTTTAAGCCTCTCAACCTAACTGCAACAGCTCAAAATCTTCACAGGGACAAACTAAGGGAAAATCTTTTTACACAGTTCAAAGTCAGTCTTGTGCTGTGGCTGAGCTAAAGCCCAGGAATGATTTCCAGATCCCCAAGCACTCAACAAGTGGCAATAGCCACATTCACCCAAGTCAAGGATGTCACATAGTCATCTAGACCTCCAGTGTCAAGAACATCAAGTTTGGGCTGGAGCAAAGGCTCAGAGGCTCTTCCACAGGTTCCGAGTTCAATTCCCAGTAACCACATGGTAGCTCACAACCATCTATAATGAGATCTGGTGTCATGCTCTAATGTTAAGGCATACATGCAAATAATGTATACATAATAAACAAATAAATAATTAAAAAAAAAAGAACATCAGCTTACATTCATGAAAACCCAGAGCAGAACCCTCCCCCAATCTGACTGCACTCCACTAACAGCTCAGGAAAACAAACTCTGAGAAGAGAAGCTGCTTATTCAGAGGCCTAGCATCCATGGGCTCTGCAGCTCTTCACTGTTCCAAAACCAGGTTCTGGTCCCAGCAGCGCCGCCCATCTTTTCCTAGCACTCACTAATGGAGCTGTGCTAGCAGCCCATGAGAGACAGCACCTTTTCTCACTGCCCCTGCTCCCAACAGCAGTTCACTCACTTTTCCCCAGGGGCAAGGCCAGGACGGCTCTCCTGGCTTGGAGGCCTTCCATAGGGCGAAGTCATTGGGAGAGCGTTTTTCACTGAGGCGGTCAGCGGAAATGCTCAGGTCACCTGTGAATGGTTAAGGGAATTGAACAGGGTCATTTAGTAGCAGGTGCCTGTAGGAGTGTCAACACCTCACCTCAAGTCACCCTGTGTGCCCAAGGCCAACCCTTCTTGTCAGCCAATTAACTTGTGACAGACATTGATACCAATTACTGCCTATCAGCTCTTAAGCCTAATTCTTAGCCAGAGCTTCAGCAGCTGTGGCTTCCTCGAGACACACCTCCCTCTTCAGCTGTGAACCCCATGTCTGTAGGAGAGGTCACTGCACTCTGGGCTGAAGCTACAGTGTGTGGCTCATTGGGGCACAGCTCAGGAAACCTGGCCCATGCAGATAGGAGCCCAGGGTCAACAGCACACATAGCTGCCAGCATGCTGCTTTCCAGAGGTGCAAAGGTGTGGCTGAGCTGCTGGATACCACTTTGTGGAAGCTGAGATCAGTGGTGACATTCCTTCTTGGATTCCTAAAGCACCTGGCAAAATGGCTGAGAAAGAGCAGGGTGCCTGCTAGGTGCATTTCCTGCCAGGTTCTCTGAGACCTCTCAGGGGTGGTGGGGGGAACCACTGGCCAGAATCACTTGAACAGCAGCACACAGATATAAGAAGGCTGGAGACCCAAGAGGATGGCACTGTCTCCAAGTACACAAAGGGCTTATAGATAGAGCTGCTGTAGAGATGGGGACCTGGTCCCCTACACTGAGGATGAAGTCTATGTTGGGGGGATAGATAGAATAAATGCCTTTCTTCCACCTCAGACTCAGGCCCTGGACTACAAGGGTCCACCTGATCCTTGCATTCATTCCCTGGAAAAGGAAGGACACTTGCTAGTTTAGGAGGCTAACTTGGGATTTAAGTGCAGCTCTATCTCTCAGGTTTGATGTCCCCAAGCTGTGGTGGGAGGGCATCCTGAAACACAAGCTCCAGGTGTGGGACATGCACTGAATGCGGAATGCTTGACAAGACTCCTGCCATCAATCCTGGCCCAGGGACAATCACTGTTACATTCTGGTGTGTTCATCTGCAGAGCGAAATTAATTTTTTCACGAAAAATGCAGATACACGCGGCACTCAGGACTGACCTCAGCCTGGCTCTAGTTCCTTCCTGCTAGTCCTCTGCCAGCAAGAAGTATCCAGAACCACAGCTCTTGAGCTATCCAACATGCTCTTTCAGCTCCCTTCTTTCACACAGGCTAGGCTAGTAGCCAGCTTTTCCATCAGTGTCTGTGGGGAAAGTCATTCACTAACCGCCCTTTACCATTTCCTTTCTCTCTACTTTTTTTTTTTCACAGTGTTACACCTGACTCTTATGCCCCAGGGTCTCCTTTCCTCTGAGGGACTCAGGAGTAGAAATCTCAGGTAGCTTGCCAGTCTCTCATCCCTGAAGTGTAGAGGCCTTGCACACTTGCACCTTGGTTAGGTGAGATTTCCTCTTGAGAAGAGGACTGTTTGGAACTAGCTCAGACTTGTTTCTGCACCTGGCCTGTGGTCAGGGAGTTTAAAGGGAAACATCCCAGAGAGTGGAAAAATGGCTCAGTGATTATGAGCACTGGCTGCTCTTTGAGAGGATCTGGGTTCGCTTCCCTGTAATCACATGGTAGCTCAAGACCATCTGTAACTCCATTTTCAGGGGATGATACCTTTACTTTCTGACCTTCTCGGGCACCAGGCACGCACATGGTGCACAGCCATACATGCATACAAATACTATACACATTAAAAACACAATTTAAAACGGGAAAGATGTTATTCGATTCCTTCAACCGCATCTCAGCATATTCAAAACTTGCTCTGCTAATAACTGTTGCCTACCCAAGCTCTTTGATTCCATAAAGTCTACAATCTGGCTCTAGGCATGTGTCAGTGTGTGGCCCTGGAGCCCTCTCAGTTTTATTGCGGTGGAGTCACCTTTTTAATACCAAACCACACACCTATCTACCACTGGGCCCAATACCAATATCAAACCGGCTTAGCTTATATCTTGCCAAGGTTTCCATGTTATTATATTGAGCTTTTCAATTCTGGTATTTCTTTAGAATACAGCCCTGAAGCTGATATTTCTATACAAAGCCTACATTGTTTTAGCTAGATTGACTTCTAGAAACAAGGGGGTCAGTGGGAGATGTAGCTGGCACAAAAGTAATTCCTCATCCTAAGAACAGTGTGCATTCTCAATCCTGGATTTTATGAGCCTGTCCTTAGCTTCACTGTAGGATAAACACTTCTGAGAAGTGTTTTCATGTGGTTCTGCCTGATCCAGGAAAACCTTGACACCTGTCTTTAAAACACTTGGAACAAGCCAGGCATAGTGGTACATTCCTTTAATGCCAGCACTGGGGAGGAAGAGGCAGGTGGATTTCTGTGAGTTAGAGGCCAGACTGGTCTCCAAAGTGAGTCCAGGACAACCAGGGCTACACAAAGAAGTACTGTCTCAAAAACCAAAAATAAATAAACTTGGAACAAGATCACCAAATACACATCACTGCACACATGTATAAGCCACGCATTTTGCCACAGGCTTTGGGGCCTCTGTGTCAGGACAGCTTATGGCCAGGCCCAGGGCCTCCTTGCCAAGTGCCTGTCACGGCAGCTGAAGTGGACGTCCAGGACCTCTGTGTCAGGACAGTCCAGTGCTGACTTCTCTGTTCCTTGAGCAATGCTGTCTTAAACAGAAGTCTCCTGGTATTCCTTTAGGGAAAGCAGCCTGCTCTCTGTGTGTCTGTGCAGTGTACACGGGTGCCCACCATGACCAGAGGCACAGTCCTGGTACAGACCATGCGCGAGGAAGAGCAACTTAGCTTTGCTACCACGTGCACTCCCTGGGCTCTTACCTTCTCCTTCCTGAAGGGCTTTCTGATCCCCAACAGCCTCCGGCACCAGCTTCCCATAGGAGTGCTTTTCACTAGCAGCAAACTTGGCTGTGTCAAAGTAGACGGACCCATTTGAAGCATAGCTGGAAACATGAGGAAAAGGGATCTCAGCTACACACCATAATACTAACGAGAGAGCGCGAAGGGCTGGGAACTGAACCCCTGCCACCAAACCTCTGCTCTCTGCAGCTGGGGATGCCTCCTGAGGCAGAGGTGGCTGGCCTCAGTGTCGGGCACCACGGTGTCCCACAGATCCTCTGTAGTGGCACAACCCCATGTGACACACCTTCTCCTCCCTCTGCATTCATTCTACTTTGTGATCCTATCATGGCTCTCCATGTGTCTCTACCGTATTTTAGCATGGAGGAATTTCCTCTCCGACCCAGCTTGCTACTTGGCTGGACCAGTGTCTCCTGCTGCCCTGCAACCATCTGTCATGTGGGGTGAGGTAGCACTGTCACTTTGGAGGTAGTGGCAGTAGGCACCGTGCACAGAGCCCTCTCTCCTCTAGCCTGTGCAGCCAGCGAGCAGAGAAGTGACTTGAGGCCAGGTCCAGCAGTGCAGTCGGCAGATGCCTAACACTGCCTACAGCACTTGTCAGACATGCTACAGCAGTAACCTTGAGCGGGCTGGTGTCTACACTAAAATCTCAGCCAGGCAACAGCATAAAGAGGCAACCCTTAAAGAGTCTGAATGGTACTGATGCTTCTAGGGGCCCTGCAGTGTCCAAGCTTACTATCATGCTGTCCTGGCCCCAATGACCTATGGTTGTCACTGTCCAGCTTCCAAGGAGATACTGGACCAGGTCTTCCTGATAATATCCAGGGGAAGCCACTGGGCCACCGAGAAGAATTCTCATTGCTCAGCTGGCATGATGTCCCTGACACTGGCTGGTTCCTCGGGAAAACAGACACATGGTAAATAGATTTAGTCCTTCCCTGTCTGGGGCCTGCAGAGAGAGGAGGCTAAGGACACTTGGGTACTGGCCTCTGGACAGTCATGAAAACTGCGACAGCACTTCAAAAGAATGTCTGTTGGGAGCTGTTGGAGAGGCCAGTTCTGCCTCTCCAGCCTGCTTCCTGACTCAATTAGCAAAGTGGTATTTTTCCAGTTAAATGCTTGTGACAACAGCATACTATATATGTATAAAGCAAGGGCTGGGCTGGGGGGTGAGAAGGGGAGGCCCCTGCACCCAGACTCTCTCCCCATGGAGCTATGTGGCCTGGCAGGGAAGAGGAGGTGCCTCATGCTCACCCATAACCATTGTCCACAATCTTTTGGACGAAGTTCACAATTTCTGGCACATACTCGCTGACACGGGTCAGGACATCAGGAGGAAGAACCTGTGGGAACAGAGTCTCAGAACTTTCTCCCAACCAGTCAAAAATTCAGCCTCTGCTGAGCACACTCCCTGAAAAGTACATGACTGTCAGAATGGACCACATAGACGTGTAATCCATGCCACTTGGGAGGCTGGCAGGAGGATCACAAGTTCAAGGCCCACAGGGACAGTTCATAGAAACCCTGGTTCAAAATGAAAGGTAAGGGGTGGAAAAATGTTTCAGCAGGAAGAGACACATGGTAGATGAGAGACCTGATCCTTCCCTGACTGGGGCCTGCAGGGGTAGGTGGCTGAGGACACCTGAGCATGGGCCTCTGTGCAGTCATGAATACTGTGACAGACTCATTCTGCCTCCGGGAAGTCCTGCATCCCAATTGATCCCTATTCCTTCCTTCCTTCCTTCCTTCCTTCCTTCCTTCCTTCCTTCCTTCCTTCCCTCCTTCCTTTTTTGAAGACAGGGTCTTTCACAGAGATCTACCTTGCCTCTGCCTTCCAAATGCTGGGGTTAGAGGCTATTTATTTTTGAGGCGGAATCACACTACACAGTTCAGACTGACCATGAACTTGAGATCCTCCTGCCTCTGACTCCTGCGTGCTGGGAATACTGGAGTGTGTTGCCACAGCTGCTTCCACCCTGGGTTTCTGACTTCTTTTCTAGGCAGTCCTAAGTGCCAGGCATGGGAAAAATACACACAAAAACACTGAAACAAGAAGAAGCAGCAGTTCCTCGCCCCTCATTCAAGTTCAAGGCTCATTTGGACACTCACTGAACTTGCAAAATAGACAGTGAGGATCACAGGCTTTGTGGCTTTACCAAAATCAGAACTTGGAAAGCAGGGCTTGGCTTGAGAAAGCAAGGATCAGACAACCAAAGATACTCACATTCAGGGCTTCCATATCTTTGTGGAACTCTGCTTCCCAGAACTTGGGCAGTTTGGAGAAAATAGAATTGTCAGTCACTTCACTGCCACCTGTAGAATCCAGCCAGTCAGAGAGCAAGTCCTTCGCTTCCTCCAGCAATACCTAAGAGAAAGGATACCCACACATGGGCTAGGTCTCATGCAAGCAAAAACAAGATGGCAGGAGCCCATCACTGCTCTGAGTTCAAAACCAGCCTTGCAGAGCAGTATCCATGAGTTGATGTGAAATATGTCCCAACTGCACTTGTGCTGGGTGAGAGAATGGTTGTCCTTGTCCTCCCAGGACGAGTATCTTGAGCATGTTACCTTCAGCAGTGTAGGACTGTGAGGTCACACCAGTAGTCTGAGCTCCATCACTGAAGCACAAAGCAAAAAGCAAACGGTAGAGGGACAACATGCACATGACCTGGCAGAGCGAAGGCACTTGGGAGGACAGAGGGCTCAGCACACTGGCAGGGAAGGATGCAGGGAGCCGAACAGGCTGGTACTGCTGTCAGTGTTCCTGGAGTAGCAAGGCAGAGCTCTTCAGGGTGCTCACATTCTTCCTCACATGCAGGAGCAGGGGATACAGAAAAGGCAAAAGGAAGCTGGGTGTGGTGGCTCATGCCCTTAGTTGAAGCACCTGGGAGGCTGAGGCAGGAGGACTACTATAAATTTGAGGCCAGCCTAGGCTATACAGTAAGATCCTGTCTGAAACACACGCACACGCACACACACACACACACACACACACACACACACACACACACACACGCAGGCACGCACACACAAGCCAGGTATGCCCTTAATCCTAGAATTTGAGAGGAAGAGGCAAAGACTGGAGGTTTTCTGTGAGGTTGAGGCCAGCCTGGTCTATACAGTGAGTTCTAGGATAGCCAAGACTACATAGAGAAACCCTATCTCAAAACAAAAACAAAAAACAAAAAAACACTCCCACAAAAGAAAGAAAGAAAAATAACACAAGTTTACAGAAAAGTGCTGAGTGTCTACAAGTGTCACCCTGAGAAAAAAATATAACCTTCAGATGGCAAGCAACAGCAAGCCACAAGGTAACATGGAGATAGTTCAGGCAAGTATGAACAGAGAATAAGTGAAACTAGTCTACCCACTACCCACTCCAGAGGACAGGGCAGGACGGTTAGAGAGGAGTGGGGCCTGGACTTTTAAGTCACCTAAAATGGAATGCGACTGGAAGGGTGGAACAGAGCTGGGCCTCTGACAGGAATTCCAGAGGGAGGAAAGGAAGCAGTAGGAACCCAGGGAAACACCCAAGGACTTCTCAGAGCTCAGATGACAGCCTCCAGGCTGGCAGCACATGCATACCTGGACCAATTATGAGACAGCAAGAAGCCACAAGAGTGTCTTTAGAAGGAGCTAGGCAGAAGAAATAGGAAGGTGATTTAGAGGACAGCAATCCTGTCCTCAGCTACTACTGAGATTAGGAGCTGGCAGCCAACAGGGCAGCCCCAGGGGCTCAGAGATCCTGTGCATCCTGCAAACCACCTCTGAGACCGTTCTGGAACAGACCGTTCAAAGCAGTCAACAGCTGGACTTCCCACTAAAAACTCTCAAAAGTGATTCTCAAAGCTGCCGGAGAGATGAGACTCAGAGGCTAGTCACACCCCACCCAGGTGTGACTAATTGGAACTGCCTTGCCCAGGGGAAAGCTGGCTCCCTAGGGACATTCCATCCCTAGGGAAGAGGGTGCCATCAAAATCCAGTTCATTCAAAGGTCCCGGCACCAAAGCCACAATACAGCCTGAAGCCTACACTGTGAGTATTCTTAGGAGCTCTGGAAAGGCAGGCCAGAGCCCAACCAACAACCACCAGCAGAGGCTCTAGGGAATACCAGAATCCTGTACGTTTTTAAAAAGATTTATGTTTACTCATGTGTATTCATATGTGCCTGTCACATGAGTGTAGGTATAAACAGGGGATAAAAGAGGGCATCAGATCCCCTGAAGTTACAGGTCATTGCAAACCACTATGTGAGTGCTGGGAACCAAACTTGCTCTTAACCACTGAACCATCTCTCCAGCTCAGAAACCTGAATTTGACAGCTACAGTGTCACCTGTGGATGGTCAGAAATGCTGGGCAGAGGATGGAAGTCATGAAAAATGAATCTTCCTCAGTGAGAAGAGCCTGAGGCGCAAGAAGGCAGATGGCTGAGACATACAACATAAGCTTCAAAATCAAGAGACTGGGGGCTGGAGAGATGGCTCAGAGCACAGGCTGCTCTTCCAGAGGCCCTGATTTCAATTCCCCATAAACACATGGTGGCTCACAACCACCTATAACGAGATCTGACACCCTTTTTCTGGCCTGCAGCATACATGTAAGAAGAACATAGTATACATATGTATTTATTATGTATACTAAGGAGCTGAGAGGGATTTCTGTGTCTGACCTCTCAGACTACTTGGAAAAGGGGGCAAGGGCATCTACTTTAGACCATTTAGTCACAACACACAGCAATACTTCACAAGGGACCACTCTGATGTGTTGCTGGGTGCCAGCACCCACTTAGTGCTGCTTTGAAAGCGAGCTCAGATAAGGCAGGCGAGGACTACTGGACTCTCTCCAGGGAAGGGAGCCCATGAAGCAGCAACCAGAGGCCAAAAGAAACTAAGACACTGGGTCTCCACCTGCAGCCTCAGCACTTGGGAAGCTAAGGAGCGTGAACAGAAGCTAGCGTGGCTACACTAGTTTTAGGGTAGCCTGGCCAAGATCATTCAGCAAACAGGAAGCTGAATGTCAACAGCTACCCCAGAAACAGGCCACTGAGTAACAGATAGAGGTAGGCTGACCCCAAGTCCATACTGGCCATCAGGTGCAGGGGTCAGTGGGCTTGGGTACTTCTAGGGACTAAGTCACCTTCAAAATGACAGGAGATGAAATACCTCACAGCAAAAACCAACCTTAAACTTGAAACCCCTAATCAGGTTGCTTCCAAATGTATAAATATGGACGTGATAACAACTAGATTTTAGTTCCAACATCAGCTGTGAAAACACCCAGGGAGTGAAAAGGTACTGTGCCACCCAGACAACGGGTATGAGACAAGAAACAAAAGCACAGGCTCTTCTTAGTTCTAGAGAGAACATGAGGTCAAGACAGTGGCCAGGAGAGCAGAGCTCAGCAGAGAGGATGCCTAAGGTGACAGCCCATGGACCCAGTGTGGGCAGCTGGCAATGTGACAGACAACTAATGAGACTGGTGGACTCACCAGGGTCAACTCCCAGAGTGCCTGTCACCATGCTTTACCTCCAGGAACCCCACCAGGTTCTCATGGCTGATACCAAGAGAGATGAGCTTGTCTTACCTGTGGGGCAGAAGGAGGAGGGGACTTTCTGAAGGACAGAGAAGGCCTGACTGCCCAACTGCCCTGGGCATCATGTTTCCCAGAAGATACAGACTCGATGCTGATACTGTGTGAGAAGGGGGCTAATAGGTGTTTGGGTCACTACCTAAGAGCCAGGTGACTTTCCCACACATGCCCTCCCTTTCCATTCTACCCGACAGTGGGTGACAGAGAATCCCTTGATCCTGAACTTCGTAGGCTCAGGAACTACAAGGAACAGATTTCTATACTTCATAGCTTACCAAGATGTTCTGGTACAGTCATACTCAATGACCTATGACACTGACTTCAGGAAAGCTATTTAACCAATTAAGTACCTGTCAGCACTTCATCAGAGCAGAGAATACCTAGAGGAAGGGAACAGGCCTGGCCAGCTCCAATCAGCTTGTTCCAGATAAGCAGGGAAAGTGAGAACTACTTGTGAGGGTCACAATGCAGGCAGAGATGTCAGTGTGCATCCAAGAAGAGGCCCCAGGGTTGCCTCTCAGCACCGATAGGCTGTGAGGTAGAGGAGGTGGAAACCAGAAGGAAGTCAGGTCACTAAGGTGGTCCCTTCCCATCTCTGCTTTCCAATAGCCACAGTATTAGCATCCTCCTCCAACCCACCCTCCTGCCATGCTCTGTTGTCTCACCCTAGGCCCAAAACACCAGAGCCAACCAAGACCCCAAATCCCTGAAGCTGAGACAACAGGACATTTCTCCTTGTAAGTTGGTTACCTCAGGAATTTGTCTCAGTAACATAAAACTGACATATAAAACCAACCTTAGAAATTTAAAAACGAAGGAAGGAAGGAAGGAAGGAAGGAAGGAAGGAAGGAAGGAAGGAAGAAAGGAAGGAAAGAAGGAAGGATCGATCCCACCCACTAGGTGTGAGCTGCTGAGATGGCTTTTAACCTTAATGGAGGTTAAGGGTACTTGCTACCAAGGCTGACGCTCTGAGGTCAATCACACAGTGGAAGGAGAGAACCAACTCCTACAAGTTGTCCTCTGACTTCCTTGTTCATGTAGTGGCATGTGCACCTACCCTGACAAATGAAAATATAATAAAATAAAATATAAAAAAAAAAAAATCACCAACGAATCGGTATAGCAGTACGGTAGTTAGAAGGAGGATGTCCCCACAGGCACAGGTCCCGATAGTACTGCTGTTTGGGAAGGTAGTGGAGCTTTGCTGGTGCAAGTACGTAAGTGGGGTGAGAGTTTATAGCCTCACCTCACTTCCAGTTTGCTCTCTCAGCTTCCTGCTCCGGCTGCCTGCTGCCATGCCTCCTCCATCATTCTGGACTCCTTCTGGAACCATAAGCCACCACCCGGAACCACCCCCCAAACTCCTTCTTCCTTTAGTTGCCTTTGTTCGTGTTGTTTTATCACAGGGACAGAAACATATCTGCTGTAAGTGGCAATGAACTGAAGACCCAGGCCACCCACGGCTACCAGAAAGACCCTGTCTCAAAAGGAAATAAAATAAGCACAGCAAAGGGGCTGGAGAGCTGACTCGGAGGTTAAAAGCACTTGCTGTTCAACCATGACAACCTAAATTTGGATCCCAGCACCCACAATGGGTGTCTCATAACTGTCTGTAGCTGCAGAGCCAAAGGGATTTGAGTCCCTCTTCTGACCTCTGCATACACATCAAACAAATAAATAAACCCAACCCAAATGCCAAAAGCCTCACACCTATGATGATGGCAGAGTCTTCTGGACTCTGCTAATGACACAGCGATGGGGACTCTTTCAAGGCCAGTGTAATAGAAAATGGTGCAGAGACTTCAGAAGACAGTTGGCAGCTTCTTAAGAAGTAAGCATTCGTTTGCCATATGATCTGGCAATTATACTCGCTGTTATTTACCCAAAAGGACTGAAAACTTATGTCCACACAGCCCACACACAGCTGTCTGTCTATAGCTTTATTCCTATCTGCCAGACCTGGAAGCAAGATACCCTTTAGATAAACAAATGGGTACCTCTAAACAATGCAGTATTAGTCAGTGCTAAGAAAACATGAGCTATCAGGCCATGAAAAGGCAGGGAGTGAACTTAAAACAGGCATCTACGAGAAAGCAGTGGCATTGCAAGTAATTACACAGACACCTGTCTCTGGTTCCTTACACAAATCTTCAAAATTGTCTGGAATTTCCTGGGTGAGGGAGCATCTTTTGTTCCGCTGAGAGGACAGCCTTTAAATGGGGTCTGCTTGTCAAGAGAGTTCCAGCTGCCAAGGTTATGAAAGGAGAGGACAGAAGGCCGAGCTGATCTCCAGTGGCCTGAGACAGACTAATCAAACATACCTGCGTCATGAAGGCTCACAAGAACCCAAAGAAAGGGAGCTGTCAGGGTCACATGTAATCCCAGCATTTAGAAAGCTGAGGCAGGATAATCTGTTTGAAGCCAGACTAGGATGTGAAAAGACCCTATCTCAATAAACAAACAAACAAACAAGAAACAACAACACAAAACAAGCCTCAGCTGACTTTAAACCACCATGCCAATAGCTGAACCGTCAAAAGAACTAGCGAAGAGTAGTCAGGGCGCAGAGGTGCACACCTGTAGTCCAGCACTACAGGTGTGGACTACAGGGAGGCAGAGGCAGAGATGGATCTCTGTGAGTTTGAAGTCAGCCTGGTCTACAAAGTGAGTCCAGAACAGCCAGGGCTACACAGAGAAACCCTGTCTCAAAAAAATAAAAAAAGAACTAATGAAGACACACAGAATCCCAACAACACAGCCAAGAAACAGGAGGCAAAGCGTAAAGACTCCTGTGCCAGTGACTGGGGAATACAGAATGCTCTCCAGCATTAAGACCGAGTCCCCACCTGACACCAGAAACCAGCGTCCTGCTCAGATGCACAGGACAGATGTACTCTGCTGTGAGAACGAGTCTCCCCCAAATAGCAACTAAGCTATTGTATTGTGAAAAGTACAATTCACTTGGAAACAAGAAACAGACTTTAAAAAAGGCGAGAAAGCTTATCAAAAGCGGGGCTGGAGAGATGCCTCAGTGGTTAAGAGTACTGTCTGCTCTTCCAGAGGTCCTGAGTTCAATTCCCGCAACTACATGGTGGCTCACAATCATCTATACTGGGATCTGATGCTCTCTTCTGGCATGCAGGTGTATATACAGAGCACTTATATACATTAAATAAATAAATCTTTAAAAAGTTTATCAAAAGCTGCTCTAAGCACATGCTTTTAGAGCCAGCAAACAAGGCTGGGAGTGATAGTGCATGCTTTTAATCCCAGCATTCCTTTAAGCTCAGCACTTGGAAGGTAGAGGCAGGCAGATCTCTGCGGGTTTGAGGCCAGTCTGGCATACATAGGAGTTTCAGGACACTGAGCTCCATAGTGAGAACCTGTCTCAAAAAACAAAAACAAAAAAAAACCCACAAAACAACAACAAACCCTAAAACAAACCAAAAGCCACTTAAACCAAAGAATGAGCTCCACCTATTAAGGAGTAAGACAGAACAAAGCAGAACAAACCGGAAGAAAGAATTACATCAGGCGCTGGAAAGATGGCTTGGTGGTTAAGAGCACTTGCTGCTCTGCCAGAGGACCCGGGTTCGGTTCCCAGCATCACTGGTGACTCACAACAGCCTATAACTCCAGTTCCAGGAACTCCAATACCCTCTTCCGATCTCCACAGACTCTTGCATGCATGTGTAGTGCTTATAAATGCACCCAGGCACGCATACATATGTACAGATTTTTTAAAAATCTTGAAATAAAAATAAAAGAATGAAGGAAAGAGGCAACAAAGAATGGTCAAGGGTTGATAATGCAGACAGATCTAGAAGATCAACAGACTGAGCAGGCTGGTCTGAAATATTCCATATGCCATAGCACACCACTAAAATTCACTTCTCGGACTGGCAGCAGGTGCTGCTGCTGTGCTGGACAGCGCAACTGGTAAGAGTCCACACAGGGGACATGCAGAAATGCCCTAGCTCTGTAGCCCCCAGGAAAGGAGGGCATTCCTACCTAGGGAGGGCAGAATCCTCATCCAGCCACACACACAACAATGGGCAGGACTTCTGGGGGAATTATAACACTTTGTAACCTTTGAAAGAAAACACAGGAGAATGGTGGGAAGGAAGAAAGGAAGGGCTGGGAAGATGCAGCAGGACTGCAATCCCAGCAACAGGACACGAGGTGCGGAGATCACGAGTTCCAGGCTACAGAGAGGTCAGGGCTAGCTTGGGATGTCTAGTGAGACCCCAGACTCAGACTCAAACAACAAACAAGAACAGGGATAGATCTGGATGAGAACTAAGGCTCTCTGTTCACTGAAAGGGAGTGGCAGGAAGGCTGTAAGACAGGAATGTTAGCAATACAGGTAAGTGAAAAGCTTAAAAGAGATGAGAATGTTTACAGACCATTCAGAAAAAAGCCAACAACCCCAGGGGAAGGGGCAGGACAGGTGTCCAAATCGTCATACACCACAAGAAGGTAGCAAGACGGTGTTGGGAAGACTTTAGGAGGGTATTCAAGTCACAGGTGCTACCTTCCAACACGCGCTTGACTGAATCAAAGGAAAGAAGGGGACGCCAGTAAGCCAGGTGACGGTGCATTTGCTAGGCATGGTCACTGGCAGATCTCACAAGCTCTATGTGAGAAGGATCAAGGCTGCCACCCTGAGTGGGCTTGGGGAGCCGAAATGTTCCCTCTGCCATGGGCCCATCTCAAAAACACAACCTGCGGGAAGGAACATGGTTCTCGAGGTTATCTACGTGGGCTCATCAGAAACACCAGAATCTGTCATGGAAGAACAGAGAAGAGAGAAAACTGAACAGCAAAAGTGAGCAAAGGTAGAATGGTCAGCTCAGGTGGGGACCCAAGTCGGCGCCAGGTGGGACATGGGTCTGTAACACTGAAGCCCAGACCTCTCCTGCACACACCTTCATGCTGCTTTGATGACCTACAACCATGTTTCTTGAGTCTGGTTTCCTTGAGTTAGAGAGTGGCCAGCAGGGGGTGCTAGCACGAAGGGGAAAGGCCCTGTGCTCAGAGCGCCGTTATGGTGGAAGGACAGAGGGCAGGATGAGGCCCTCACTTCTGTCTCAAGGAGGTTTTTCCAAGAGTGGGAAACTTCACAAGTGGGACAGCCCCAGCTGCACTGCCAACTACAAGCTGCTGCCCACTTCACCTTCAATTGCTGCCTCTGCTTTCTGCTGCCAAGAAATGTGGGGGAAGATCCGGTGGATCAGTATGGAATGGGGAAAATGCATTCCAAGTAGAAGTGTTAGGAGGGAGCCTGAGGGAAAAGGAGCTGCAATACGGGTTCACTGAGCCAGGCTCAACGGCTTCGGTGCTGAGCTCCATGCCTGAAGAATGGGACTAGAGAGTCTACGGTTCCCAATTGGAATGGGGCACTGACTGAGCACCCAAGAACGGAGCTACAGGCCAGGGTCACGTTGATTCTGAATGCAGGTCAGTCTTGTGTAGCATGTGACGTTTTATACATGTGGGTTGTCCACGACCCCAGAAGAGCTCACCTGCACATAGCTGTCTACTTCCTCTGCAGAGGTGCTGGAGTGCACAGCCTGTTCCAGTGGTTCTGTGGCAAGCTTCACAGAGTTCTGGATCCGCTCCAGCATCTGCCTCTTGTCTGGATCTGTTGTCTCACTCAGCTTGACTGAAAATGGCTACAACCATAAGAACACATGCAACACGCCAGGCGTGGTGCAGAACCCCGCATCTTAAAGCTGACTCAAGGAATCAGAATACTGTGTTCCCCACTCTCCAGGCTTTAGCTCCCAACCCAGGTAGGTCTGCTGCCTCTCTTCACGTGTGCCTAGGCAGGATGCTTAACCTTACTGAGCAGGTTGCCCCCATGCAAAATGGGTGTACATCCAGCAAACCCTAACAGCTAGGGTCACCTTCATGTCAAAGGTGTCCCGGCTCCCTCAGTCCTGTCAGCCCAAAGATAGCTATGCTCTAACTTCAGGCCTAATTTCTCCCCAGGGACAATGCCATGAGCACCCCAGCAGTTGTCACTGTAGTTGCTAATGGGGGTGTGTGTTGGGAAGCAGAATGAACCGTTCTCACCAGAAGTAGGATGGTTTAAAAGAGAAATGCCTTCTAAAGGTATTCGAACACTCGGCCCCGAGGTGGTGGTACTGTTTGGGGAGGTTTAGAGGGTGCAGCCTGGCTGGAGACAGTAAGTCACCGGGGGTGGGCTCTGAGAGCCTGAAGCCATGCCCTACTACTTCCAGTTCTCTCCCTCTGCTTTGTGCTTGTGTTGAAGAATGTGCGCTCTCAGCTTCCTGCTCCTGCTCCCATGCCTGCCAACTGCTGCCCTGCCTCCCTGTCACGATGGGCTCATCGCTCTGGAACCATAAGCCAAAGTAAACTTCTGTAAGTTGCCTCAGTTACAGCGTTTTATCACAGTAACAGAAAAATAACCAAGACACTGTAATATGAGGAACTGTGCATTAAAAGGAGGCTCATTCGGAGCAAAGGTGTGAAACTGAAACAATATACTTCCTCAGTGGAGATTACAGCACCGTGAAAGCCATGAGGACTTACAGATCAAGTGTCTGTCTTGTAGTCAGAACTGGGCATCAGATTGCTTGTGACCTTTGGACTGAGGACCAGACAGAAGTTCTGTCAGGTACTACCAAGAGGGATGGGGGATGGATCAGATCTTTCCCCTAAGCGACAGGAGCCCGCCTACTCCTTAGCACGCCTTGCAGAAGAACTCTGCCCTTGTGACTGTCTTATAGGCCTGGCAGGTTTTAGTGCCCTAGTGAGGCAGACTTGAGTACTGTCTTGGGAATGACTGCCAGGTCAAAAACCACCCTAGTCAGGGGCCTACACAGGCCCGAAGCAGCACCAGGAGAACGCAAGGGTGGTATCCATGGCCTCTACCTTCAGGGCCGCGTGGACATCCTTCAGGAGCTGAGCAGCCTTGGGCTTCTGTTCCCGATACTGCTCGAACAGGTAGTTCTGCCGCGCCCGCTTGATGATCTGTAGAGGTGGGAGACTGGTTACAATCAGAGTCCACTCCCTCCCGTGTACAGAACACCGCTGTTATATTGCAACTCTGAGTGAGGGTGAAGGGTCATGGGACAGCCACGGGTCCCAAACACTGTAGCACTGTGGGACACCATTACCACCCTCCATCTGCACCTGCAAAGGGGGCTGAGGTCTACTGTGAACACCTGGGTCACTGAGGCCGCAGCTAACAAGATACAGAGTGGACCTCTTCCACAAAGAACCAGGAGTTAAGGACAGTTCGCCAGTGCCCCGAATGTGCAGATTTCCAGCGCATCTAAGCACCTATGCAAATGACCCTTCATGTGCATAGACTGTGGTATCAGTTCACAGCAGGGACTCAGGGTTTATTCGGTCAGACCTGAGCCTCTGCTCTCAGCTCATCTGTCCATCCATGTAGCCCAAGCAGTCCTGCAAACTACCTATGAAGTTCAGACTGGCTTCAAACTCACAATCTTCCTGTCTCAGCCTCCTAAGTGATGCCTGGCAGCTGTATTTTTGTATCTGAAAGTCCTGCTTCCTTTCATGTCACCCAATCAGACCTGAGTATTAACACAGGCGCTCCCTTTACCTTATCATCAATGTCTGTGATGTTCATGCAGTAGAAGACATCATACTGGAAGTAATCCCTCAGCACCCTCCTCAGGATGTCGAAAGAGATATAGGACCTAAAGCAGTGGAAAGCACAATTTCCTGATTAGCACATACTGCCCGTGAGTTGGACATGGCAAGAAGAACACGCACAGGCTGGGTACCCTAAAACCAGAAACACCCCCAAATCCCAAGTTTTCTGAGCACCCATATGATACCACAAATAGAAACTTCCATGCTAAGAAATGAGGTTTCCTGAACAAAACTGTTAAGAATTAAAATTACCTTTAGGCTATGTATATAAAATGTACATGAAACAAACAAATGCTCTGTTTTGGTATGGGTTCCATCTCCAAGACCTTTTATTTATATGCATATAGTCCAAAATCTGAAAACCTCTGCAGCCCTTGGCACTTCTGGAACCAGGCGCCTGGGCTAAGAGAACTCAGCTTGTTAAGAGCACGATCCATGGCCTTTACCCCATTAGCTATCAACTCTGAAAAGTCACATCCATGAATGTGTGTGTCTGTGTGTGGCAGGGAAGGGGGTCACAGCCCACTACACCTAAGGTCTACATGTCATGGACACAACGCACGTCCACTGGGGTAGAGACAGTATCTGGGTGGATTTCAAAATGGCAACCACAGGCCCTGTGCACTTCCCCTTCCTGTCTTTAATCCTCCACCAGTGTCGCTCCTTCGGCATCAGCATCAACCTACCTGGCATGTCCCATGTGAGATGCATCATAGACAGTCGGCCCACAGCAGTACCAGGTCACCTTCTTCCCATCTTGAGGTATAAATACATCCTTGTTAAAAAACAAGGAATGCCATCACCAGAAACTCAAGAAACTCCACAGCACAGCAAGAGGAGCCACAAACAGCACAGTGATTGCCTAGGGCCATTTAGTTGTAAGGCAGGATCTGGCTTTGAATTCACAATCCTTCTACCTCCCACGTACTTGGATGATAGGCCCGAGCTTCAACCAGCAAGACCCTCCTGTCTCCTCTTTTACTGGTAAAAGTTGTGGCACTCAGTAAGCTGTGTAGTGGGAGCCTGGTGAGGGCAGCTTTACCCCCTTCTCCCTGGGATTTACGCCTCTTCCTCAGAGTTCAGAAGGGAGCACAGTTGCTGTTGCGAAAATGTGAGCTTAGCAAAAATTGCAGCTAACAAGTACCACCCTGAACCCTAACTGCTCCAGACAGCCACTTCAGGAGTTGGCACTGATGTTGTTTTCTCCAGATAAAGAACAGAAGGCCCAGAGCAGTTAGCCAGGGTCTGTCCCTCCCCACGGAGCCTGGCTTAGAGGCCAGAGCATCCCAACACTCAGACTTCTCTGGAAGTGTCACTGTAATGAGTTACATAAGGAGATGGGACCTGTCCCAGCCATGTCTCCTGCTTGCTAAGCATGTCATCCACTACTCAGCCAGGGGCCTAGAGAGATGAATGTATACTGCTACAAAAGTCCTGAATTCAGTTCCCAGCTCACAACCATCTGTAGCTTCAGCTCCAAGGGCTTGGGAAGCCTCTGGCCTTGTGGTCACTGTATTCCTATGCTCATACCTCCACACAAACACACACATATGCACATAATTAAAAATATATATATATAAACAATAGTAATAACCATCCCACAACTGAAGAGCTTTCTAAAGCCTGTGCCACAATGGCTGTGAGCTAAGCAGAACAAACCATGATGAGCCTATGAAGTCCAGAGGCTGTGCTGGCTTTCTGGCACATGCTGGGCTCCACCATGTGGCAGGTTTGCCACTTTGCCTAATCTACTTGGCTTAGGATAATGTATGAAAGCCATGAGTCCTGAAAGCTGCCAGCACTTGGCTCAGCTGTGATGACCTTGAGCACTCACGCCTGGGCAATGCTGGAGGCCAGCAGGCAGGCTTCCCCAAAGCACTGTGTTTGAGGTATCTGTGCCCTAGTTTCAGGACGCAGCTCTGTCTGGGTTGCAGAGTCCACAACACAGGAATAACAGAAGGACCCTGAACCTAAACTGAGAGAACATGGGAGCCGTATGGTCAACAGACTATGGTTAGCTCTGCAAGTGCACAGGGCATCCCATCCTTCTTACCTTGTTCCGGGTGAGGCTGTTGTAGAGACGGAGCTTGCAGGGCTCAGTTCCTGGTGGAGGGGACCACTGAGGCTGCACTCGCCGGCCTTTACCTGGAGGAAGAACAGACAGGTCACACAGCAGCACCCTGTATACAAGCGGGTCACCTCCAGCTCTCAACACCTGGGTTCAACAATGAGACAGGTTCTCACTTTGTAGCCCAGGCTTTCCTGGAACTTCCCATGTAGTTCTGGTGGACTCAAACTAAGGATCCTCCAGCCTCAGCCTCCCCAGTGCTGGTTTATGATTTTCAGGTCACATTCTGCATAGTGCTGCGTCCCAGCAAACAAGACTTCCAGTGAGACTCAAGAACACCCACATGGCATGCCACACACATCCCACCACCCCTTGGTCATGCACCCATCTAGTCATACATAATGCTGCCCATGCCTGCGGGTCCCCATAGACTCTGACCATGACATGGCAATGGCACTGAAGCCCTGGACGCACCCAGCTCTCAGGATCTTTTGCCTGAACAAGGTAAGAGTGTGGACTCTTTGTGACACACAGGCCATCTCTAAGTCACCAGGTTAAACAAAGGTCAGGTTAAGAATGGCCTCTAGCCTTGCCTTATCCCTGTCCTTGGCATTAAATCTGGCCTGGCCCTTAACTGACTCTAAGCTTTGGATATAAGCCTACTGCACCTCCACTCTGACCCAGGCTGGTACACACTGGCTTGGCAGGCTCCACAGCCCAGCTTCTTTCTCTCAGGCAGTGCCTGTTCTCTGGATACTACATGGCACAGTATCTCCCTGAGTGTCTGAGGCCTGAAAGTCCTTCCCCAAAGACAGACCTGCTTCTAGCCCTGAGAAAGGCTGTCCTTAATCCACGTGCCTAGGAACTCTGAGATGGTACAAGAGTGATGCTTTTTAAGCCTCACAATCTTAGTCCAGGAAAGCGGCCTGAAGCCCATGGGGAAACAAACCATGTGATCATCCACAGCCTGTCCCTGTGCTCTGCAGAGGATGCCTACCTTCCTTCTTATCCTTGCTGACAGCCAGGCCCTGTGCTGCTGCCCTAGGCAAGCCTACTGCATGGATGTCATTGGGCCATTTGAAGCAGACCATAATGTACCTTGGTAAGGCGCCCTGTCTACCAGCCCCCTCATCTCTGACCTGGCCCTGGTCATCCCTCATCATGGATACTTCTCTTGCCTCTGGCCACCTCTGACTCCCATGCAAACTTGTCTGGAAGTGAAACCACACCTGAGCATGTCTGCCTGTTGATTCCACTTGGAGAGTCAGAGAGAAATTTGTTATGGGCACAGGCCTTTTTCAGGCTCCAGTCCTTGCCTAAATCACACTAGACAGAATAGAGGCCACTGGTAACTAACAGGCTAAAGATAAAGGAGAGGACTGCCACTGTATGGGGGCACATGACAGAGGTGACAGCAGCCAGTAGCAAGCAGGAGCTCCTTCCTCCTGGGAAGTTCAGGATCCCATCACAGGCGGCCACAGACTGGGATGGAGGAAAACCCCAAACCTTTCATCAGACACCAAGTTCAGGCTCAGCCTTACTCTATAAGGCATCCTTATAGAAAAATCTCTTTCTGTGATTTGATGGAGGAAACTTTTTCCTCATAGGACCCAGAGGTGACACCAAGAAGGGAGGTGCTGCTGTGTTCTCACAGGAAAAGACACACTGCCAAGGGCTGCTACGCAGATGGCTGTCACAGGCCCCACAGCCAGTGAAAGGCTTCAAGGCCATCTGGCAGAGACATTCTGGTTTGAAAAAGAGTGCAGCAGGGCAAGATATACAGAAGACTGCCTTGCACAGGTTCTCTGGGTCAACAGGGCACACACAGGTGATGTCCTTAGGCTGAACCTCACGACCCAATGAGACATAGCAGCCTCCTAGGGGTTGTCAGCCTGTTTGGGTTTCTTCTGAAACAGTATCACTCCACACAAACACATGGAAACAGTCCCCACTGCAGGCCAGGTGCCATGCAGGCATGTTAATTGTGTTGAGAGTGTCACTGACCTAGCAGGCAGCCTTACAGCACAGACAGCTACACTTGGAAAATGGGATGCAAGAGGCTGGAGGTCTAAAGATGGAGAAGCTGCTGGGAAGCAACAGCCAGCCCCAGGAGTGTGAGGTAATGCAGGCAGCTTGAGCCCCAGGTAGTGGCCACCTGCCTGGGAGGAAGAACTCAGAACTGGAACCTTCCTAAATACTTTGCCTTGGCTTCCAACAGACCCTCTCCTCAGTGACAGTATGCCTGTCATTCTAGAAGAGCTGGAAGTAAGGAGACAAATGTGCTGGGCCTCAGGTCCAGGGGAGAGCTCGCACGCTGAACCATAGAGGTTAACAAGGTGCCAAGAAGAGAAAGAAGAGAAGGGAAGGCAGGTGGGAAGTGGGATGGCTCCTTGGGAAGGGGACCACAAAGGCTAAGAAGAACATATAAATTTTCCATGTTCAAGAGGACACTTTGCAGCCAGGCCTGGTGGTACACACCTTTAATCCCAGCACTCAAGGAGGCAGAGGCAGGCGGCTCACTGTGGGTTCAAAGCCAGCCTGGTCTACAAAGTCCAGGATAGCAAGGCTACACAGAGAAACTATGTCTCAAAAAACAAAACAATGGGGGCTGGAGAGATGGCTCAGTGGTTAAGAGCACTGTTTATCCTTCCAAAGGACCCGGGTTCAAGACCCAGCACCCACATGGCAGCTCAAAACTGTCTGTAATGCCTATTCCAAGGGATCTGACACTTTCACAATAATGCACATAAAGTTAAATAAAAAAATATTAAAAAAAAAAACAAAAAATAAAAAAAACAAACAAAGACACGTTGCTCCTGAGGCCTTGGCCTTGAGGGGAGGCTGCTGAAAGCAAGCTGTGGCGTAAGGAGCAGCAAACAGTAGGAATGATGGTCTGTGCTGGTGAGCAAGCTTGAAGTGGGAAGGTGTTCTGATTTGGAGAACATACTTAAGAAGACACTCAGGATCAGGGATACCGCCAATCCTACCCAGCCGCGTGGAAGCAGACAGAACTACTGTCAATCCAGAGGCAAGGAGCAGGCACTAGATTCTGGAGCCTGGGCCTACCAAAAGCCAGTAAACAATTACAGGCAGCCCAGCTCCAGCCAGGCTTTTGTATGCTTTGCTTAACAGATCTGACCTAACATATCTTCTTCACAAGCTTAAATGGTCCTGATGGTCTTGTGGGCAGCTGTGGTGCTGGAGGAAGCAGGACAATCCTGATAGTGCTGTCCTTGGTCCATCCTCCAATCAACAGCATCCCTCAGAGAAGCCCCAGTAGACAGTGCTGGCTGTAGTGGGGGACACTTCTCTTCATAGGTCATGAGGCCCCTGAGAAGCAATGCTCTGCTGTGTCTCCTGCCACGGATAGTGGCATGTCTATTCGTTTTTTACCAGGACCATAAAGGAAGCCTAGACAGGTGGCTGTTGAGGCCAGGGCCCAGGGCGCAGGGCCCTCATCTCCTTCCTACCACTATGACTTGGAGTTTGGGGCACAGTGTTCAGATAATCTGTGCAATGAAAATTTTGTTTTTTTAAAAACTCAGTAATGTCATACAAGTGTTTTTGTTTTAATCCCGAGTGTGGGATTTTAGTTTGGCCTGTGGTTTGTCCACAGCTGATAACTACCTCCTGTGGAGCATGGTGTTTGCCAACTGGTAATGGCCAGCCTTGTGCAGCACGGAGAGGAGCGTGGTCTAAGATACTGAGGGATAGAAACGAGCCCAGAGTAAGAAGAGGTGGCAGTTTAGAGAGAGACCAGAGACAGACGCTGTGGCAGCTTAGAGGAGACAGGTGGAGCAGACTGCTTGCTGCGTTTGCAGTTGATGGAGACTAGCATAGCACCAAAATGCATCAACCCTCAACAGCCAGGAGAAGTAAAGGGGTATGTGCCCCCTCTCCCCACTAATCTTCTCTCTCTTACCTAGGGTTAAAGGGTTGGTGGGAGGAAGGTAACAAATCTGACTTCCTGAACCCTTTGGAGAAGATACCTGGGACTCAGTGCTGGACACAGGGACAGCAGACATCCAGGGAAGACTATCTATGCAGCCACACCTTCCACCCAGGCTGGAGCAGGGTTTTACTTAAGATAATCCAGAAAAACCCAGACACCTCCTGACCCTAAGGGTCCCTTCCACATGCTCCAAGTTCCCCACCCCAAGTCTGCAAAGCCCCAGGGAGGCTGCCAGCAGGGACTACCACAAGCCAACAGTCAGCTCTCTCTACCTAAAGGAGAAAGATATTATTACCATGGGAAACTGGGGCTCCAGGGCCTCAGGCGGTTTCAGGAGGGGCCACCCAGAGAAGGGAGCATTCTCATATGGCCAGATCAAGGGATAAACCATTTTGGTCCCAAGCCAGAGCCTCTCCAGTAGCCTCTTCCCATCCTAACAACTGTGCCCAGGGACACCAGCAGCACCCACAGGCATGCCTGACTTCATCTTAAAGCAGAGATAGGAGACTTACGTGTTTTTTGAAAGGTTCAATGTCAGTGAATACAGCTCTAATATTTAATGACATTGCACCTATAGAGAAACAAATGTAATTTACGGGACTAAAGATAAGAACAAAGACTCACTATCAGTCAAGCATTAGCTGAACCCCAAGACAGGCTTGTAGCACCATGCAATGTGTCTCTGAAGTGGTCCCTGGTCATGGTGGCTCTGAACCCTGACATTCTGGCACTCTACCAGACCCAGGAAGCATGGCTTCTGCCCCATGGGAACACTTGACTGAAATATGGAGGTAAGCCTCCAGCAAGACATCCACTGTCCTGTAGCACCTCATGCCCTTGACCTTAGAGCAGAGGGTCACTGCTGTTACTCACTTGCTTGGAGCCTGCAGGGCTCGTCTCTGCCTTGGGGGCCACCCAGGAGCGCTTCTATGTGCCTGAACCACCGAGCCACGTGGAAGAGCCTTGAGTCAGCGGGAGGGGCCGAGAGCTGCCTGAACACGTCCACATCTGCCTGGGAGAGGGAGTACCCCTGGACATAGCTACGCGTGCTGAGGTGTTGGTCCAGGGCCTGCACCCTGGCTGCCTCGTCACTAATGCTCAGAATGGACCTGTAGTCGGCAGCTGCAAAGACAGAGGGCACAGGATGTCAGGCCAGAGGGCAGGCAATCCATGACATCAGGCAGGCAAGCAAGCAGGCAGAAGGACACATGATGTTAGGCAAGTGAGTAGGGAAGATGTAATATCAGACAGGCAGGCAAGAGGGCATGGGACAGAAAAAGGAAGAGGTCACAGGATGCCAGGCATGCGCACAGAAAGCTGTCCAGGAACAAGATCCAGACAGTAGTGTGTCAAAGCCCTTCCCTGAATGTCAGACAACCAGAGAGGAAGGACCACAGGGTGGGTATGCAGAGAAAGGCAGGAGGAAGGCAGGTGACAGTGGAGCAGGTCAGGTTTCCTCTTGGAACCCTACAGAAAGATTTCAGACGTATATTGAGGTGATGTGCAGTGCTGTGAGTGATCTCGAATGCAGGGATTAGGTACTTTAAAAGGGCTAACTTGACTCGCTGTGATATACACCTTTAATCCCAGCAGAGGCAGAGGTAGCCAGATCTCTAGGAGATATGGTTCAGTGGCAGAGCACTCACCTAGCAAGTATTAAGGCTCTGGGCTTGATGCCCAGCACCACAAAATAAACAAATAATGAAATGACTACGTGCATGCTATGGAGAGGGTGGCAGCTGAAGAGCCCTCAGCATCTGACACCGCCATGCGTACGCCTGTAGACACTGGAACAAACATGGCAAGATACGACATCCCTAGGTTGTCTAAGCCCTTGAGAGTGCTCGGGGATGCCAGGAGGAACTGCTGACCCCTTCACTGGGGCACCTGCTACAAAGGGTGTTAACAGCTGGGGCTCCCATCACCCACAACCCTGAGAGTGTATAAACTCCAGGGTGATATTCTACAGGAGCTAACAGCAGGACAAAGCTCCTGTCATGACTGGACATTTACGCCTTGCCCTGACTAGTTTTATGTCAACTTCGTGTAAGCCAGTCATTCGGGAGAAGGGAACCTCAGCTGAGAACATTCCGCCGGCAGACTGGCCTATGAGCAAGCCTGTGGTACATTTTCTGAATCATTTATTGAGAGCTAGCCCATTGTGGTGGTGCCACCCCTGGGTAAATAGACCCGGATATGTAAGAAAGCAGGCTGGGCAAACATGAGTGAGTAAACAGTACTCTTCCCTGGCCTCTGCATCAGCAACTGCCTCCCATTTCCCACCCTGCTTGCTCAGCTATATAGAATGTGACCTGAGAGTGGTTAGCTGAAACAAACCCTTTCTTCCCAAGTGGTTTTTGGTCATGGTATTTTATTACAGCAATAGAAGCCCTAAGACACACGGCAAGTCCTGCATCTTTTCCCACCTGAGCGAGTAGTCCTCCCTTTCTCTTTAAATAACAAACACTCTCTGCTAGATAGAACCAGAAAGGCACTCTCAGATCCTGCCGGGGGCGGCAGTAGGTGAGGAAGACACTTTGCCACTTTAACAAATGTCTGGCTCTGTATATCTCTCTGCACAGAGAAGTTAGGGTTAGGCACTGCCCCCAGACTCTGCCTCCCTGTGCTGGGGCAAATACATAGCACCAGATGGAGCCTGACCCCAGCCCACGAACATGAGCAGCACCCAAGCCTGACTTTCCCAGGGGTTTCATTTGCCTCGGCTCATCCCTCACAGACACCTTCCTACTCTGGCTCAGGGGGCAGGCACAGGTTGATGATTTATCACTCTGCTACATGCAGCCACCAAACCCCAGCTACCTGGGTCAGTTACGGCGGAGATGACAGCTCACAAGCAACGCTACAGCCTCTCAGAGCCTGTACCCTTTCCTCCAGCTGAGCCTTCCCCTCCTACACCCGGCACACACTGACTGGCCTGGACCAAGCCCTCTGCTCCTGGAACAGACAGCAGAGTGCAGGCAGGGCGACGTGTTTCTTGCCAACAAGTGAGCGGAGCTTCGTGGAGCAGTGAGGTCCAGAGAATGAAACAGGAAGCTCCAGCAGAGCGGCCACCCCAGGCCCAGGACAGAAACCTCCCCCAGCTCTGAAGGTAGACACTGCCAAACACAGGCTCTCCAGACATTCCAGACAGCGACCTGACAAGCACTGATGGGTCCCGATCTGTCTTTCTTCCTCAAGCACAAAGAGCCACCCTTCAAGGGGATTCAAAAGTAGCCATGACTCTATATGACCAAAGGGGCCCAAAGCTTCATTGTTCCCCTTAGATCAGTGCCAACTGTGTCCCTTTCCAGAGTACCCTACCCAGCCAGCAGCTGAATCCATACCCCTCACCACAGTTCTTGCGTAGCAGTTTGGGTCCAGGTCCCCTCTCAACTGCAAGCCCACCCCAAGTCCAGACCTTCAGTCCAGCATGGCCTTCCCTGCTGAGAAAGAGTCCATCTCTGTTTCCCATAAATCTTGCTTACCAGATCACAGGCCAGACCTCACACTGGCCCCAGGCATGGCACCTGAGGATCTTCTGGGAAGTATATGCTCCTCCAGACACAGCTAAGGCCTCTCACTTCCTTCCCCAGTTCAGCGCCTGCTGCCAGGACAGCTCACCCTTTCTACCTGCACACTGCCTCTCCCCTCATTGCCTGCTGCTTCCCAGCCACGTGCTGTGCTTTGCTCACCACTGTATCGTCAGCACCCAGAACTTGGTCTGGACTTTTTCAGACATTTGGCAAAGCTGTGAGGGCATGACTGGCAGAGGGCTGGCATTTCAGCTATGGCTTTGGGGCTCACTGTACCTTTCCCAGGAAGGACCCTAACACAGAGACAGCATTGGGAATGGCTAGCCTTCACCCTCATGGATGGCTTGGCTGGTGACTACTACCCAAAGATATAGGGATCAAAGAACAAGGAAGGAACTTCTCACTCAGACCTGCCAATGGCCAAGCAATGCCAAGCGACAGACCCCCTGTCCCTGCAAAGGTGTCAGGGGGACCTGGGGAGTCCCAAGGACCAGTCAGTTCTTCCAGCTTCCACCTAGCTTCAGTTTCCCTTCCTTCTTCAAGCATGTGGCCCTCAGGGGCCAGCTGTAGGCTTTCAAGAATAGCCTCTTGTTCCAGGCCCTCAGCCAGAGGTGAAGGTGCTAGATCCGTGCCTACTGCTCTAGGAGGAGGGCCCTTCAGCTGCATTCTTGTGACTCTGCCTCTAGGCCACTTGGGTGAAGTTAGTAGGATATCTCTTTCCAGATAAAAAAAAAGCTACCCAGGGAGGAAGGCAGTTCGCGCCTAGCAGTCCCTGAGCACCACTGAGCCAGGCCCACCCAGGAAAACCACAAACCTTTACTCCCTCCTCATCTTCATCACTTCTGTTTTCTACTCTAGGCACTCACCAGGTCCCCTAATGATAAAAGCACCCACATCACCCTTAAACTGCAATGCCAGTGTGGGGAATTAGCACTGGTAAAGAACAGGCTGCAGGGCGCTCTGGGAGATGGGCCTAGCCCACAGGCTAAGCACCTGCCTTCTTTAGAAGGAACCACACTTAACAACAACCGCCTTGTAAAGCCTCGGAGCACTAAGGGCAATTACACTTACAGAATGCTTTATAAACCTCTGGCAAAAAGCCAGCACCCTGCTTGCTGCTGTCATTACGGTAATTGCTCCTGCATTACGATGATTGTAATCACTGAAGCACTCCAGAGGCTCCCTGGAGGAATGTGCCAGACTACAGGATCCCAAAGGCTCTGTGTACAGCAGCCCAGACTTCTAGGAGGGAACACCGCCTGGCCAGGTGAGCATGGGTTAACTGAGAATGCATAAGGTGGTCCAACTGCAGCTGTGCAGACACTCCTGGAGGAAATGCCTAGAACAGGCCAGCTTTCTCAGGATAGTTGGTTGAGCCATTCTCCAGCTGTTCATTGCTCAGCAACAGGAGAATTCCTCCGGGACCATTCTGCAAACTTGATGTCACCAGGTCCCATCACACATCATGCCCAAACTACTCTGTCTCCACAGAAGGGTAAATCACTGCCAGGCAGATCTGCAGCTTCTTCTCTGAGCATACGAAGAGCAGAGCTCTCTGGTAGGACTGTCCTGGGGTGGACAGTAGCTGACGCCGCTTATAAAGCCTTGGCCAAACAGCCACTGAGATTGCACAGCGAAGAAGCAAACTCACATCAAATGACTCATAGTCCTAACATGAGGAAGGACAGCCAGGCAGCAGCCTGCCTGGCTCTCTCCATCAGCATTCATACCTGCTCTCAGGACCTAGCCCTATCCCAAGAAAGCATTCCTGGAGCAGTTCCCTAAGCTCCCCAGGGGTAAGCCTCAACTTGACAGAGGGCTACACTGTCACTTGCTCTTGACCCTCTGCTTGCTACCGCCGCTACTGCTAAGGGCCCCTCAAATACCTGTACCCACAGATTGCTCCCTCCCGGCAAAAACACCCCACAGTCTCCTCTCGCTGCTCCTGCTCCTCCTATCCCATGTGTTCTCTATGGAGTTCACACCCACTATTGCCACTGCTGCTCAAGAGGCCAGAAAACACTTGTATTCACCAGAGGCTATTGCCATAAACGACATCCTGGGAACACAAGGCCATAGATGAGCAAATATCTGCATCCTTCAAAAAAGGTCCATTTTGCTCTGTTCTACTATTTTCCTGTACTTAGCAACTGGAGCCAACCTGATCACTCTAAGAGAATCTGCAAAAAAGTTGCTGCACCGTGGCTGAAGTCCCTGCACCAAGGGACAGCTGGCCCTGTCTCTAGTTGTGACTCTAGCAGACTCAATCACTTCACTTCTCGGTCCTCAGGGTGCTCCTCTGCACAGGAAGGGTCACAAGAAACACAGGCCGTTACAGTTGCGCTGGGACTTGTGCTAAGACAGGTTGTGTGTTAGGTATGATTACAAAGACTGTCTGGTTAAACTGTGGGAAAGATCAGGTGTCTGAGATGAGCTCCACCTACCGGAAGTCCTGAAATAAGCCTGCTCCACTGTGCTCCATGTCACCCAGAACTTGGGCTATCTCTGAGGAAACAGGAAGGTAAAAAGCAGACACTCAGATGCCCTCAAGTCGCAACTGTTGCTTTCCAGTTTCCAAGTGGTTTTATGTTGTTCAAAGTCCAAGCTGCTCTCAAACTGGTAACCTCCCTTCCTTGTATCCCAGAGTGTGAGAATTACTCCTAAAATCTACACACAGCTTTGTTGGATTTGTTGAAAATGGCCATCTTCCCTGAGTTTCTTTTTTATTTCTTTTTTGTTTGTTTGTTTGTTTGAGACAAAGTTTCACTATGTATCCGTAACTGGCCTAGACTTGCTATGTAGACTGGGCTGGGTCTTGAATTCCCAGAGATCCCCTTACCCTCTGCCTCTGGAGCACTAGAATTACAGGACAGGTACACGCTACCGCACCCAACACTGAGTATTCCTGGACTTTCATGGAGGCTCCAACTATTGGATTATATTCCCTCAAGCATCTCCCTTGTGATCTCTGTGGAGATTTTATTTCTAGTCTCAATTCTCTTGTTTCTATTTTGGGGCTCATGGTTCCAGAGAGCTAGATTCCATAACCATCTTGGTGGAGAGCATGGCAACAAGCAGGAAGCAGGCATGGCACTAGAGCAGTAGCTAAAAGCTCACATCTTGAAAAGGGGCAGAGATAACTGGGGAACAGCAGAGGCCTTTTGAAACTTCAAAACACACCCCAGTGACATGCTTCCTCCATCAAGGCTACTTCATAATTCTTCCCCAACATCTTTTTTGTTTGTTTGTTTTGTACTGTTTTTTTGTTTTGTTTTGTTTTTGAGACAGGGTTTCTCAGGGTAGCCTTGGTTGTCCTGGACTCGTTTTATAGAACAGGCTGGCCTCAAACTCACAGCAATGCACCTGCCTCTGCCTCCTGAGTCCTGGGATTGAAGGTGTGCACTAGCACAGCTATCTTCCCCAACATATCCATCACCTAGGGACAAAGCATTCAAATACACGAACTCATTTAAACCACAGCATATGCACATTTTTATTTAAAAGCCAAAGAGGAAGCTGGGTGGTGGAGATGCACACCTTTAATCCCAGCACTCTGGGAGGCAGAGGCAAGCGGATTGCTGTAGGTCTCTGTGAGGCCAGCCTGGTCTACAAAGTGAGTCCAGGACAGCCCAGGCTACACAGAGAAACTCTTTCTCGAAAAACAAACAACAACAACAACAAAAAAAAAAGCCAAAGAGGAAGCTGGACATGGTGTCACAATACCTGGCAGGTGGCAGGGGGTTCAGGATCTCAAGGTCATTTATCAGATGAAGACCAGCCTGGGCTATATGAAATGCTGTCTCAAATAAATAAATAATAGGTAGATAGATAGATAGATAGATAGATTGATCCATCTGTGGGTGGGAGGTGCGGAGTCTCATTTTTGACACACCTGGTTCTTACCCATCAGGCCCTGTCCTAAGTTCTTCCTATGAACTCATTCAATGCCCACACCACCCTCAGAGGCAGGAACCATTTCTTCTGTTGTGAGCAGGAGTACATTTGTGCTCCCAGACCTGTTGGGCAGCTCAGGGTGGAGCTGCTGGCCATGGTGCTGTGTTATAGGAGTCTAACAGCTGCTCTTCGTGGTGGACACAGCTAGAATCCAGGTATGCCAGTTGAGTGGAATGATGGGAATACAAGAGCAGGCACAGGCTAAGCAGCCATGTCATCCGAGTGGCACACATCACAGGGTACTAAAGTGGTCAGAACCACCTACCTAGAACCCATCAAGGCCACAAAAACAACAAAGCACCACAAGATGCCAGAAAGATCATGGTATACCCGAGAGGTCACAACTCACATCTACTATCTGCCTGCACCACCCAGACTA
Source organism: Meriones unguiculatus (assembly GCF_030254825.1). NCBI lineage: Eukaryota > Metazoa > Chordata > Mammalia > Rodentia > Muridae > Meriones > Meriones unguiculatus. The sequence continues at coordinate 20,540,964 of NC_083349.1, forward strand.
AAACCTACAGCGAGCTTTCTACCTTTGAAGGTTTGCTTCTGACCTTTCAGGATCTGGGCCAAGACCTCTTCTTTCTAGAACCCACTTGCTGAAAAGACAGTGAGAAAAGACACTGCTCTTCAGCGATGTGCCAAGGCCCAGGTCTACCCTTGAGTGACATAAGTGACTGCCTCCTGAGGGAGCCTCTCAATTGGCATTAAATTAGACAGTGATGCTCTGACTAGACAAGTCCCTGTGGTGACTGCTGGCCACACTGGAGATTAAAGCCTTCATAAAACCCCAAGCTCTTTCATGTGTGTGTACATGGAGCCCTTACTTCCTCTGCCCTACTTCCCTAAGTACCAACCTCAGGTGCCCTTCCGCCCACCTGCTTGGGCAGAAGACCAAAACAATCTTTGGGCCTTTGCCTCACCCCCAAAGTCCAGCCACGGCAGGGGATGGGGGGGTTGAGGTCTCACCCAGGCACCAGCTGGAACCAGGCTATTTGATATAGGACCATCTCTCCCATTGCTGGGTATCTAAGACTTTAGCCTTAAGCTAACCAGAGAATTGAAGCTGAGGAAGGGATGAGCTTATAAAACAGGAGTCAGGTCACCACCAAGCAGGGACTCTAGCTTCAGGGAGTCGTGGCAGCCACCCTCCAGATCCTGGCCTGCCACTGTCCACTAAGACGCTGGCCATCCCCAGGGCTTTGGTCTGGCACCGTCCACTTGAGCCACAGCTGTCACCTGAGAGCCCTGAACTAGCCACTAACCCACCTGAGGACCCATCATTCCTAATAACCCCAGATCCCTGGCTTACCTCTACCCACTCCAGCCCCTGCCAAATTCAGATCCCTGGCCTGCGATGGCTCACTTGGACCATCACTGTTTCCAGAGCCCTGGCCTAGGCACTTCCCAACCCTCCACCCTAGAGCCCTAGCCGGTCACTTCCCGCCCAAAGATCCTCTCTGCCCGACAGCCATGGCCTGCCACTGCCCATTTGGGCCATCGTTACCCTCAGATCCCTGGTCTGGGTACTGCCCACTTGAGGCATTGCTGTCCTCCCAGCCCCGCAGTTATCCCGCAAAACTCTCCCTCAAAACTCACCCTGCTCCGCGGAGGAACCTGCCATCACTGGAATTCCCGACCCGCGGCTGCCGCCACCAACCCTTTCCAGAATCTGATGCAACCGCGGCGCCGGAAGTCCCGCCCCATCAGTCTTCCGGGCATGCCTGTAGCTAGGCAACCGCGACTCTGACGCCGGCGTGGGGCATGATGGGAGAATACTCTTGTCCTTGCTCAAACCCAGGCCACTGCACAAGAAAGGGCTGAGAGGGGCGGGACGAGGGGCGGGACGAAGCGAGGAAATGGGGGGGGCGAGGAGCTGGGAAGAGGGGCGGAGCGAAGCTACTAGACAGTAAGAAGGTGCAAGGAAAGGAACCTGGCAAGGGACGTCGTGAGTGGAGGGGAGGGGCGGGGAAGGTGTCAGTCTCTGAAACTGAGTCCCTAAGAGGCTACGAGACAGATAACAGGCTCCTCCCTGTTACACAATCTCCTAAACCCATTTCTTTCCTATTTGTATGATGTCATCTTCCAAGACTCACCACCAGAGGGAGGTTTGCGAAAAGAAATAAGAAGTAGTATTTTAAAAACATGGCCAGCTACATAGTGAGACCCTGTCTCAAAATGTTTTTTTTTTTTTTTGCTCTGTTGGAGAGTTGGAGAGATGGTTCCATGCTTAAGAGCATGGCTGCTGTTCTGGAGGACCCGGGTTCTGGCACTCTCACAACCTGTTGTGACTCCAGTTCCAGAGAGGATCCCAGTCCTCTTTTGGCCTTCCTGGGCTTTGCATGCATGTGGCGCAAAAAGCATACATGCAGGCAAGAAAGAAAAATAAGTCTTAAAAAAAAGAAAAATCATGTGTTTGGCAACCATACCCTAATTCCAGCAACTCAGGAGGGAGAAGCAGGCAGTTCTCAGGGGGTTCCAGGCCAGTCATGGATACAGAATAAGACCATGTCTCCAGCTGCAACTGTGGAGCACTCCTGTAATCCCAGCGCTGGAGGAGGCAGAGGCAGGTGTATATGTGGGAGTTTGAAGCTGCCTGGTCTACAAACCGAGCCAGGACAGCCAAGGCTACACAGAGAGACCCTGTCTCAGGAGAAACAAACAAAACAAAACAACAAAACAAACAAACAAACAAACAAAATCCTGTCTCAATATAAATAAATGTTATATGGTAATATAAAAATATATATTAAATTGATCACAAAATATATTGCTAACTTTTACAACCTTCTCAAAATCCTATCTTTAGTACCTTTAGTATCTTTATTTTCTTTTAAAAATTCTTTTAAACTTATTTTTATGTGTATATATGTTTTGCTGGCATCTATATCTGTGGAGTGCCTTAGGAGGCCAGAAAAGGGTAAAAGAATCTCCACCGATGGAATGGGAGATACCTGTGATTGTGAGCTGCCAGGTGAGTGGATGCCGGGAACCAAGCCCTGGTCCACTGGAAGATTAGTCAGGCTCTTAACCGCTGAGCTGTTTCTCCGGCCCTATAGCGCCAGTACTTGAAAAAGTAAATTTAGCCCAGAGTGTAGCAGGGTTCCAGACGTTAGCACAACTGACTCCATGATGGAAGTATCATTCAGGCTATAAAACTTAACACATAGCACCACCTGCCAAAACTAAAAGAAAGAGCTAACCCATAAGAGTCCATAGTTCTGGGAAAGTCTCTAAATGTACTACCTTGCTTTTTGGCTTCTGTAGTTCTGCTTCTGTCTAACAATTCTTGTTAACTGAACTTTGTCAACCCAGAACATGGTTTTTCTGTTTAAAAGCTCACCCTGAGAAAGGCTCAGTGCTACACTGGGATCCTGAACATCCAGTGTAGTTGCTGGCCAGCTAATAAAGACTTTCAACCCATGTCTGAGCAGTCTTCTCTGGTGAATACCCCACAACACAGAGTGGGATGGTGACACATGCTTGCAATCCTAGCACTTGAGAAAACTGAGGAAGGAGGATTGCCACAAATTTGAAGGTAGCCTGGGCTAGTTCCAGGCTAGCATAGGCTGAGAGTAGGAACCTGTTTTAAAAATTGAAAACAAAAACCAACTGCCAACAACAACAAAAATAACTTGTAACTTTTGATGGGGAAAATTGTGGTGAACACCCACAGTAAAATAAAGTGCTCTTCTCCACGTGTAAGGAACTCAGAGAGTTTGTGTGTCTCTCTCTGCACATATCATTGCTCTTTTCTTCCAAGAACTCCAAGCTTTAGCTTTTGTTGTTCTGGCTGTCACAGATGACTGTGTGTTTGAGGCTTGGGCTGCACAGATAGCCAGCCTGGGCTAGGAGTGAGGTCAGGTGTGAAAAACCATAAAATGATGGCTCAGCAATTAAGAGTATATAGTGCTCTTTCAGAGAACCAGAGTTCAGTTCCCAGCTCACAACTGCCTTTTAACTCCAGTTTACAAGGAATGCAACTCCTCTAACTTCCAAGGGCACCTGCACTCATATGTGTATGCCCTCAGGGACGTATACAAAATTACTACAATGTAAACACAATAACCAAGTGTAATAGCACACATTAATAGCAACACTAGTCCAGCTAGGGTTACAGAGTGGAATCCTGTCTCAACAACAACAAAGAATGAGACAGAGACAGAGTAACGGCCTGGCAGTGGTAGCACACACCTTTAATCCCAGCACTCAGGAGGCAGCTTAGTCTACAGAATGAGTTCCAGGATAGCCAGAGATACACAGACAAATTATCTCAAAAAAGAGAAAATAAAAGAAAAAGCAAAGCAAAGAAAAAAGCAAGCAAGCAAGCAAACAAACAAACAAAAAACCCTGTTGGGTGTGATGGTGTACATTTTCTTTCCTTTTTTTTTCTTATTTATTTCTTATTTATTTATTCACGACAAGGTTTCTCTGTGTATCCTTGGCTGTGCTGGACTCACTCTGTAGACTAGGCTGGCCTGGAACTCACAGAGATCTGCCTGCCTCTGCCTCCCTGGATACTGGGATTACAGGTGTGTCCCTCCACAACCTGCTGATGGTGTACATCTTTAGCCCCAGCACTCAGGAAGCACATCTCTGTGAGTTCCAGGCCAGCCAGGGTTACTACAGAGTAAGATCCAGTCTCAGAGAGAGACACAGAGACAGAGAAATACCCAACAAAAGCAACTTAAGGGAAGGTTTGTTTTGGCTCACGGTATATTCACACCTTAATTAACTGGATCTAGGAATTTCCTCTGAGATGTGCCTGTAGTCACCTGCTGGGCAGCTTTAGATCATATTGCACTGAAAAACAGAATTAACCATCATGGGGTTGGAGAGAGGACTCAGTGGAACTTGGGTTTGATTACTGGTGTCCATGTAGCTTATGGTAACCAGCTGTAATTCCAGTTCCAGAGGTTCCAAAGCCCTTATGGCTTCCTCAGGCACCAGGTATGAATGTAGACAGATACACATGCAGGGAAAACCCTTTGTCCTGCTTAGTTTGTCAACTTGACAAAAGCTAGAGTTATCTGAAAAAAATGGAACCACAGTTGAAAAAAAATGCCTCCATAAGATTGGCCTACAGGCAAGCCTGTGGGGCATTTTCTCTTTTTGAGGCAGGGTCTCTCTCTCTATGTAGCCTTGACTGTCCTGGAACTTACATGTAGACCAGAATGGTCTGGAACTCACACAGATTTTGCCTCAGCTTTCCATGTGGGGATTAAAGGTGTGTGCCACTATGCCTAGCTACATTTTGTTGAAAAATGACCGATGTGGGAGGGCCCAGTCCACATCGGTGGTGGGCAGTGCATTGTTGGTTATTAATATTCATTATTGAATTATCTTTTAACTAAACAGTGGTTATACCAGCTGTATATCCAAATGATCACACAGAGACTAGGATTTATTTAATTAACCTAGAGCACAATGCTGGGCAATAGTTACTCCATCCTAAACCTCCAAGCCCTCATAGTTTCCTCCCATTCAGATTTCCCACATTATACTTGCTTTTAGTCAAATTTTAGGTCCGGTTCATCTCTCCTGCTGGTTCAAACTCCTCTCCTGCCAATCTCTGCTCTCCGACTCCTTCCCACTCGCTTCTTTCTCCTCCCCTCCGGACCCACCCTATTCTCACCATTGCTCAGCATTGGCTGGTTGTTTTATTGACAATACAGAGAACAAATGGTGGCATGTTTACACAAACTTGAGACAGGTGAAGTTTAGAATAAACATCACAAAGCAACGTCCAGATTGAAACCAGATAGTGGGGTAGAGAAATCAGCATTTGAATAAACAAGGGTAAATTGAATACATTTCACAAGAACATTAGACCAACAGTGGTCTCACCACAGGCAGGTGGTTCTGGGATAAGAATGCAGGCTGAGAAAGCCATAAGGAGCAAGCCAGTAAGCAGCTTTCCTCCAAGGCCTCTGCTTCAGTTCCTGCCTCCAAATTCCTGCTTGAGTTCCTGCCCTGACTTTACTTCATGGTGGACTACAACGTGTAATATGAAACAAACTCTTTCTCCCCCAAGCCGCTTTTAGTCTTGCTGTCTATAACACCTAACTAAAACACATCCATACGTATAAAGTAATTTTTTAATTTCAAAGAATTAACCATTTTATTATGTAAAGCAAAAAGAAATGATCTAAGTGCATACAACTCTGTGCAGAAGCATCATGTTGGTAGCTTTAATATTTCAAAAAGCTCAAAACACATAGGAGGTCTTGGTGACTGTCACCGCCCCTTGTCCTTGGGTGGATGCAAAAACACAGCTCTCAAAGAGAATGAGAAATAGTTTATTCTGGAGCCAAATCTGGGTGACTATGGCCCCAGAAATATAGCTTTAAGTACCCCCAATTCCATGGTTCCATGGAGTTTTGTAGAATAGAACAAAAAGTTATAAATCAAGGTATACTTCAGACACATTAGAAGACTTAAGTGTCACAGTACAGGGGCAATCTCATGTATGGCTTTGGGTATATGACAGCATTCATAGTCCTTGGATTGGGGAAGAATAGAGCTCTGTCTGTCAAATTAATATAAATCCATAGGTGTTTTGTTTTTTTTTAAACCTGCTGTTTGTTGTGATGTTGTGGGTCTCTGCAAACATCAGGAATGGCAAAGTAACAATCCGCTTGAATCAAGAAGGAAATCTGGTTCAATACATCTTAGCCTGTGCTGGATTAAACTTCTAGAGTCTGACCCCAGCAGTTTACTTTAGCCATATTTAAGCCCAGCACATTTTTTTTTTTTTTTTTACACAGAGAAAGGGTTTCTCTGTGTAGCCTTGGCTGTCCTGGACTTGCTTTGTAGACCAGGCTGGAACTCACAGAGATCTACTTGCCCTCTGCCTCCCTGAATGCTGGGATCATAGGCATGCGCCACAGCACAGCTTGCCCAGAACCATTTTGGAAAAATGTTTTTAAATGATAAGTAATTCAATCCCTGTGTATAATACAGCTTAACACATTTTAACATAAAGATGGGTTCTGTTAGCTGGGTATGGTGGTACAGGCCTTTAATCCTAGCACTTGGGAGACAGAGACAGGCAGCTCTCTGAGTTTGAGGCCAGCCTGGCCTACAGAATGAGTTCCAGAATATCCAGCACTGTACAGAGAAAAAAACAAACAAGCAAATAAAAAACAAAGGTCTGTTCTGTTGATTCAGAAACAATGTTCAAAGGTCTAGGGAGAAAGAGGCTGGGATAAACAAATATAACTATCTGTGGAAGTTGAGGGCTGCAGAGATGGCTCAGAGGTTAAGAGCACTGTTTGCTCTTCCAAAAATCCTGAGTTCAATTTCCAGTAATCACACAGTGACTCCCAACCATCTATAATGAGATCTGTGCATTCTTCTAGTGTTCAGGTACACATGCAGGCAGAACATTGTATACCTAACAAATAAATCTTAGAAGAGGAAGAAGAAGAGGAGGAAAAATCTTAGAAGAAGAGGAGAAAAAAATCTTAGAAGAAGAGGAAAAAGAGGAGGATGAAGAAGAAGAGGAAAAATCTTAGAAGAGGAGGAGGAAGAAGAAGAGGAGAAAGAAGAGGAGGAAAAATCTTAGAAGAGGAAGAAGAGGAGGAGGAAGAAGAGGAGGAGGAAAAGGAGGAAGAAGAAGAGGAAGAAGAGGAAGAAGAGGAGGAAGATAAAGAGGAGGAAGAACAGGAAGAGGAAGAAGAGGAGGAAGAAAAGGAAGAAGAAGATGAGGAAGAAGAAGAGGAGGAGGAAGAGGAAGAAGAGGAGAAAGAAGAAGAGGAGGAGGAAGAGGAAGAAGAGGAGAAAGAAGAAGAGGAGGAGGAGGAGAAGGAAGAGGAAGAAACTGTGGAAGTCAGTAGTAGCCTGGCTCTACAGATAGCACAGAGGCCACATGACCTAGGCTATTGTAATGTACAATTGACATCTCCCATAAGGATGGTTTTTAAACTCGAAACAGTGCTCAAGAAAATGGCCTAGGGAGGAAGAATCTGGGATAAACAAACATAATAGTCTGGGAGATTCAAGTGTGATCTGGTTCTACAGGTAACACAGATAACCAGGCTGTTAACTACATCCATTCCCAGCCTGAAGAGGAATTTTAATTTAGAACATGGCTGCTCTGGGAAGAGATCACATCCAAAGACCTTCTAGGTCTGTGTGATCTAGCTAGAATACAAACCTGCTTTTAATCCAGGAGACAGAGGAAAGCAGATCTGAGTTCAAGGCCAGCCTGGTATAAAACAAGTTTCAGGTAAAGAAAAGCTTAGGTCCAGGCATGGCGATGCATTCCTTTAACCCCAAACAATGAAGGTAAAATTAGTTTGTAGAAGGAAGTACCCATGTTTGAAAGTGATGTCCGAGTGACAGAAAAGCTGATGAATCAGAAAAAAGATTTGACAAAATAGGATACACCCAACTCTCCAGAGAAGAAAGAGGAAAGGGAAGTTACTTAAGAGGCAATGCAGAGAGAAAGGAGGAGTTTTACTGGAGAGTTTTCCATGGAGAGGTTGAATGAGAGAACAAGCTAGACACAGGTGAAGACAGAATACGACAGAAAACAAGGAGCCAGAAGATTAGAAAAGATTGTTGGAGTTAGTTTGAGGCCAAGCAAAGCAGCTCAGGGGCCAAGAGAAAAGCCAGATTGAGTCACTCAGCTTGGAGAGGAGCTTGAGCCAGAACCCCTGAGCTGAACAAGCCAGCCAGAGTTCAAAAAGAACAAGAAAGGGTGAGCTTATTAAGCAGTAAGTCTCACAGGCTGAAAAAAATTCTAGGCCTAGGTTAGATTGTATGGAGGCTAGAAGCTTCCAGGACTAGGCCTAGGCTAGCAGACAGAGGCAGAAAGCCTCCGAAACAACAACTGAACCAGGCAAATAAAAGTTCCTTTTAGGGACTGGAGAGATGGCTCAGAGGTTAAGAGCACTGTCTGCTAGAGGTCCTGAGCGCAATTCCCACATAGTGGCTCAAAACCGTCTATAATAAGATCTAATGCCCTCTTTTGGCTTGCAGGCACACATGCAGGCAACACTGTACATATAATAAATAAATAAATTACAAAAAAAGAAGTTTCTTTCACACCAGCATTCAGGGTGGAAGACAGGTTATACATCTCCTCCGTTGAGGAGACAACCCTGTGTGCTTAACATTCCTGGTTTCTGTAGTGCTTCTCATGCCTAATGCTTTCTACAGGATGTTAGGTCTAAAGCAAAACATCCACTATGTAGTAGGTTGGAACAGCCTAGCTATACCTCCCCAGATCATTTAGTCAATGAACCTATGTAGACATAGCTTCTTCTGAGGAATTCTCACACACACCTACTCACTGTAGTTTGAGAGGAATCGAATCTAAGGCTAGTTCCTGTGCCTGAGGTATGGATAGCCAAAAGGCATGGACAGTGTTTCCGGTGCCTGGTGTGGCTGGGTCCACAATTGCTCAGGCATGCCTGCTAGAGGTCTTTGTGGTGAACTTATATGTGTAACAGAGCACCTTGTCTGGGCCAAATCCCAATGTAGATCAAGGGTGCCCGATGGGCTCAAAGGACAACATTTACGTCTTCCCATCCCTGGCTCCTAGGAAGACATTCTGAGCCCAAACTGGCTCTAGCTGACAAGTTCAGAGCTCAGCTGTGGTCTCTGAGGCCACAGCAGGCTTTGAGGAGGGAAGCCCTTGGCTGCACATGGGACAGCTGGGCTTTACATAAGAGAAGGGTACATCACACATCTGGGTTTCACAGCGGGATGGGTGCTGGCTCCAAATTCAGCTGGGCTATTTGGGATGGCCCAGTCCTGTACCAAAAGACAGGTGACTCCAGCTTGAAGGCCCAGGAAACACAATTTTTAGCATCTAAATAGTCACAATTTGCAAACACATGTATAGTTATTAGTTTCCAGGAGGCCAGTCTCAAGTTTAGAAACAGCACTATCAAGCATGCCATGTTCATTGCATCCTCAACTTCCATGCACAGAAATCTCAGTGTCCATAAATCCAAGGAGCGTCAGGAGTACCATCTGTTTCCATTTGAGAACTTCATAGCATAGTGGAGGCTGAAAAAACAAAACAAACAACAAACACAAACACACACACATACAAAACCAAGAGTCTATTTACATTTCTAGAATGTTCTGGAGAAAAGCTGCAGCACTTCTGTGACTCTGCTTCTCAGGATATGAGAGGTTCTTTGTGTGCCCAAGTAATCCCCAGTGGTCAGGAGACCCAGGCTGGGACAGGGCCAGTTAAGACTGTCACTAATTCATTTATTACTCAGGTGGCAGGAAGCAGCCAAACCCAACATGGCTTCAGTCTTCCTTCTGGAAGGAACTTCTGGTCTCTTCTAAGAAGGCCAGAGGCTCAGGATAAACGGTTTGTAGAAGCTGTCCCTGTCCTTCCTTACCCTGAATTCAGGGCAGTGCCTGGCAAGGAAGGTGGTTAGTTCCACCCAAGGCATGTTGAGAGGAAGGGATGCCATGCAGCTGGCAGGGCAGCCAGGGAGAGCTATACCGTGTGACATCAGGGCCTGACCATATCCTAAGACAAGCCTTCTGTGGAGTTACCTATGGCTTCCAAAAGATAAGCCCATGTCCTGACCTGTTGCCTGCAACTAGGATCTTAGTTGGATTTTTTTTTTTTTTTAGGTGAGGACACATGCTAAGAGCTGGTCAGGCAGGGGGTGGGGGTGGGCCACCTGACATCTGAAGATGGTGGCAGGCTAGCTTAAGCAGCCTCAAGCCAAGGACTGACAGTGCCCAGAAGAAAGACAGGAGGGACTCTCTGAGCCACTGAGAGACCTAGCTTTAGTCACCCCTTAGGTTTGGACTTCTAACCACTAAGAATGGTGGGACAGTGCATTCCTGATGGGCTGACCTCCACTTTGCAGTCATCTGTTACAAAAGCTTATGCACTCTTCTCTTTATAAAGGTAGGACACCTCCCTTTGATTTTCTGTGCCTCAGCTTCTACTCAGTGTCTAAACGGCTAGAACCTCAGTCTCTTTCCAGAGCACACTTCGGCTCTCATAAAGAGGACACAGACACCATGGCACAAACGGAACCCAAGGATGAAGGTGGGGAGGCCTAGCCTGCCATACCGCCAAGCTTTCTGAAACTGGATTGCCACCCTAAGAAGACCTGAGCACACAGCAATGGGAGGGTCAGGAGCCACCATCACGAATTTCTAGGAAATGACATAGTACCCACAAAGCCCTGGAAACTGTGTGTGGTGGTACTTAAGGTAGAGAAAGGCACATCAGGAGCTCCTGCTCAGGCTCAGTGTTAAGAGCACTGGCTGCTCATGCAGGGTTCCTGTCCTCAGTTCCCAGAATCCACAGGGTGGATCAGTAACTCTAGTTCCAAGGGACCCATCCAGGCATAGCATATACACAGTGCACAGACATATGCACAGGTTAAAAACAACATTCACATACTTTAAAAAAGTTTCTTAAAATTCAAGACCCTCATAGCAAGTCTGAAGCTAGCCTGGGCTATATGAGATTCTGAGGGGGAAAAAAAAGATTTTTGCAGCACACTACTTACAAAGCTGACTCCTCTCCTCTCCTAAAATCAGAAAAAAAGGAAACACACAGTGAATTCATTGCTGTAGTGTCTTCCTCAAGGGAGAGGAAATGTCTTGAATGCATAGCAAACTCTTATCTGTGTTTCCAAAACCTGGCACCATATAGCTGAACCTCTGCCAGTGTGTGTGTGTGTGTGTGTGTGTGTGTGTGTGTGTGTGTGTGTGTAAATGCAGGAGCCCCTTTAGCCCATCCTTCTGTCCTGGGGGTACCCTACAAGGTACTCACTTCCACCATGATCCACTTACGTGAGTTGCTGCTGTTGACACTCCTTGGGACTGTTTTTCCTACAAAGAGAAATCCAGGGCCCTATCAAATACTACTGCTTCTTCTGAGAGTGAAGAGATGGTTCAGCAGGTAAGAATGACTACTGCCCTTTCAGGGGACCCCAATTTAGTTTTCAGTACCCATGTCAGGCAGCTCACAGACACCTGTAATTCCAGCTTCAGGATATCTGATGCTTCGGTTTCTGGGCACCTGCATGTATGTAGCACATGCGAGTGCACACGCATGGTTGCACATGCATTTTTCTCATGGATACACAGACTGCTCTGGCTTTTACTCACCTCTTTTGGTTTGTTTCTTGAGACAGGGTTTCTGTATAGCCCTGGCTGTTTTGGAACTCAGTCTACAGACCACGCTGGTCTCAAACACAGAGATCTACCTGCCTCTATTTCCCAAGTGCTGGGATTAAAGGGGTGCACCACTACTGCCCAGCATTCACTCACCTCTTTTATAACAATACCAAATGATTGCACTAATGATGGCAAAGACAACAATGATGGCAGCATCTGAGGCAACCATAATAGTCCAAAGCTCAGCGAAGCAGGGACTTTGATAGCATGACATTCCTGGAATGAAAGAGGAGACTGCTGAGGCAGAGAAGTCTTAGAGTGACAAACCACAGAAATTCCTCCTTCCTGTCCAGGCTCAGAGGCCATGGTACTGCTAAGGTCTTTGGAAGGAGCAAAGGAACAACAGCGAGTGGCTCTGCTCCCCACAGACTGATGAGACCATTCAGGAGTCCTGGCCTCACTCCTTGTGAAATCAAGCCCAGGGAGAGCCCAGGATGCAGATACACAGGATCAGGCTAGAGGGAACTGTGAACTCTTAGGCTCTATCAGTAGCTGCAAAGCCAGTATCTCCCACACATCACTCAAGCTAAAGGTTTTCCCAGTCTCAGATAAGACCTTTGTATTTAGTATGTATGTATTTATTTATTGTTTTTGGTATTAAGCATCCTTCTAAAATTGTTGCTCATTATTTATTTACTTTATTTTTAGTGTTTAATATTTATTTTCATGTGTTTAGGTGTTTCGTCTATGTGTATGCACATTGTGTGCATGCAGTGCCTGTGGAGGTCAGAAGAGGGCGCCAGATCCCTTAGACCAGGAGTTACAGAGGGTTGTGAGCTGCCTTGTGGGTGCTGGGAATTGAACCTGGGCCCTCTGCAACAGCAACAAGTACTATTAATCAATGAGCCATCTCTCCAGCTCCTACTTATTTGTTTGTTTATTTATTGGTACAAGATCTTGCTATGTATCCCTGACTAACACTGGTCTAGTATTAGATATACAGCCCAGACTGGCCTTCAATTCAGTGCCCTCCTGCCTTGATAGAGCTACAGACCTGTACTGTCACACTTGGATGTTTTTTTTTTTTTACTTTATTATTTACTAAACTTCATTTTATAATTATTTATTATTACATGCTTTGCATGTGTGTGCATGTGCTTGTGTGTATACGTACATGTGTGTTCTTCCACACACATGCATGCAGAGGTCAGAGGAGGACTTGTCCTGCTCTGCTACTCTGCCTTATTCCCTTGAGTCAGGGTCTCTCCCTGAACCTGCAGCCAGGCTGACATCCAGTGAGTCTGAGAGAAGGAAGCAGAGCCACTCACGGCTCTGGGATTTGAACTCAAGTCCTCCTGTTTGTGCAGCAAGCACTCTTAACTACTGAGCTCCCTAGCCCCATTTTAAAAACGAACAAACAATTTACTGTTATGTGTGTGGCCGTCAGAGGACAGCTTTGTTCAATTTGTTCGCTCCTTCACCGTTGGTTTCAGGTTTCTGGGGACTGAACATATTATATATTATCTTATATAATATATAATATATATAATGTGCATGTGTATTCATACTTTAAAAAATTTTTTTAAAAAGAGGAGAGCAATGGAAGAAGACACCCAATTAAATATTTTTTTTTATAAGAGTTGTCCTGATCATGGTGTCTCTTCACAGTAATAAAACCCTAAGACAATGACCAAAAGCACTTGGGGAGGAAAGGTTTATTTCAGCTTACAGCCTGAGACCATCATCAGGGAAGTCAAGGCAGGAACTCAAGGCAGGAACTTAGAGGCAGGAACTGATGCCGAGGCTACGGAGGGATTCTGCTTATTGTCTTCTCCCTCATGGTTTGCTCAGTCTGCTTTCTTATAAACTCCAGAACCACTGTTTAGGGGTGGCTCCACCCACAATGGACAGCAACTTCCACAGCAATCACTAATTAAGAAAATGTCTCATAGGCCTGCCTACCAGCCGATCTGAAGGAGGCCATTTTCTCAGTTGAGGTTCTCTTTTTCTTACAGAACAACTCTAGCCTGTGTTAAGTCGACATGAAAAACTAGCCAGTACACCAGTGAATGTTTTTAATGTGAGTTCAGGAGACAGACCCTCACCTGGCTTTGAATTGTTTGTGTCACACACTGTGTCCATCGTGGCATTGCATTGGCTTCTGACTGTGCCGTTAGGACAGCTGGAAGAAAAGCAGAGTGTGTTACGTCCTTCCACCCAGCAGCCCAGAAATCACTCTTCATTAACCACAGGACCAACCCCACCCCAGCACAGCCCTGCTACATTTTGCCATTCTGGCCAGAAGCACTCTGAAGAAATTAGAGTTTAGGGATGTCTGTGATATTTAGGGGAAGGACCTTCTCTCTCCCCTACAAGATAGAATGCCTGGCTATGAAAACCAGAGCTGCTATCCCACCACGTAGAGGGAAGTCTGCCTAGAGACAAAGACAGTGTGAACGAGAAGAGGCAAGCCTATGCCGTCAAACAAGAGCCTCCATCAAACTGAAGTTGAGAGCAGTCTTTACTCACAGTTCAGGGATTTCTGAATTACATTTATGGGTGTATAACCTGCCCCCCAGGTATAAGATATTGCCTGGTGTGGCCTCAAACCCGTTATGCAAGCGAAGATGACGCTGAATTTCTGAGCACTCTGCCTCCAGGAGTATTGGGATTATAAGCAAACCACCATGCCTGGTATAGGTGGTGCTAGGGATTGAATCCAGGTCTACAGAAGCACTCTACCAACTAAGCTGCATCGCTGGTCCCACAGAATGCCTTCATTTAAAGACCTATTTTATGTTTACATGTGTGCATATGTGTGTGTCTGTGTATAATGTACACTTGAGTGCAGGTGCCCACAGAGGCCAGAAGAGGCCATCAGAGTCCCCGGAGCTGGAGTTGCAGGCAGTTTTGAGTGCCTTGATGCTGGTGCAGTGAACTAATCAGGTCCTCAGAAAAGCAGCACATTCCTTAGCCCCGGGCCATCTCTCTAGCTTTCCTCCACTCTCAACAGCGAGTCCCTTTTGCCATCCTCTCTGCCTGGAACCCCCTAGAACTCACTGTGAACTTACTATGTTTCCATCTCTCCCTGATTCACTGAGCCTTTACTCCAAGGTAATCTAGTCAGTTCCTCCGGCTGAGTGTCGAGTGAGTGTGCAGCAGCCTCTCCCATCATGAACCCACTCATCACCAGAAGCGTTTTCTTAGACAGTATCTCTACCCCAAGCCGATCTCAAACTTACTATGTAGTTAACCTTGAACTCCTGATCCTCCTCCTTCTACTTCCCCAGTGCCAGGATCACAGGCTGTACCACCACCCCTGGTTTATACGGTCCCGGGGACAAAACACAGGGCCTTGTGCATGCTAAACAAACATTACCAACTCAGCCTCACTTTCAGTCCACCACTAATGGCCTTAATGCTCTGCATGTGTCTCCATTGTGTGTCTCTCACTGTTGAGGCCCAAAGGTTGTTGAGTGAGTGAATGAGTTAGCAAATGAATGAGCACTGACTGCGGGGAGCTGCTGGGGGGAAACATCCCATCTATGTGGCAAGCTGCTACCCTCAGGAGGCCCTCTACACACAGGGACTCAGAGGCTAAGGAACTACACTTGTCTTTCCCCCCAGTTGGTACCTGGTGCACGCGGAGCACACCTCACAGTGTTCAGAGTTACAGTAGGTGCCCTGCTTACACTGGCACTTGCGATCAGCATTCTTGGAGCATTTGGACACCTCTTCTTGGCCTGTGGAAGCAGGTCAGTCATCAGCATGGGAGTTTGTCCCAGTGTACGCATCACTCCATGACACAGTAAAGTCACCATCACAGGCTCTTCCCTCTAGGCACATAATCTGCCTCCAGCCTGCCTTCTAACACAGGGACCAAGTGGACACAACAAGCCGCCTCCCCAGCGAGGAACGGGGACCACCAGTCCCCCCAACTCTTCCTTTCAAGCATGGGCTCTGCTATGGAGCCCTCCCAGCCCTATGTGGGGGAGGGGGAATGGGTGGGAGGTGAGAAAAAGCCCATCAGGCCTTGGTACCAGGTTAGAGGTGTAAAGGAGCCAAATGTTTCCATCTTCTTTCCTGTGGCTCCTCCCCCTGTTGGTCTGCTAGCTTTAACCATCAGTGGAGAGGCTGGCCCTGTAGCCACGGCTGCACACTTACCTTTCCAGCACCGAGCACAGCGTAGGCACTGAGATTCCCTGTTTTTGTAGGCCGTGAAGTGTTCAGTCTCACATGGGGGGCAGTCACTCTCACCATGGTTCCTCTGGCATGGCTCTCTGAGGTAGGTGCCTATGTGACAGGAAAAAGAAGTGTTTGGGGGCCCAGCAAAGCCCTATTCCCTGATGCCCTTGGCGTCACATTACCCTCTCCTGGGCCCCTGGTCTCCTTGGAACTTCCTAATTGAATACGCAGCCACAGTCTTCACGCTTAATGCGTGTAGGCCCTGCCTTACCCCTTGGCGGAGACTGATGTCCTCCAGGGTGTCTGAGAGAAGGTTCTTCGTCTCTACTCCACAGCCCAGAGAGCTGGCCTGCAAGAGGCCTTCATGTCCATCTCCCCCTCCCACGCCGGGTCCCTGACATCCCATGACGGTTTCACAGAATCCCAGATTCTAAAGATGAGGTCTTTGATCAAGGTCTCCACCTCGTTAGTTACATTATGGCCATCTTCTCGGCCCACGGCAGAAGCACGGGAGAGAGAGAAACACGCCTAACTGTATGAGCTCTGCGCATGTGCCAGCTTCTGCAGCGTTCAGTCAGAGCAGTCCCATCTCACTCACACATGGCTATGTTCCCATAATATAGGTAGGTGTGTGTTCAGAGCCAAACGGGTTTCCTCAGACTCATTTACATATAAGTGCGCACATCGGTGTGTTTGCAGGTAGGTGTGCGTACAGACGTGTGTTGCTAGTTGTACGGGATGGGGGCAGCGTCCAGGCACAGACACTCCTATGCCTTCTCTCCAGAATCTCCTTGCTGCTTCTGCAGAACACACCACACCCACCTCTGGACAAGCTATACACCTCTCTGGTTTCTGTCCTCCAAAGCCAGGGGCAGTGCCTAGGTGGGTAAACAGGAGGACAAGTAGCAGATGGTGGCCAAGATCACACTCTTTGGTCAGATTCCAGCTCTCTCACTGCAGTCTCCAGTTCAGCCCTAGCTAGAGGCCTGTAGCACCTTTTCCCAGTCAGAAGGCCAGACCTGTGGAAAGCGTCCTGGGACTCACCAGCGGGACACAGTCGGCAGCAGAGGTTCTCAGATTTGAACTCACCCTCCCCACACTGGCTTGGCTCGCTTACACTGCAAACTGTCACCTAGAATCAGAAAGAGGGAAAGCACATTCGGAAAACGTCCATCTGGGACCCTCAGCCCAGAGGAGGTGGATGGCCCCACCGCTGACCCCGGTTCCCACGTGAAAGCTTCCCGCTACGATTTTGTTCATGTCTCCCCACATCTGGCTGGTGGTAGTGGGGCCCATCTTGCAGATACGTTCCTCAGTTTCCAAATTCACACAGTTTTGTGGCTTTGCTGTGAGCCTTTGATGTCAATGAACTGTTTGTGTTCTAGCATACATTTTTTCCAGCGGTCACACTTTACACTTGAGGGTTTTCTCGATTGATTTATGTGCATGAGTGTTTTGCACATATTCGTATATAACCATCACGTGCATGCCTGGTGTCCTCGCACAGAAGGGTATGGATCCCCTGGGACTGGAGTTACAGATGGTTGTAAGTCACCATGTGGGTGCTAGGAACCCAATCTAGGCCCTTTGCAAGAGCAGCCCTTGCCCCTACCCACCGACTCATCTCTCCAGCCCCGAATCTATGCTTTCACAAAGTATGTCTGTGAAGTTCTATCTGTGCACACATACTGTACGTGTGTGTATGTGTATACATACAAAGTATGATTATGTGGCCTCATTTTTTTTGTTGTTGTTGTTTTTGTTTTGTTATTTTTTTGAGATGTGCCTTACCTGGACTGGAACTCATATGTAGCTCAAGCTGGTCTCAAAATCAGAGCTCTGCCTGCCTCTGCCTCCGGAAGGTTGGGATTAAAGGTGTGTGCCACCAAGGCTTGGCCTTCTTTTACTTATTTTTATGGCCTGTGCATGTGAGGCGAGTAGGTATGACAGCCTGTGTGTGCCTTGGTGTGCATTTGAAATGAGACGACAGTGTGGGGTCTGCTGTGTCCTTCCACCTTTACCTGGTTCTGAGGCTTGGACTGAAGCTGGCAGGCTTTCAAGGCCAGCACCATTACCCACTACGCCACCTCTCTGGCCCCATGATCTTACTGAGACAAGGACAATCACTAAACTCAGAGTTCAGTTTTGACTGGAATGACTGTCAGTGAGCTCCCAGAATCCGCTCTCCCACCTCCCCCCTTGCTGGAGTTATAGACACATGCTGCCATACCTGGCTTTTACAGAATGCTGGGGATCCAAACTGAGGCTGTCTTCCCAGGCTTCTTTTTGTTTCATGTTTATTTATTTGGACAGTTTCATGTTTATTTATTTCACTAGTACATTTGATCCTCATTATTCACAAATCACGTATTTGTGGATTCACCTACTTCCTAACACTTATATCAAAATCAGTGGTATTTTTTTTCAGCTTTCCACTAAAAAAAAATTTGAGCCTCCTAGGGCTATAAAAATATCTCAGCAGAAAAGAGGACTTGCTGTTCTTCCAGATGACCCAGGAAATCAATTACACACACACACACACACACACACAGAAACAGGATCTCACTGTGTAGCCTGAATGGCCTGGAACTTGCTATGTATGCAAACTGGCCTCCAACTCAGAGATCCACCAGCTTCTGACTCTTGAGTGTGAGGATTAAAAGTGTGTGTCAAGGGGCTGGAGAAATGGCTTAGTGGTTTAGAGCACTGGCTGTTCTTCCAGAGGACCCAGGTTCAATTCCCAGCAGTAACATCACAGCTAACAACTGTCTGTAACTGCAGTTCCAGGGACCCCAACAGCCTCACACAGACACATGTGGGGGCAAAACACCAATGCACAGAAAATAAAAATAGGTAAATTTCTTTTTAAAAAAGTGTGTGTCACCACATGGCTGTTAAACATTTTTGAGTCATACTCCCAGCTGAAGGTAAGCAAGGAAATACTTCCTGTTTTTGCTTCACCTCTCACTGCATGAGTGTGCCTATTTTACAGAATATCTATCCCCTTTGTTTCTCCATCTTTCGTGGTGGTTTGCATTGCTTATCTTCCTCTTTTAAATGGCTACAAGCATAAAAGACTGTTTCCTGCCCAGAATGCTAGAATGGCCTAATAACCATTCACCATTGGAGAAACTGCTCCAATCGTGAATTACAAGCTGTGGGGCATGGGTTTAATATCAGTCAACAGGGATTACATAAGATGCCTTTAAACAAACACATAAAATAATCTGCCGCACAGTTTATGAAACTGTGGGCAGGGCCTTGCAAGAACAGGCCTCTGGGCGAGGAGTTGGCTCAGCCAGTAACTACATGGAGCATAAGGACCTAAACTTGGATCCCTAGCATTAACATAAACCCTGCCTCTCTGGCCAGATCCCTGAAACTCGCTAGAAGCTCTTCCCAAGGACCTGGGTTCCATTCCCAATGCCCACATGGTGGCATACGACCATTCTCACTCCAGTTTCAAGGGACCCAATACCCTCTTCTGACCTTTGTGGACACCAGGAGCACACACAGTACACAGAAGCTTACTTACTTGGCACATACCCCTAAAAATAAAATATTTTTTAAAATCTTAAAATTTATTTATTTTGTGTAGAGGAGTGATTTGACTGAATGTGTGTGACACATGTGTGCCCAGTGCCTGTGGAGGTCTCCAGGCCTTTAAAATTTTTTGTTTGTTTGTTTTTTGAGACAGGGTTTCTCTGTGTAGCCCTGGCTATCCTGGAACTCATAGAGATCCTCTTGCCTCTGCCTCCCAGGTGCTGGGATTAAAGGAGTGTGCCACCACATCCAGCCTTGAAAAAAAGTGTTTTAAACACCTTGCCTTCAGAAATAAGGTGGAGAATAATCCACAAAGACACCTGATATCAGCCGCTAGTCTCCTGTGCATGCCTAGGTGTGCACATATGTACACATGGAGAGGGAAGGAGGAGGGGAGGGAGGGACAGAGCATCTAACCCTGCATTCTTCCTACGAGCGGTGACTCAGTCCTGTTGAGTTCAGCAGTTAAGGTGACTTCCAGAAACACTTCTCATACCATAACTATGAGAACTGCATTGGGGGTGTGGCTCAGCGGTACAGCACTAGCCTGCTCAAGGCCCTGGGTTCCATCCCCAGTACCACAAAAAAAACAAATAAGTGAATGAATCTTAAACTGAGTCGGGTGTGATGGCACAGGACTATACTCCCAGCATGCAGGGAGGCAGAAGCTGGTGGATCTTTGTGAGTTCCAGGCCAGCCTGGTCTATAAAGTGAGTCCAGGATAACCAAGACTACACAGAGAAATCCAGTCTCAACCCCCCCCCCAAAAAAAGAGCACATACTGTTCCTGCAGAGGACCTGAGTTCAATTCCCAGCACCCATGTCACAACTGTCTGCAACTCCAGCTCCAAGAGGACCTAACTCCTCTGGCCTCTGCATGCATCTAAATTCACACACACAATTAAAAATACTAAAAATAAAAACTTTTTAAAAGATAAGAAACAATGTCTGCGGCTTACCCCCTTAGGTAGTATGATTATGAGGTAGATGCTTTTCCTAACAAGTGTGGTCCAGGCTTGATTCTTCCCATTAGACTGTAATGCACCTCTGTTGCCTTCAGCTAGGATTAGGCCTAACTCTGTCTTTCCACCATTCATTTTCCATAATGCTGTATTTATTTCGATTTCCTCATTCATTCATTTATTTAGCTATTTATTTATTTTGATTTTTTTGAGATATGATTTCTCTGTGTAGCCCCGGCTGTCCTGGAACTCTCCCTCTGCAGACCAGGCTGACCTCATACTTAGAGATCTGCTCTCCTTAGTCTCCTAAGTGCTGATAGTAAGGGCGTGCACCATCATGCCTGGCCGGTTTTTGTGTTTGTTTTGTTTTTAAATGAGCAGGGCGTGGTGGTGCAGGCCTCTAATCCTGGCGCCAGGACACAGGCTGATCTTTGAGAGTTCAAAGACAGCCAGAACTATACAGTGAGACTGTCTCAAAAACAACATGTAAAAAAAAAAAGTTTACTTTGTGTATGAGCGTGTGCCTGTATGTATGTGTGTGTACTGTGTGTGTGCAGTGCCTACGGAGGCCAGAAGATCCCTTGGAAATCCAGCTAAGGATGGTTGTGAGCTTACATGTGAGTGCTGAAAACTGAATCCGGGTCCTTTGTAAGAGCACTCAGGGCAGATGTATTGCATACTGCTTCGCTGTACGTATTATTTATAAGCTTTTTTTTTTTAAACAACAGCAAATGCTCTTAGCCATTGTCCCATCTCTCCAGTCCCCAAGATAGCTCCAAACTTTCAGCAATCCTAAATTCTTGGCAATCTTTTTATTTGATGATGCCATTATTGTTAGACAGTTCTCATGTAGCCTAGGCTGGGTTCTCATTATGTGGCTGAGGATGACCTGAAAATAGTGACCTTCCTGCCTCTACTTCCCCAAATGCTGAGATTACAGGCTGTGCTGAAAGGGTTAGACTAACTTTGTAAACTGTATGTCTTCTAAAGCCTATAGTTTTGAGTTTTAGGTTCAGGTTAAGCTAAAGCCTCTTAGTACCTTTCCAGAGAATGGAAAAATGTGACCCTATCTCTGAGGACAGATAGAAAAAAAGGCAAGCAAGCAATGACCTTCACTCAACAAAAGAAAAACTCCTGTCTTTCAGATAGCATTTCTTAGCAACGAACCCAGACTTCTTCTGAGTAGCTTTTGACCTGCAGCCAAAAGTCCGCAGCCCCTAATCTTCAAGGATGAGCTAACCACCCCCACCTTCAATTGCAGCTGCATCCACACTTGGCAGGACTGGCCAAGCTTGAGCACCTAAGACTAGCCAATTATCTTACTTTATAGCTTCCTCATCCAATCCTAAATTGCCAAAACTACAACTTCAAATTTCCCACAATTTTTCTTTTAAAAACCTAAAGGCCTTTGTCTCCCTGGGCCACTCTTTGCTGACCGGCAGGGGTGACCCCATTGCGCAATGGTTAATAAACCTCTTGCTTTTGCAAGGAGTTGTGGTCTGGGGGAGTTTCTGGGAAGGGCGTGATCTTGAACTCCTGAGCTGTGAGACCCCAGGTCTTACAGTGCCACCAACTCCATTTTAAAGCACCAAATAAATAAGTAAATAAATAAGAAATAAGTGAAGAGCTGGCTCAGTTGGTAAAACAAGCATGTGGACCTGAGGTTGGGTCCTCAGAACCTGGCAAAAAGCTGAACGTGTTGGCACCTTCTTGAAAATCCAACAGGACAGTCTGGTAAGAGAAAATCAAAAGTTGGAAAAGAACAGCAGTTTCTTTCAGCTGGGTTTCTAAACAATACAGTTAGCCGCCTCATGAAAGGTACAATTCTGAACAGAAAGGAAGTCACCAAGGAGGCTGCCAGAAAAGGAAGTTACTGCATTGTCCCTCACATTCTGATGTGATGGAGAAAAAAACAACTCCATTTTATACCAGGCATCCATCCTCATACCCCCTAGCTAGCTATTCGTCTCTCCAGTCCCTGAAAGATAAGTCCCCAGGAACCCTGGGCTCTAGAGTTGGTGGAACTGGGAGAATGGAGCTAACAGACAGATGACTAAAGTCGCCTGCAGTAGCCAGCTGTATTCAGAGCAACAGACAGGCAGTTTGCACTCTGAGGATTTAAGAAGAGTCTCGTGAATAAAGTGTAGAATCACAAGAAAAAGAGGCAAAAGCAATGTTTTCCCTGAAGGCATATAAACAAATAACAATAGCCAGTTGCAATGAATAATCCGAAGTAAGCTCACTCCTATCTGCTACACTTGGGAGGGCCATGAAAACACATTCCAAGAACAAATTCCTATTTTTTTTTAAGAAACTGGGGTCACTAGACTCATCTTGGTTTTTGTTGGTTTTTTTTTTGTTTGTTTGTTTGTTCGTTTTTGTTTTTTTTTTTTTAAGTTTTCTCACAAGGGCTCAGAAATCTCACATGACTGACTCCATCCTGACAAAACCTGACTCGGTGACCACCCACCCAGACATGTACAATGACCATCATATTACAACTGACTCCTTTTTTGGCTTTTGTAACCTGCTCCGGCAGACATTCAGGTTACCTTGACTACCTAATCTTGGCAGAGCAAAACAACTCTTCACTTGCTTGTGCAGATACTCAAGGTCTTCTTAAGGGTTTTGCCTTTAAAAAAACTGCTTCTTTAGGGCTGGAGAGTTGGCTCAGTGTTTAAGAGTGTTGGCTGTTCTTCTAGAGGACCCAGGTTTAATTCCCAGCACCTACATGGCAGCTCACACTTGTAACTCTAGTTCCAGGAGCTGCTAATACCCTCAAACAAACATATATGTAGGCAAAAAGAAAAAAAAATGGATATAAAATTAAAGTATATATATATATATGAATAAGTATAAACTGTATCTTCACCACCATCACCCCCCTTTGCATGGCAATTTAAGTTTGGCTCAGAGATTGTTGTCCTGCTACTATTAATCAATAAATATTTTAATTAGACTTGAATTGAGTCTATGGTCTTTTCCCAGGAGTCAGGAACTTCATAACACTGAGAAAGTGCCCAGAATCACATGCCCATTCATGCAAGTTTGCAAGGTAGAGAGCTGAACACATTTCTTAGCCTGAGGACACGCGACGCCCTGCAGGGTCACAGAAGCCCAGAGGTTGCTGAGGCCCACTGACTGAAGGCCAACAGCTTGGAAGGCACTGTTTTCCAGGAAAGAGGATCTCAGCCGACAGCGGGGAGGAGGGCGTCACTTTTGAGGGGTGACTACTTTCACTACCTCACTCTTGTGAGCCAGAGCCAGCCAGTTCCCGTTAGCTTCTAACACAAACTCGCTACCGTAGCAATGCAAAAGAATCATCACCATCATCATCATCATCATCATCATCATTTTTTGAGACAGAATATCCTATAGTCTGGGCTGGCTTCCAGTTCGCTGGTGGCTAAGGATGGCTTTAAACTCCGGATACACCTGAGCACTGGGATACAGACCTATGCACCCACACCAGTCCAACAACACAATTTGGACGAGTAATCACACTTGGAAAACGCTAAGGGGGCTAATCAGGCTTGGTGACTCAGGCTTGGGATTCCGGTAGTCGCAAAGCTGAGGTGGGGGAGTAGGACTTAGAGGCCTGTCTGGGCTATATAATGTCTCTCTCAAAAGAGGAAGGTGGTGAGATGGCTTGGCGGGAAAGGTGCTTGCCAGCAAGCCTGACAACCTAAGCTGGATTCCTGGGACCCGCGTGATCGAAGGAAAAAACCAACTCTTGACAATCGTCCTTTAGCTACCACAAGTGAGATCCCATATCACACACACAATAAATAAATGAATAAATAAATAAATAAATAAATAAATAAAAACCAGGGGCTGGAGTGATGGCTCAGCAGATAGGAGCACTTATTCTTGAAGAGGACAGCACCTACATGGTGGCTCATACCCAGTAACTCTAGCTCTAGGGCATCTGATGTCCTCTAGCTCCCACAGGCACTCTATACATGCACACAGACACAACACACAAACACACACACACATAATTAAGGTGAGGTGGGGTATGCCTTTAATCCTAGCACTTGAGGAGGCAGAGACAGGCAGATCTATTTAAGTTCAAAGTCGGACTGGTCTACAAAGCCAGTCTAGGACAACCAAGGCTACACAGAGAAACCCTGTCTCAAACAAAAACAAAAACAAAAACAAAACAAACAAACAAAAGATTAAAAAAAAAAAAAAAAACCTTTGTCGGGTGTGAAGGAACAATAGATTCTCAGAAAATGATGAAACCATTTTTGTTGAAAAGCTAGCCAGACATGTAGGCTCATGCATTCAATCTCAGCACTCAGGCCATGGAGGTGGATGGATATTTGTGAACTTTAGTTCAGAGTAGTCCATATAGTGAGTTCCATAGAGCTACATAGCAAGACCCTGTCTCCAAAAACCAAAGAAGGAGAAAAAAGAAAGAGAGGGAGAGAGAGAGAAAAAAAAAAGAGAGAAAGAGAAAGAGAGGAGAAAGAGAAAAGCTAGATAGCAGAAAGAAAAAATTCTACTACTTTGTAGCAAGGAAAGGTAAGGGTGTGCAGCTAAGTCTTTCTCCATTAGGTGTCTGATCCTCTCACCCCATCCTCCACTTCCACCACGCAGGCCAGGATCTGGGAAAGGAGACCCAGTGCCACCAGTGGGCCCAATCTCCTGTGCTGCTCTGGGCATGATGGCCACCAGAACTCAGCTAGGGTCCCCGCCCACCTGTTGTGCCTCCACTCACCCACAGAAGCTGCCCCGACAGCAGCAGAAGTTGCAGCCTGGCCATCAGAGAAAAGGCAGGACAAGGCAGAACAAGGCAGGACAAGGCAGAGCCAAGACCCTGAGTGTGAGGACTAGCTAGTTGATGCAGCTCAGATGCTGCCTTAGCCGGCTAGGAGGCACTTAAAACCACATCCGGTTTGAGTTCTTCCAAACACCGTGACTTCCTCTGAGCATTGTCATTGGACATTTACAGAAAATTCTTCAAAACCTCCACCCACACTGCTCCTCACTTCCAATGGCCAGCAAAAGGCACTTGAGAGCCAGGGTGTTTGAGAGCAGAGCCAGTCTAAAAGATGCATGTGTTGGCTAACAGTTAGTCTACCCAGAGGTTGGACTGTGGGTCAGCCTTAAAGGGGAAGGAGAGCCTCACACAGGTTGGACGTCCTTCTAGAGCCAGCTAGCTGGTCTCAAAGGGACAAACACTGCCTAAGTCCACTTCTGAGGACCCTAGAGTCTCAGATCTACTGAGGCAGAAAGCAGGACGGAGTGCCAAGACTGGGGGGGGGGGGGGCGACTGACAGTAAGTGAGTAGCTCATGGGAATAGACTTTCAGTTCAGGAAGATGGAAAGTTCTAAAAGCGGGTGGGGTTGGGTTGGCTTGATTGCGCAACACCATGCATATGATGTGTTCTTTGGAACTGGGGGTGCAGCTCAGTTGATACAACGTTTGCCTGGCATGCACAAAACCCTGGGTTCCATCCCTACCACGGCCTGTTATCCTAGTACCTAGGACGTATCCGTAGGAGGATCAAAACTTCAAGGTCATCCTCAGCTATGTCATGAGTTCCAGACCAGAGTGGGCTATGTGAATCCCTGATCAAATACAAAAACAAACAGATAAGCAAAACAAAAAAACCAAAAACCTAGCCTACTCCGCAAGCTCTAGGTCAGTAAGAAATCATGTCTCAAAAAAAAAAAAAAAAAAACGAAGCAGAGGAACTTAGTGATTACTATGCCTACTGTTAGGGCTGCAGAGGTGGCTCGGTAGTTAAGAGCATGTGTTGTTCTTACAGGGTGAATGGAAACAAGAAATAAAAAAAGAAAGGAAAGGAAATATGACTGCTCCTAGGTACGGCCGAGGAGAAAGTTTATTGTCAATATGTAGGAGACAGCCAGAGCCAGAGACATCTGAGAAAGTCCAGAGTGGACATGACCACACTGATCTGGACCCTGTTGGGGAGAGGGAGAGGGAAAGAGAGAGGGAAGAGAAGGGAACCAGGCACTGTAGCCAAGAAGCCAAAGGAACAAAAAGGGAGGTAACCAAAATGTTTGGTTTATATAGGGAAGAGCCTCTTGGGGAAGGGAAGGCCAGCCCCTAGACTGGAGAGTTTGGGGTAGGGGGTAAAGTATGCCAGCCATATCCTGTAACACATAGGGACTAAGGGATGTGGGAGAACGTGGAGGACAGGCCTTGCTTTGATATGTCAAATAGGCACCTCAGCCATTTGTCCCGGGTTTGAAACTTAGTACGGAGGACCTGAGTTTGTTTCTCAGTACCTACTAATCAGTACCTTAGGCAGCAGAGGCCCCCAAAGGCCATAGGCCTAAAGCTGCCCTGGTGTTCTGCATATACAAATCTCAGGACCAGCCTTGCCACATCCTTACACCTGTGTGGGTGTTACACCTGTGGTCCTTGCATCAAGAGCCCCTATAGTGCCTGGCACTGAGACCCCAAGCTATCTCATCCAAGAAGCTTCTTTTAAAAGTAGATAGTGATTAACACAGAGGCCTGCACCTGCTCAAGGTGCAGAGGGCAGGAGGCTTTGTAAGACCTGGGGTCTCACAGCTCAGGAGTTCAATCGCGCCCTTCCCAGAAACTCCCCCAGACCAAGACTCGTTGCAAAAGCAAGAGGTTTATTAACCATTGTACAACGGGGTCACCCCTGCCGGTCAGCAAAGAGTGGCACCGGGAGACAAAGGCCTTTAGGTTTTTAAAAGAAAAATTGTGGGAAATTTGAAGTTGCAGTTTTGGCAATTTAGGATTGGATGAGGAAGTTATAAAGTAAGATAATTGGCTAGTCTTAGGTGCTCAAGCTTGGCCAGTCCTGCCAAGTGTGGATGCAGCTGCAATTGAAGGTGGGGGTGGTTAGCTCATCCTTGAAGATTAGGGGCTACAGACTTTTGGCTGCAGGTCAAAAGCTACTCAGAAGTCTAGGTTCGTTGCTAAGAAATGCTATCTCAAGGACAAGGGTCTGGTCCTCCTTTTGCTGAGTGAAGGTCATTGCTTGCTTGCCCCTTTTTTTATATCTGTTCTCACAGATAGGGTCACATTCCTTCACTCTCTGGAAAGGTACTAAGAGGCTTTAGCTTAACCTGGACCTAAAACTCAAAACTATAGGCTTTAGAAGACATATAGGTTGTACAAAGTTAGCCTAACCCTTTCAGCTTCAGACTATTCAGCTTTAAATGAGATATCTATACCGTACCTCCCAGAGCTAAAGGATCATTGTGCAAGAGAGGGCGGAAAGAGTGGAAGAGTTAGTGTGTGTGTGTGTGTGTGTGTGTAAAGGAGCTGGATGTGGTAGCCCATGCTTTTAATTCCAGCACCAAGAGGCACCGGTTTGGTTTACATAGTAAGCTCCAAGACAGCCAGGACTATGTAGAGAGACCTTTTCTCTAAACAAAAGAACAAAAAGAACAAAACAACAACAGCAAAAAAAAAAAAAAAAAGAAAGAAAACGGAAAAAAAAATGAAAAGAAACAGGTTCATCAGAAGCTCACAGGATCCTACAATCACAGGTGCTGGGCGGAGGAGCTGGCAGGAAGTCATGCGCTCCTGAGTCACTGAAACTTGACATCAGCTAGAGTTACTGACAATTTCCGGAAAGCCCCACAGGAGCATACAGTGTCTGGAGATGAATGGGTTAGTCCTCAGTCAGCCCAGATAAGTTCCTTTTTTATTCAGGTTATGTGAGAGCCAGAGTTATGTTTTACGTTTTAATCAATGTGCCTAAGAGATTCATGAAACAAAATACCTCCAGCCTTCAAGCCTCTTGCCCGAGGACAGATGCTTCCTGAGACGCTGGAGGCTATGGTTTATGGAAGATAACAAGCCACACGTTTCCTTGTTTTTCTCTCCTGAAAAAGTGTGTTAGACTCAACTGCACTGTAGTTGAGAGATATGTTAGGATGTGTCACTGTCCCTGATTAGACCTGATGGGAAATGAGGGTGGCCTTACAGTTTTGGCTTTTTTTTTAAGTTATTCATGCCCCATCTCCTACTCATCTCCCCTCCCTTCATATCTGCCCTCCTCCCTTTCAACCTCCACCTCAAAAATAAAATAAAACAAACAAAATCTCACGGTGGAAGCTGTACTGTGTCACAGCGTGAAGCACAGTACACCCTTTTGTCTACACATCTGTACTTGCAAACGTTCATTGCAATGAGTTATTGTTCTGGTTCTGGCTTTTGCTACACTGTCATTGCTGGGTCCTCCCTGGGCCTCTTCTCCGATGTCCTGCTGTTGCACTGTATCACAGAGATCCTGAGCCTTGGATCATCAGGACCCACCCTTTCACACGCTCCAGCAGTTTGTAGATGGGGTAGAGGTTGGGTCGGCCAACTCAAAGCTCTGGATCTGGGCCCGGGTGTCAGCTGAGTTGGTCATCCTGGCAGCTCTACCCGTCTCACATTTACACCAAGGCAAGCTCTCCAGCCCTGCCCCAGCCAGCTCACCCAGGGCCACAGCCAACAAGGGGCAGAGCTGACTCATCCACTCCCAGCCCACAAGGGCCAGCTCTACTGTGCTTCCCAGGTGAGGTGCAGGGCCTATTCGCCCAAGTGCTGCAGCTAGTGAAGGGTGGAGCCAGCTCTCCTGCTCTCACGACCCCTGGGCCAGGTCTCCTGCCTGCCCCAGGTGGTAAGGGGTAGGGGGAGTAGGGCATGACTTCCTCACCCGCGGCACCACACAGCAGATGAGTAGAAAGGCCAGTTCTCGTGGGCTCACACCCTCAGGGCCAGCTCATCGGTGCCCCGGACACAGCTCTATTGCGCTGCCCAGGCGAGATGCAGGGCTCACTCCCCCTAGCGCTGCAACCA